>NC_092378.1:140942685-141253221 GCF_030028105.1 Mobula birostris | reverse complement strand
CCTTGTGGTATTAGAGGAAGAATTTTTTAAACAGGGATCAAACACTGCAAGGAAATTATGTTGAAGAGGTAGAATGTAAGGGGAAAAGTTACCTTGCAGGTAACTTTGGTAGAAGTTTGTCCCAGATTATGAACAGTTTTCATTAATGTCCATAAACTGGGAAATAAATCTGTGCTGTAAGCAGTATGGTAGTGCAGTGGTTAGCACAACACTTTACAATGCCAGTGACCTGGGTACAATTCCTGCCGCTGTCCCTGAGGAGATTGTATGTTCTCTCCGTGACTGTGTGGGTTTCCTCCAGGTGCTCTGGTTTCCTCCCACAGTCCAAAGGCGTACCAAAGGATTATTAGGTTAATTGGTCACATGAGTAGAAATGGGCTCGTTGGGCCGTTAGGGCTTGTTACTCTGTTGTATCTCTAAATCAGGGGTTCCAACCATTTTTTTGCCATGGACCAACACCATTAAGCAAGAGGTCTCTGGACCCAAAGTTGAAAACCTCTGGTCTAGATGAATAAAACAAATAAACCATTTGATTTTGGTATCATAGCATCAAAAACACATAAAATTGAGCATTAAGGAAACCCCACAATCTAGATCACGTCCTCTTCTCATCAGGCAGTAGGTACAGGAGCCCGAAGATCCACACCTCAAGATTCAGCAACAGCTTCTTCCCTGGTGCTATTCCCCGGTTCCTGAACCGATCTGAAAACTCCTAATTCTACCTTGGACTATACAACGTTCATTGATATCATCACGTTCGTTTGTTTATTGTGTCATTGACAATACGTTTTGTATAATTGATGTCAGTTTAAGTTTAAGTGATTTATGTTGCTACTGCTGCAAAATGCTAATTTTCAAGGCATTAATAGTCTGGGAGTGCATATCCATGAGAATTAACTCGAACATGAACTTCAAAGGACAATTAGTCAGAGGATCCTGGGACCAGCATGTAAGTGACACGGCAGTGCCCCTATTAGAAGTTTGTGCGCATTTGACACGTCATGTAAAACTCTGACAGATGTCTACAGATGCAGAGTGACTGGTTGCATCCCTACCAGGAAGAGAAACACCAATGCCCAAGAACATAAGGACTTACAAATGGTGATGGACATTGCTCACTCAATCACAGGCAAAGATCTCTGCACCATTGTGCACATCTACAAGGACTGACACCATTAGAAAGCAGCATCCATCATCAAGGTCCCACACAATCAAGGTCTTGCTCTCTTCTTGCTGCTATGCTGCCATCAGGAGGAAGGAACAGGAGCCTTCAGTCCCACACCACCAGGTTTGGGGACAGTTATTAGCCTACAGCCATCAGGGCAATAACTTCTGAACCAGGGTGGGTAACTTCACTCACAACAACAGTGAACCGATTCCACAACCTGTTGACACACTTTCAGCGACTCTACAACTCTTGTTCTTAGCATTATTTATTTACTATTTATTTATTATTGTCAGTTTTTTTTTGTATTTGCACAGTTTGTCTTCTGCACATTGATACTTTGTCAGTCCTTGTGTGCAGTTTTTCACTGATTCTATTGTATTTCTTTGTTCTACTGTGAGTGCCTGCAAGAAAATGAATCTCAAGTTTGCATATGGTGACCCATATGCACTTTGATAAATAATTTACTTCGAACTTTGATATAAAATAAGCAATTTCCCCTTGTAGAAGAGGGATCCAAATTTCTGTCATCATGCAATGTTATCCAAACTGAGCAGCAATGGTATTAAGACAGCTGGGTAGACTATTCCACAGGAACTCTCTGGCCAGACATTTTGCCGATTTACAGCTGTAAAGTATTTAGAATTTCAATAGAAGCAAGTCCATCATCCCGTTCAACCAGAGTTGCTGTAAGTCTTCTCACCATCTGTCTTTAAATGTTGACATTGTCTTGGCTTCTGTCATTAATTCTACCACTGTCTCACGTACTTCCTCACTGTCTCACGTACTTCCTCATTGTCCTAAATCTCTAACACTCAATCAATATCCTGCAACTTACCTTGCACACACTCTTGATCATAAGAAGTAGCCTGTCTTGCATTTATTTTTATTTATTTCAAGATACAGTGCAAAACTGACCCGCGCCTTCCAGCAACCCACCTATTTAGCGCTAGCCTATTCACAGAACCATTTACAATGACCAATCAGCTACTAGCTGGTATATCTTAGGACTGCGATGGGAAATCGAAGCACCTGGAGGAAACCCATGCTTTGGAAGCACGGGAAGAACGTAGAAACTTTCTTACAGAGGACGCCAGAATTGCACTATGAACTCCACTGTCCCAAGCCGTAACTACGCTAACTGCTCTGCTACTGTGGCGCTCGTGAACCCTTACGAAATCACCAAACAGTCTCCTTCATTTCCTTCAGCTCTTTCTCAATGAATTTTAGGCGTTGTAAACTTCTCACTCTCTTTCCTGTCCTGTTGTGCTCAGAGTCTTTGTAGATTCACTTTTGCACCTCACTCTTGATTGGCTAGAAACTGGCTTTTGCCTCTATTCAATCACTCCACCCATGCAGCCTGTTGGAAAACCAACCTCGAAACCATTGGTAGAGCAGCAGGCCTGGGAGATGGAGTTGGGAGTGAGACCTGTGCATTGGTTAGAACTGAGGGAATTGGGATTGATTGATTTACAAGGATGTTGCTGGGACTTGATGAGCTGAGGAAAGGTTTTATAGGTTAGTACTTTATTCCCTGGAGCATGAGAGAATGAGGGGAGATCTTACAGAGCTGTACAAAATTATAAGGGGTATAGGCAGGGTTTTTCCTACATGCCGGGCTTTCTCCCCTCGGGCTGTTTGAGACTAGAACTAGAAGTCATAGGTAAAGGTTGAAAAGTGGAAAAGTCAAAGGGAATCTGAGGGGGAATTTCTTCACTCAGAGGGTAGTGAGAGTGTGAAATGAACTGCCAGCAGAAGTGGTGGATGCGGGTTCAATTGCAAAACTTAAGAGAAGTTTGGATGAGAGGGGTATGGAGGGCTATGGTCCAGGTGCAGATGGATGGGACTAAACAGAAAAATAGGTCAGCACACAGACTAGATGGGCTAAATGACCTACATCTGTGCTGTAGTGATCTATGACTCTATGATGAGTAGAAAGGTCTGGGCAAGGATGAAGGATTGGCAGACATGGTTGGGCCAGAATTGCTACCATGGTGATGGGTAGCGTGTGGCAGTTGCTAGGTGATGAGTATGGTGTGGTGGTTGCGAGGTGATGGGTAGTATGTGGCGGTTGCTAGGATGAGTAGGGTGTAGCGGTTGCTAGGTGATGGGTATAGTGTGGCAGTTGCTAGGTGATGGGTAGCGTGTGGTGGTTGCTCGGATGAGTAGGGCGTGGCGGTTGCAAGATGATGGGTATGGTGTGGCGGTTGCTAGGCATGGTAACCATGCAGGAAGTGGAGTCAAGCTGGGGAGACTTGGGAGCATGAGGGCCAATAGATGTGGTGTCCTGGTGGGTGTGGATTTGGTCATGGGCTGGATCTCAGTGGAGGCATGATATCGGTTGAATGTCAGTGGTCAGGTGGGAAGAGGGATGTCAGTGGTAGGGCTGCTGCCACCAGTGAATGGTGGGGGAAATCAGGTTAGCATAAGTCTCGGTAGGGACTATATCAGCTTTGTCAAGCACAATCTTGCCTTAGGCATTCTGCATTAGCAGCTTCTAATTATTTTTTCACTTCATCTGCATACCAAATTATTTTGCCATTAATTGACGAATCTAGTTTGCCAAGGTGCGGTATACCATTGGCTTGGGATAGGGAAGATGATCACGGAGGTATAGTCAGAGGTACATGGACTGGTGGGTCCCTGGTGATCACTAAGGCAGATACGTTAGAAGTAAGCGTGGAACAAGCTGCCAACAGAAGTGGGGGATGAGGGTCAAGATACTTTGAGATAGGTACATGGATAAAACAGAAACTGAGGGTCATACAGGAGGGAAGGGTCAGATTTGTCTGTGGACAGACTTCAGTTCTGAATGCTACTTACTTACTTTTATAGCTTGCACGATTTGCTTTATTTTCTCTGCACATTGGGTGTTTGACAGTCTATCCTTAATGGGTTCTTTTGGGTTTTGTTGTTTAATGGCTGCCCGTAAGGAGACGAATCTCAAGGTTGTATAAGGTATATATACTTTGATAATAAATATACTTTGAAATTTAAGCTTTGATTTACCGTAGAGTACATTCAAGGGCTTGCACAATATAGTGGGCTGAAGGGCCTGTACTGTGCTGCAGTGCTCTATGTTCTATGTATAAATGGCCACGCAGGGAATAATGAAGCAATGAAAATCAATGGCTTATTGAACTGTCCATTTCCCTCCACTGATGCCATCTGATAACTAAGCGCAGTTAACATCAATAGCTGTTCTATATTCAATCATCTGCTAACCACCGGCAAAAGTGGGAACCATAATTAGAAGTGATTTTTCTAAACCCCGCCTGTTTAATTTCTATATTAATGAAGCAAACAAAGGAACTTGTGATAATGAGAAACTCAGATTATTCATTACACTGAAACTTGAAAGTCACTGTTACATTGTCTAGTTTTGCCATATTCTGATGCACCAGTTTCGCTGCTGCTGAAGCCTGTGTTATATAAATACTCCCAGGTACAAATAAAGCCACTGTGACATTAATCACTCCTACAGTGTGAAGTCATTTCTGCAATGCCATTGTTTAAGTCGAGAAGTCCAATAATAACCAGCCAGGCTCCTGTGGTTCCACTCAGTGCGTTGGAGGATATTAAAAGCAGAAATGTTTTTTGTGTTTATGTTGGCATCATGGTGAAGGTCTTCTTATGATCCAACGTCTGCCTTGTTCTCAGTGGAGGTCCTATCAGTTTTATTCCATCTGACCTCTCCGTTATTTGTGCTCATTTTCTTCATAAAATTACTTTTAGTATGGTCCACTAAGGAAGTGATTCTACAGTTGAACTTGATGTATTTGTGTTTGATTGGTTTAATTACCGGCAGATCCTCTTACTTCAACCTCGTAGTAGTAGTAGTGCGATCACTCGACTTGAGTACGATGTTCCCCTAAGGGGTGGCTATTGGTGGGTCCTCAGGAGGCTGTGGAGGCAAATCCAGAAGCCGCCGTAGTATCCAGGACATCTTCAAGGGGCGATACCTCGAAAAGGTGGCGTCCATCATTAAGGGCCCCCATCACCCAGGACCTGCCCTCTTCTCATTACTGCCAACAGGAAAGAGGTACAGAAGCCTGAAGGCACACACTCTATGATTCAGGAACAGCTTCTTCCCCTCTGCCATCCGATTTCTGAATGGACATTGAACCCATAAACACTACCTCACCACTTTTTAATTTTTATTTTTGTACTACTTATTTAATTATATATATGTGTGTGTGTGTGTGTGTGTGTGTGTGTGTGTGTGTGTGTGTGTGTATGTATATACAGTATATATATGTGTGTGTGTATTCTCACTTTTTCTTCTCCATTGTAGTTTATTGTATTGTACTGCTGGTGCAAAGACAAGAAGTGATATTAAACCTGAGTCTGATTCTGAATCTGACATACTCTCGTACAGTGTGAGCAGGAGTAAGCGGTGACTGTGGTTAGTGGTTGGGTCTTTTGGTTGTTGAGTCTCTCCTTTCACAGCCGTCGCTTGTTCTCTGCGGCACAGCAGAGGCCGTTCTCATGTAACGCAGCTCCCTCTTGAACAGATTTCCTCCAGGGGTATCTACTCTGCAATTGTTGTGATCGATGAGGATTTAATGTCTTGCGGTTTTGAACGTGGGCAGTAACGGATGCACACTGGGCGTGAGATGAAGGCATTTTTGGTGATTTCCTTTTCTAACTGTCATTCCTTTTGCTGTTCGTTCAAGATCGAAAATTTATAAATATACTCTCTGGAAGAGATTAAACCTCAAACAACAATAATTTAGAATGATCGAGCAATTTAATCTCAAAGGACACTGAATCTTCGAACACAATTAATGTGGGAGCTGAACAATTACTCAGAAATTGGTCCACTAAGGAGATTGAAAGGAATTTGTTGAAGCCAAGGGAGCAGGTAGCAAGCTGGAAAAGTTCAGGGAGGGTATTGCAGAGGTTGGAGTCTCGGCTGTAAGGCAATAATACCAATGGGAGGAGAGGTTAGATTTGGAGAGGGTGCAGATGTCTGAGTACATCCCAAGGCTTGAGCAACATCCTGAATCTGTAAAGCAGAGATCACCACTCTGGAGGCTGTCCAAACTCAGTCCCCACCATCCAGGCTTTTCCCAGATTCAGATTCATTTATTTATCACGTACACATTGAAATATGTCGTTTGCTCAGTCGTCATCTTGCTGCTGACCTCAGTCGTGAAGGCGATGATACCATTTCTCATCGGGGTTATGTTGAAAGGCTCGAGGACAATGATCGAGATTGTCCCAACCTGGTTGGATGGAGCACATATTTCATCAGCAAATAAGGCAGTTCTTTGTGTCTGTCCTCTGTTTCGACAAAAGGAGGGTTGAAGAATTTGCTCAGCTGTAAAACTCATTCTCTGCTGTACTTTATTTGTACTCTGGTGACCTACAGTCCAGCCACAGTTCGCTAAGCTTCCAGTAGCATTGCAACTTGTCATCTTTGGCATCAATTTAGTATTCCCCAAGCCTTTGTAAGAGCTGGGCTTTCCGGAAACCCACTTCTTCCCAGTCGTCTGAGACGGGAAATGGGATCGAGGAGGATCGCAGATGGTTGCCTATGTTGGGAAAGTGATGAAACAGTCAGAGTATAAACTCGATTATGCCTTGTCAGGACGACCAAAGGAACCTCCCCAGGAACGACAGCTGGTATTGATCAAATATCACTTGAAGTGGTGATCCCGTCACTAACCTGAGAGCTCTGACCATTCCGGGCTGAGAACCCACGAGCTATCACCAGCCTAATCCCCTCTCACAAATCAGCTGCCTGGGTGGAAACTGGGCCAGCTCTCTTGCCGGGCAAATTAGCGGAGGAAAGCTACTTCCGATAACTTCTGACTTCACCAGCAAAAAGTGTGGGTGTACCGACTAATTCTGCTTTGTATTATCAGACAGGTTGTCCCTGGGGTTTCAAATGCCTGACTCTTAGACACACACAGATGGGAACAAAGTCCCATAAAATTAAATTCAAATGTCCGACACGTACAGACGTCAGTCCTACAAATGGCAGAAATAGTTCAAAGTTTAAAGTAGATTTAATATCAAAGTACATATATGTCACCATATTATACCCAGAGATTCATTTTCTTGTGGGCATTCACAGTAGAACAAAGAAATACAACAGAATCAGTGAAAAACTACACACAAAGACTGACAAGCAACCAGTGTGCAAAAGAAAACAAGCTGTGCAAATACAAACAAACAAACAAACAAACAAATAAATAATACAGGGAACATGATTTGTAGACTCCTTGAAAGTGAGTTCATAGATTGTGGAATCAGTTCAGAATTTTAGTATTTTATTCTATTTAGAGCACGGGTTCCAACCTGTTTTATGCCATGGACCCCTACCATTAACCAAGTGGTCCATGACCCCTACCATTAACTGAGGGGTCCGTGGACCCCAGGCTGGGAACCCCTGATTTAGAGATACAACGTGGAGTGGGCCCCTCCTTCCCAATGAGCCACACTGCCCAGCAACCCACCGATTTAACTGTAACCTAATCACAGGACAACTTACAGTGACCAATTAACCTATTAACCCGGTACGCCTTCAGACTGTAAAACCTGAGCACCCGGAGGAAACGCACGCGCTTATGGGGAGGAGCGTGCAAGCTCCTTAAGGACGGCGTCGGAACTGAACTCCGAACTCCAATGCCCTGCGCCGCAGTAACGTTGCGCTGACTGCTACGTTACCGTGGTCCCCTTGAGGTGGGCGAGGTTGTCCATGCTCCTTCAGGAGCCTGACGGTTTCAGGTGCAGTGAGGCAGCAGTGTTAACTGTTGTACCGTTGTTCCCCAACACCTGCACTCAGTGCTGAATATTGACCGCACTTCTACATGCAGCAGAGGGTAGAGATATCTTATCTGTACCTTCCATAATTGTCTAAATTTCCCTTTGGTCTCTCCTCAGCCTCTGAAGCTCCAGAGAGTTCAGCCACATATAGCTCACACCCTCTAATCCAAGCAGCATCATGCTAAATCTCAGGAACATTCACACCCAGAATAAAGATGATGGATGGGAAAGTCACTCAACAACGCTTGCTTGCAACTGGGTTGATTATAAGCACAAAGCTTGGATGATGCAATCAGCTTCCACCCGGCATTTTAGTGAACTATTAATCCTTCTTTAATTAAGAGACGTTGCTCTAATTTTAACTGAGACTTCCTTTTGCTGCAGTTTGTAGACACTTTGTCGACCTGGTCGCTGTGAACTGATAGGCTTTGCTGTGAATGTGTTTAATTATTCTGAGCCTTTCTGTGTGGGGTGGGGAAGCATGGTTAGTGCATCACTTGACAGCGCGAGCAATCATTGACCAAGATTTGATTCCCACTGCTGTCTGTGAGGAGTTTGTACGGTCTCCCCATGACTGCATTACAAAGACGTATAGGTTAGGGTTAGTGAGGCAGGGAAGTGTGCAGACACTTGAGGCTGTCTCCGCATACAACTCAAGCAACGCATTTAGACAATGAGACCATTTGGCATAGGAGCAGAATTAGGCCATTCAGCCCATCAATTCTGCTCCTCCATTCCATCATGCCTGATTTAGTATCCCCCTCAATCCTACTCTCCTGCCTTCTCCTAGTAACCTTTTACACTTTACTATTTAAAAACTCTTACCAATCAAACTCCACTGTAAATATACCCAATGTCTTGGCCTCCACAGCCATCTGTGCCAATGAACTTCACAGATTCACCACCCTCTAGCTAAAGAAATTCCTCATCATCTCTGTTCTAAATGGCTGTCTCTATATTCAAAGACTGTGCCCTCTGGTCCTTGACTCCCCCACTTCTAGAAACATCCTCTCCACATCTATTCTGTCTAGGCCACTCAATATTCGATAGGTTTCAATGAGATCACCCCTCATTCTTCTAAACTTCAGTGAATACAGAGCCATAGCCATCAAATGCACCTCATACATTCAGCTTGTCATTCCCAAGATGTTCTTGTGAACCTCCACTGGAACCGCTCCAAATGCCAGTGCACGCTTTCTTCGAGAAATAGCCCAAAAACTGCTCAGACTACTCCAAGTGCAGACTGACCAATGCATTATATAGCCTCAGCATTACATCCTTGCTGTTACATTCTAGTCCCCTTAAATGTTAATGTATGTTTGATGTAATGTGACAAATAAAGCTAATCATTATTTGCCCGGTCCAGTTTCCAACTCAATGGGTCACAGTGTGGTGCTTGGTCCATCTGCCTTTGGGCTGGGTGTAATTACATCATCCCACCAGTGTTGGTGCTGTTGCTTCACAGATGCTCTTCCAATTATCACCTTGGACTACAGAGAAGCTCCTATGTTAAATCCACCTTTTATTGCCTCACAAATCGCTTGTGCTTTGCTGAAGTATTTCAAGTGGTTGAGTTAATTGTCAACTGCACAAGTACTTGCTTGCCACATAACAGGTGCGTAGGATACAGACAAGAGACAAAAGTTAAATTGCACATGAATTATGCAAGACAGTGAAGGGAAGGCAAAAAAGACAGTTTTAAACAAAACATTAGAGCAAAAAAATAACAAATAAAGATGTAGTCCAAGAGGTGGTCCATGATGTTCTGTTGCTGAGGTAGGGTTAGTGTTCGATAGGTCAGTTTAGGAATCCAACAGTTGTAAGATTTTCAATAATATGAACACTGAATGAATTATGTCTGTGTGTCTGGGCAGTGGCCTCCAAAGCCATCGGAGTACTGTACCTTTCATTAGACCCCATCAGCAGCACTACAGGTGACCCAGCTGCAACCGTGAGGCCTCCACCTTTTAGCTTTGGCCACCTGTGAAGTACTGATGGATTATGGTTGTGCTCTAGAGAATGAAGACTATCATTATCATGGCCCAAAGAATCAGTCTACTCTGGAAACGTGAGAACAAGTCTCCTGGGATCCACAGACCCCTTGCTTAATGTTATTGGTCCATGGCATAAATAAAAGGTTGGGATCCTCTGTTCTAAACCTTTCCTATTGATGTGTCCTTCAAATGTTATTGTACCAGCCTCCACCACTTTCTTTGGCAGCTTGTTCTGTAAAAGCACTATCTTCTGTGTGAAGAAGATGCCCCTTGGGCCCTTTTTAAATCTTTCCCCTCCCTCCTTGCCATCTAGTATCTGACCGACGTGTTAATCGAGCCAGATGACTGGGAATACCAATCCTGTTTAATTAATGAATTCCTTTAGTCTGAAAACACTTAAGAAAATTAATGCCATTTTGCTCATATCAGAAAGTAAAAGAGATGTGCTTAAAGAATTGAAAGTTTTGTATCTTACCGGATCAGTAGATCTCTTAGATTTGCAAATTCACAGTGTGCCCCGTTCTCAACTAGAATATGGAGAGAGAACAAACTTAGCAGAGTCCAGCAAATCAACACAAGTATTAGCAACAGTAAATGACTTCACAAACTTTCAATAAGAGTCACAACCAGAGCAAAGGAATTGCTATTCAAGGTGCAAGATACGTTCACAACCAACTGCAGAGTGGAAAGAGTCATGCTCCAGAAGGGATTCAATCTTCTAAATAAGTCGAAGTCAGTGCAAATTTATTATCAAAGCACACATACAAGTATGTCGCCATACACTACCTTGAGATTCAGTTTCTTGCAAGTAGTTACAGGAAAATACAGAATGCATTAGAATTTATGAAAATCTATACCAAAGACTGACAAACAACGAATGTGCAAAAGAACACAAATTGTGCAAAGATAAAAATATAGAGTATATATTGTGAACATGAGTTGCAGGATCCTCAAAACTGCATCTACAGGATGGGGCACACACAAAGTGCGGGAGGAACTCAGCAAGCCACGCAGCATCTATGGAAAAGAATAAATAGTCGATGTTTTGGGTGGAGACGAGGGGGCAAAGTTCAGCATGATCATATTAAATGGTGGACAGGCTTGACAGGCCCAATGGACGACTCCTGCTCCTTTGCCTTTGTGTGTTCTGAGGGCAACTGCTGCTGCCATGAAACTGACAGAATCATCGGGAGCTCCCACCAAATGCAAACATGATACCATCTGGACATGCTGATTTGTCACATTGAGGTAAACGAGAACACAGTTTGTGGTGTAATCCAGCTGCCTTGGAAACTAGACTCTCATCAAAACTTGGGGAAAGATCCTCATATCCTTTCACTCTGCGAATGTGGAAAATGTCCCTTACGGTTGTGCCCCTGTTTTGTGACTCCCTTTTGGATATTGTTAATCTGGTATGCTGAAATTTCAATTCACTGATTTAGTTGCTGAGAACAGGGGCGGATGGCAGAGGAGTTGCATGGCTTTGGTCATAGTGAGAACTAGGCCTCAAGCCATGGTGTCACCTGTCTACAGCTGCCAGGAGAGAGGCGTTGAAGCCGGTGCGCTCCACGGGGGGGGGGGGGGGGTGCGGCGCGGCGTCCATGATGGAGTCGGTGCTGCCCTCCCAGCATTCGCTCAGGAGAAGATAAGCTCTGTTGCGGTCATGTGCAGGTTTTGGCGGCACTCAATGGACAAGGGCCTCAAGCCGCGGGGTTGTCTGTTTACAACTACTGGGATGGTGTGGTGCATCATCCAGGCTGGAGTGGATGCTGACGATTTCAATAGACTGAAAGGTCTGGACTATGTACATATATATTTTGTGTGGTTGTATTTTATGTGTCTCGTATATGCAAGGACTAGGCCTCAAGCCGCGGTATTGCCCGAGAGAGGCATCGGAGACAGTATGCTCTCCCAGGGGCAGTGTGGCCCAGCATCCGGGCTGGAGTTAGTGCTGCTTCTCCAGCGTTCACTCTGCAGAAGACAAGCTCTATTGTGGTTGACTCTAGATTGACGGCACGAAGTTTGTACTCTTTTATTGCATGATTGTGAAACCAGCTGTGCTTGTTACCATCAGTGTGCTTTGTGCTATGTGCGTCTGTTGTTACTGTCTTTTACACATTGACCTCAAATTAATGCTGTTTTATTTGGCTGAGTTCATGAGTATTCATGTATGTTTGAATGATAATTAAGACTTTAAGACCTTAAGATATAGGAGCAGAATTAGGCCATTTGGCCCATCAAGTTTGCTCTGCTATTTCATCTGGGCTGATCCAATTTTTCTCTCATCTTCTCCCCGTACCCGCAATTGAACTTGAATTGAATTGAATTGAAAACATCCCAACTTTTACCTTGTCCCTATGAGCTCATACGTTTGAATAAGGTTGCTCCTCATTCTTCTATACTCCAAGGAATCCAGGCCTAAATAATTCAGTCCCTCTTGGGAACAAATCTTTCATTTTAGGAATTAACCCGGCGAGGTTCTTTTCTACTGCTTCCATCGCAACTACATCTTTTTGTAAGTCAGGGGAGCAAAACAATGTGCAGTATTCCAGGTGAGGCCTCACCAACACCCTGTACAATTACAACAAACCCCAATATTTTTCAACATCAACTCTTTTGCAGTTAGCATGCAGTTTACCTTCTTAACTACTTGTTGGACCTATGAACCTACCTGTTAGCTTTTGTGATTCATATGCTAGGAAGGCGTAGATCTCTCTGTACTTCACTCACTTGCAGTACCTCTCTATTTAGATAGCAAACTGCCTTTGATTTCTCACACACTTCCCTGTGTTAAAATTCCATTTGCTCACTCATTCAATTTGCTTACACATGTGCTTTTCTAAAGTGCATGATCTCACACTTGCCCACATTAAACACCATTTGCCAGTTTTTTGCCCACTCACTCAATCTATCTATATCCCACTGCAGAATCACAATGTCTTTATCACAACTTGTCTTTCAACCTATTTTCATATCATCAGCAAATTAGGAAACTTTATACACTGTTCCTTTCTCCATGTCATTAATGTAAATAATGAACAACCAAAGCCAGGAATGATCCCTATGGTACGATGCTAATCACTTTTTTCCAGTCTGCAAAAAGAATGATCTGCTCCATCTCTCTGAGACCACCAGTTTTCACTCCATTCTGACACCCTTCTGACACAGTGGGCTTTTGATTAATGCATCAGCTTCCTCCGCAGCACCATGTCAAAACACCTGTTAGAAAACTCAATACACTACATCTATAGGTTCTCCATTATCAACATTCCTTACTACACCCTCAAAGAGTTTGAGCAAGTTTGTCACATACTTTACTTTTCATAAAGCTGTGTTGACTATGCTTAAATACATTCAGCTTTCCTAAATGATCATACAAGCCTATAACAAGTTATTCCAAATTAATCAGCAATTTCAAATAAAATACGGTCTGAGAGTTCTAAATTATCAGGCATTTGTGTGAAGTCTAAGGAAATCTTAAAAATCAGGCCGCAAGCTTGAGATGGGCAGGACTGCTGATAATTCAAAGCAGCACAAGGAGCAACAGTGCCAGTTACTTTGCTGAATAAATCCAGCGTTTTCCAGAATGTAGCGACAAAAGGCTGAACTTTATTTACACTCCATCACTGGGGTGTGACAGACAAGCTCAGCATGTACAGCACATCCTTGATTGATGTTGCAAAGGTGGCAGACAGCTTCCTTTCTTTTTGTGAAGGGACTCCTGCAGCACTGAGCAATTCAGGAGGACTTCTGCTGGTGAGGCATTCCAGTATTTAGATCCTGTGACAACGACGGGCATTTTTCCTACTTTGGAAGGTGTGAACATTGCAGGTAGTTTTTCTAGGCATGAGCTGTCTATGCCCTTTATGTTTATAGAGGTCACCAGTTTGAGAGGTGTTGTTAGAGAAAACCGAATAACTGCCTCTTACCCCTTCTCTTCTCCTCACCTGCCTATCACTTCCCTCTGGTGCCCCTCCTTCCCTTTCTCCCATGGTCCATTCTCCACTCCTATCACATTCCTTCTTCTTCAGCCCTTTACTTTTTCTACCTATCGCCTCCCAGTTTCTCACTTCAACACCCTCCCCATCTTTCTTATTCTGGCTTCTTCTCCCTTCCTTTCCAGGCCTCACGAAGGGTTTAGGCCCAAAACATCCACAGTTCATTCCTTGCGTAAATGCTGCCTGACCACACTTTCACCATCCTCCAGCAATCTGCATGTGTTACTCTGTATTCCCAGCAACTGTAGAACCTCTGTAGTATCTGCAATGTCTTTTTGTTAATGTAAATACTTAAATGGTCAAAGGATGGTTCATTCAGCCAGAGACTCATTCCACCGAGATGCAACACAAAGCGTCATAGGAAATCATTCCTGCCTGTGGCCATCAAACTTTACAACTCCTCCACTGGAGGGTCAGACACTCTGAGCCAATAGGCTGGTCCTGGACTTATTTCATAATTTACTGGCATAATTTACATATTACTATTTAACTATTTATGGTTCTATTACTATTTATTATTTATGGTGCAACTGTAACGAAAATCAATTTCCCCCGGGATCAATAAAGTATGACTATGACTATGACTTAAAGAGTAACCTTGCCCTGGATGCTTTTGAGCTCCCTGCATATTGTTGGAGCTGCCCTCAATCAGCAAAGGTGTGTTTGGAGACCAGTGTGGAACAGACTGCCTCAGAAGTCAGTGCAGGCTGGCCACTCTCGCACACTTAAAATGTATCTGGATGAACACTTGAATCACCCGCATAAAAGGCAAGGGAGCAGGTGCTGTTAAGGGAGATTTAGTACAGATGGGTCATTCATGGACAGAGTGGGCCAAAGGGACCGTTTCTCTGCTCTTTGAGCCTATAACCACAAATTCATGGTCCATTGGGCAATGTCGATCCCTGCCCTTCAACACACACAGCACTACACTTCTAATTACACTCATTAACACCGTAGGGCTACCCATCAGGCTTGCTTGCCTGGCACCAGACTCTCAAACACACACACTCTTTCACCAGGCAATCAGAGGAAAAGATCCAATGTGGTTTCCTATGCCACTTGAAAAAAGTGTAATATCCCCATCAACCCATGGGAATCCCTGATCCATGATCTTTCAGAGTGGAGGAGGAGCATTTGGAATGGTGTTGGGAACCTTGAGTCTATTCATTGAGAACAAACACCACCTCTTCTATTTGTGGAAGACACTGAGCCTCAGATCTGACATAGGAGCAAGTCAACCTGGATATGGCAAGCATGTTGTTCAAAGTAAATTTATTAACAAAGTATGTATAGGTCACTATATACTACTCTGAGATTCATTTTTTGCAAAGATTCACAGAACAAAGAAACACAATAGAATCAATGAAAAACTACACACAGAGATGAACAAAAGGGGCAAATACAAAAAGAAAAATAAATAATACTGTGAACCTGAGTTGTAGAGAGTCTGAAGGTGAGTCCATCGGTTGTAGAGTCAGTTTAGTGTTGAGGTGAGTGAAGTTATCTACTCTGGTTCAGGAACCTGATGGTTGAAGGGCAATAACCGTTCATGAACCTGGTGGTGTGGGACCTGATGTTCCTTGACCTCCTTCTCAATGGCAGCAGCAAGAAAAGAACATGGCTTGGATGGTGGGGGTTCTTGATTTCTGGTGGCAGCCCTTTTTTGGAGATGGTGGGGGTGTTTTCTTCCTGTGACTGGGCTGTATCTAGGCAGACGGAGCAAAAGTTTCCAAGTAGTTCCCAATCCCACTTGAAAAAGTGCAAGATCCCCTCCAATCCTTGACCCATGTGCTTTCAAGGTGGAGGGAGAGCATTTGAGAGGGTGTTGGGAACTCTGAGACCATTCATTTGGAAAACACACAGAAGACACTCAGTCCCAGAAGCAAGTCAACCTGGACATGGTAAACAAGTGGAGAGGTTTTAAAATATCAAATTTCTGCTTTGATATGAAGAAAAGGTTTTAGAGGTCCAAGAAGTAAGTGGCAGGATAACACCCTAAGCTCTGACCTGAACTTGGAGCCACTGTATTCATGTTGTGGTCCGGTTACATTTTTGGTCGGTAGAGACTTAATTAGAGCCAAAGTGGGTTTTGCATATTGTACACACATGGGACTTGTAAAATTTTGGAAAAGAAACAAAGTTTAGCAATTATAAGTGAGTGAAATTCCTGAAATAGTAATACAATAACTTATTAAACCTATCTCATCTGTATTTTTCATATAAGTTCACTAACATAGTTTCATTTCTTCTTTAGATTTTGTACTGTATGCAGCTGTTTCTCCTAAAGGGTGCTGGTTATATTTGGAAAGTATTTTGTGGGGAAGGAATGCAACACTAACACTACTGACAAATCTAACTGCTTTGTCAGATTGAAACTTTTCCAGTGCATTTTGTCACTTTCACAGCCTTAACTCCTTTGTTTCATTTCTCCAGAATAAGGCATTATATTAATAATCTTGAGAATCTCAGTATTTAGCAGGAACTATTCAGTATCCATAGTTGTAGAATACTACTGCAAACAGGCCCTCTGGCCCAATTATTCCATGCTGAACTATTATTCTGCCTCGTCCCATCAACCTGTACCCAAACCATAGCCCTCTGTGCTCTTCCCATCCATGTACGTATCCAAATTTCTCTTGAATGTTGAAATTGAATTCAAGACCACTACTTCCGCTGGCAACTCATTCCACACTCTTACCATCCTCTGAGCGAAGAAGTTCCCCCTCATGTTCCCCTTAAACATTTACCTTTCATCTTTAACCCATGACCTCTGGTTCTAGTCTCACTCAATCGCAATGGAAAAAGTCTGCTTTATCAAATCTCCCCTTATTCTTCCACGCTCTAGGAAATATCCAACCTTTCCATAGCGAAGAATGTCTAGTCAGTTCCAGGTTTGTAGCTCCCTTAGGCCTTTCCTTACAATGCATTAAACATCAGGCTAACACTTTGTATTCTGTCTGGTTAGCCTCCAACCTGAACATTGATTTCTCTAACTTCTGGTAATTTCTTCCCCTTCCCCTTTCTTCCATTCCCTATTCTACCTTCCCTCCTACCTCCTATCATCCTTCTCTGGTGCCCCTCCTTCTTTCCTTTTTCCCATGGTCCATTCTCATCTCCTATCAGATTCTTTCTTCTTCCGCCCTTAACCTTGTCCACCTATCACCTACCAGGTTCTCATTCACCTACCCACCTACTTTCCCCATCACCTGCCTTCACCTATCACCTACTAGCTTATACTACTTCCCAACCTTCCATCTTCTTATCTTAGCTTCTTCTCCCTTCCCTTCCAGTCCTGATGAAGGGTCTCAACCAATAATCTCTTACTATCTCTTCTTTCAGTCAGTCCTGACGAAGGGTCTCGGCCCGAAACATCGACTGTACTTCTTCCTATAGATGCTGCCTGGCCTGCTGCATTCCACCAGCATTTTGTGTGTGTTGCTTGAATTTCCAGCATCTGCAGATTTCCTCGTGTTTGCAATAATGTTGATTCTTTGTTCATATCCACAGATGTTGCCTGACCTGCTGAGTTCCTCCAGCATTTTGTGTGTGTTACTCTGAATGCCCAGCATCTACAGAATCCCTGGTGTTCTATGTTCAAAGGCCACCAGCTAGATCCCAAGCCCCAACTTGTTCCACTGTACTCATAGAATATCACTGCATTGCTAATCTGGCGAAGTAACTGGAATCCAAAAACTCTGATCTTTGGCAGCTGAATGGGCCAGTGTGAATGTGCAGCCTGCACACTTCCGTCAATGACCAGCACACAGTCTGCTTGCGTGAAGGGAAATGGCAGAAATGGGGCAGTGAGAACGAGGGAGGGAAACTGGGTGAAACGCAGAGGGAGGAAGGCCTTATGAGGAAGAGATAAAAGGGGGAGAAGCGAAAGAGTGAGGGGGAGAGATGGGAGAGGGAAAGGTGTGAGGGGGATGGGAGAGGGTAAGCTGTGAGAGAGAAAAAAAATTCTACTGCCTGTACATTAGAAGTTGAAGGAACAATTGTGCTTCAGTTTTTATTCCCAAGTAACTAGCATCTTACACCATTCTGGAGGAGATGAAAGTCTTAATGTTTCCTGCATGAACGAGTTATTTTGATTTGAGCCACCCACCAAGGATTTTTTTTTACAAAAATAGTAGAGATTAAATACTTCAAAAAACTATACAGTAATAGTGCTCCACTGTTAACAAGATACACAGTTCCTTTAAGCCATTAGGGTATGTTTGCACTGCTTTCCTGTTGCATTTAATTGCGGTTTCTTGGGTGAGTGTTTAGTCAGCAAAGACTTGGCTCCCTGCTAAAATTGAACAATTTTGAGTTTAGGGAATATATTTCAAATTGACGTTAATTTGTGGTAAGAGGAGTACTATTTAGGAGCCAATTATGTAGCAGATTCCTACATCATGCTAACCACAGTAGAATCTTTTCTGTTTATGAAGCACAGGAGAAATATATAATGGCTGTGAACACCAATTAACTTACCCAATGGTAATAGTGAAAAGAGGGCATAGTCTCGATGGTGGGGGTCTGTAATGACGGATGCTACTTTCTTGTGACAGTGCTCCATATCAATGTACTCAGTGGTGGGGAGGGCTTTGCATGTGATGGACAGGTCTGTATCTATGTGAATGCCTCTAGGAATGGTGCTGTTTATAAATGTGATGCTTGCTGCATGCTGTAATTCAAATGGCGAACTAACAAACCATTCATGGTGCCCGCTGTTTCCTTCTGAGGCCCATGGTTGTACTCAAACCTGACCCAAGCACTTTCGCTGGTGGCCCTGATAGGCACACTTGTTCTGTCAACCTTTGTTCAGTAATCCACGGCCATTCTCAACGTGAGTAAGCCATTCTCACAGAAATGGTTCCACCTGCCAATGCTTATCAAGATGCCCATCCAAGCTTGTTCTATTTGCCTGGATTTGGCCTTCCACACTGTGCAAAATTCTTAGGAACAGGGGTGCCTAAGACTCTTGAACAATGCTATCATAATTTTAAATGTTGCCCTACTGCTGCCACAACAAAAAAAAAAACAAATTTCATGACATATGTGAGTGATGATAAACCTGATTCTGATATGGGTCTCTACTGTGGACTGAGAGTGGGAAGGGGGCAGGGAGAGGGGAATCGTGGTTGGGAAAAGGGAAAGGAAGAGGGGAGGGAGTGGAAAACCACCAGAGGGACATTCTGTGATGATCTATAAACCAATTGTTTGGAATCAAATGACCTTGCCTGGTGTCTCAGGGCTGGCTGTGTCTGCACACACCACCCACAGCACTCCTTCTCTGCCACCTGTCCCATGCCCCTCCGCGGTGCTTTGTTCCCACCAGAGTTACAAACTCGCTCTCTGCTCCACGTTGACAAATACAGTACTGTGCAAAAGTCTTAGCGACCCTAGCTATATATATGTGCCTAAGACTTTTGCACAGTACGGTATACCCTTCTAAACTATGTACCTGTCCATGTGTCTTTGAAACTTTGTTAATGGAGCTGTCTCAATCACTTCCTCTGGCTGTTCATTCCATATACGGAGCACTTCTGGGTGAAAAGCATTGCCCCTTGGGTTTCTATTTCATCTGTCCTATCTCAGCTTAGACCTATGCCTTCTTGTTCCTGATTCCATAACCCTGTGAAAAAGAGGGTTCTCAAGGCAAAGGAGCTATCGACAAAGTGAGTAAACCATTTTCAATGCTATTGTCGTGCAGAGCCTGAAAAGCTCGAGGCAGCAGTTCCAGAGGTTTAATGAGAACGTGAAGGAAAAAGGTCTGTGAGGTTATGGGGAAAGAGGGAAGGGAACTGGACTTGCTGGCTTGTTCTTTCACAGGCGTGATGGGTCAAACAATCTCCGGCTTGGACTAAAAGCTGCATCATCACTCGACACATTCCAATATGAACTACTTGTACAAAGACATTATAAAGGGAACTACACTCTGTGGCCGCTTAATTAGGTACGAGTGGAACCTAGTGTGATCTTCTGCTGCTGTAGCCCATCTACTTCAAGGTTTGATGTGTTGTATATTCAGAGATGCTCTTCTGCACACCACTGTTGTAACATGTGGTTATTTGAGTTACTGCAACCTTCCTTTCATCTTGAACCAGTCCACCCATTCTCCTTTGACTTCTCTCATTAACAGGGAATTTTCGTCAACATAATTGTCACTCACTAGATTTTTTTTTGCTTTTTGCACCATTCCCTGTAAACTCTAGATGTTGTGCATAAAAATCCCAGGAGATCAGCAGTTTCTGAGATACTCAAACCACCCTCTCTGGCACCAACAATCATTCCACAGTCAAAGCCACTTAGGTCACATTTCTTCCCGATTCTGACGTTTGGTCTGAACAACAACTGAACCTCTTGACCATGTCTGCATGCTTTTACGCATTGAGTTGCAGCCATTGATTGGCTGATTAGGCATTTGCATTAATTAGCAGGTGTACAAGCGTACCTAATAAAGTGGTCACTGAGTGTACATTCAACAGCATACTGAACTGAGTGTTATGATACCACAGCAAATCATTCAATATTTGAACTTATGCAACTCATTTGAACTTATGTAAGGTCACAGTTGCCACTTAACCAAATTATTGCTTTTTATTCCTTCCCATTTCCTTGTTTCATATTTTCAACACCTGCAACTTTTTAACACGGTGAGGAGTTACGTCGTCTTGAAAGAACGACTCAAATCACTTGGAAGTATTTCATGAATTATTGTGACTGATCAAGCACTGTTGTCACCGGTGGTTGGTTAAAAGCAGCAGATTAACAGTGCTATACAAAGCCACTCCAGTGATCATCTTTAGAGAGATACTCCAGTTTCTACAGTAAATGTTCAGTAAGCTTTTAATTAACGAATCAATCTGGAATTGTACACATTCACATCAAAATCCTATATCTGCTAAAAGAAAATGAACCTCAAGGTAGTAGATGGTGACAAGTATGTAGTATGACAATAAAATTACTTTGAACATAGAACTTTTTAAACCCCATACTTTAAAAGCACTTGGATTAGTGTTGAGCCTCCTCTAAGAGGAGCATAACCTTGTCGTAGAGTTTGGAGGCTTCTGTGCCTCAATGACCCAGAGAACTATGTTGGCTGGAGTCAGGGCTTTACACTTTGCCTCTTGGTAGGGCCACTCAAGCCAAACAGGTCAAAGGGTAGAGGCCAGACTAAGAGTGGTCCACTGGTCCTCCAGGTTCGTGGGTGGGGTGGGGGTTCAGCTCAGAGCTAACAAACCTGACTAATCAAACAAAACTGTTATGGAAACAGCAATGATGAATCATTCTACATCTTAGTGCAATGGTATTCCTGAATCTCCACTCGGAACTTGTGTGACTGACAGTGAAAACCGATCTGACGTGATGAAGGAAGCCTTGAAACACCACCAGAGATGGAGGACCTTCATTGCTGCTCTAAACAACAGTGGCGTAGTGGGGAGTAAGCAAGTTACACATCCTCAGGCAGATCTAATTCAACGTCTAATTGAAGTTATAATTTAGGTATATTTTGTTGTTGATTTGCACAACAGAAGACTCTAAAGGAACAGGAAGGCAAAGGACCAGGAAATCTATTCTTGGCAATGTTGGTTGAGGGATCAGTGTTGGATGGAGCACAGTCCAATAATGCAGTGGGATATTTCATTTCCTCCTGAGGATTCTGGCATTCTAACTTCCCTTCTCTCCCAATATCAAAACAGTGTCACTGCAGCAGTCTCTTTGCACCGCAGTTGCAGAAGTTGGATATTTGTACTCAATTCCTTAAATGAAGTGCCAACCCACAGCTTCTGGTTATCAATATTGAAATACCTGAGACTGACTCATCATGCATTTGCATAATACACAACACTGATTCTTTTCTGCAAACCTTTTCCAGGATTCTACGCTACATGTTTTAATTGCAAATAAATATTTTATTGCAATAGTGTTATTGGATTCTTGGGCTGACAGTCTACCTCGCACTTTACCGTTTACCTGCACTGCACGTTTTCAGTAGCAGTTACACTTTATTCTGCATTGTTATTGTTTTACCTTGTTCTAGCTCAAAGCACTGAGCAATGACTTCATCTGTATAAAATAAATATACAAGACAAGCTTTTCACTGTATCATGGTACATGTGAAATAATATACCAATATCAACATCTAAAAGCATTATTATCCACTTTTGACCAGTATGGGAAACTAAATAACTTAAGCTCTTAATCATTTGAGAATATTTAATGGTAACTATTTTATTTCGAGATATAGTGTGGAACAAACAACTCTGGTGCCACCCAGCAACCCATCTGTTTAATCCAAGTCTAATCACAGGGCAACTTACAATGAACAATTAACCTACTAACCAGTATGTCTTTGGACTGTGGGAAGAAACCCAAGCGGTCACGGGGACAATGCACAAACACCTTACAGATAGCTTTGGGGTTGAACTGTGAATTCCCAACACCCCAAGCTGTAATAGTGTTGTGCTAACTGACATGCTACAGTTACACCCCACTTGGTTAGATAAAGTGAGAATTTTGTTTTCCAATTGGATATCTCTCGCTCCAGAGGCTGGTTTGGAGCCAGCCCTGGGGCAAGAGATATCCAGTTGGAAAATTGTGGGAATTGGGAGCTGAGCAGATGGCATTGATCTATTGATCAAGGAAGCTGGGACGGTGAAAGGGATGCTCCCAGTTGTAAAGAATCGATGCTCAGAGCCCCTGGTTGTTTTTACACCTTGCCTTCAAAGAAGGGACGTCCATCAATTGTGACAGTCCACATTGCTAAAATAGAGAGCACACCATTTCTTTTTAATGCAGTTTATCTGATGATTACCTCCAAATTCATAGTTTTCCTCTGAGTTTAATAATTGTTTTAAAATGCCATAAGTTGGGTTCCACAAAATCACTAACTGAAGGTCCATAAGTACTTTTATCTTACCTTCAATAATTCCCCACTTGGTTTTCCTGCCTAATATCTTCTTCCCATTCACTTGATGTTCTTGGTCGGTACCCACAACTGCAAAAGGGATTTTCTCCTGTTGGAGGCAACCACAAACAATAATTCCTTGTACTTCTCCAGCAAGCCTCACAACTTCCCGAACTGCTTAACCATGAAATGTACCTCTTGAAGAAAAATCACTGTAATAAGTTGTCAATGATTCAAAACTTCACTGATTTTAAAATCGTACTTAACGGTGGCAATGACTGAGGAAGAAATACTGAGCACGGCACCTTCTTCTCAAAACTATTGCCATGGGATCCACATATTTCATCTAAGGTAGTGTTGTTTTCATACAGTGAGTGGCAGGTGCATGGAACAAGCTGACGTGCTGGTGGTAGAGGCAGACACAGGGGGGGACATTTAAGAGACTCTTAAACAGGCAAATGGATGAAAGAAAATAGAGGGGCGATGAGGGAGGAAACGTTTAGATAGATCTTGGAGTATGTTAATAAGTCAGCACAACATCGTGGGTCGAAGAGTCTGTACTGAGCTGTATTGTTCTATGTGCTAAGATGTTACTGTTTTGCTGTTCCTACTATTAACTGACTGAGTTAAAGCTTCAAAATCTATCTACTGAATGAGGCCATTGGGCCTGTTGAGCCTATGTTGGCTCTTTGCAGAACCAAGTTGCACAGCTCTGCTCCCTCGCTACTTCCCTCATGATTGAAGGTCCATCGAAAACAGTGAAAAATGGAGCAACGTGAAGTCCTCAGAGGGTTACAGCTCTGAAACTAGAACTAGACATCTTGGAAATAGGGTAAGTAAAGTTGGTGGTCATACACAAGGTTCTGCGAATGCTGGATACATATACAAAATGCTGGGGAACTCAACAAGTCTGGAGCACTTACGGAGGGAAATAAACAGTTGACATTTCAGGACGAGAACCTTCACTGCTTTTCCCCACTTGCCCGTCTGATACCCCTCCCCCTTCCCTTTCTTCCACGGTCCACCCTCCTTTCCTGTTAGGTTCCTTTTTCTTACCCCCTTTACCTCTTCCACCTATCCCCTCCCAAAATCGTACTTCCATCTCCCCTCTGCCAGCCACCCACCTTCCCCCTCAGCTGTTCTCACCTCTCACTTGCCAGCTGGGTACTTCTCCCTTCCCAACCTTATTCTGTCTTCTAACTCCTTCCTTTCCAGTCCTGAAGAAAGGGTCTCAGTTCGAAATGTTAACTGTTTCTTCACCTCCACAGATGCTGCCTGACCTGATGCATTCCTCCAGTATTTTTGTGTGTGTTGAAGATCCCACTAACTCTCATTTTTTTCATAGCATTTTCCCATCTGTAACTTCTGTTATTGTAATCAGACAAGTACTAAAGAGCTATTGTAAGTTTGGCTCGATGTAATACAACAAACTTGAGCAACACATCCAATATTTTGTTTTGTCTATATTTCTTCAACTGTACTACTGGTTTATACTAAAGGCAAACTGGAAATAAGCCCATCAAATATGATAGACTTCGGAATTAAGGAGGTGAGGAACAAAGATATGCAAGAACACTTTGAGTCATTGATTGCATTTATTATTAAGGACTATTCAGATGCATTAAGTATAGGCATTTCTCATTTCTAAAGTGAATTTGACTTTAATTTATCAAATGCCTTTATTGAAGCTGAATTGACCGTGGCACAGACTTGGCACTTTGCAGAATAATAATTTTATTAGCTGAGAAACGATATGCAGGTATGGACAGTCTGTTTTCACTATCTATTGAATTCATCCAGGGAGAACTGAGGAATCTCCGCATTAATCATCATACATGACAGGGAACATTACTGGGATTTTTCAACACAGTTTCACTGCAAACTCACTACACAAACAGATACAAATCAATCTGACTGGCCTAGACTTTTATAGGTTTAGCTTACAGCTTCAGTCTTCCACATTTCCGTTTATGGCCACTATTAATTAGTCATTTGCAGGAAAATAAAGAAGTACTACAGAATTTATGAAAAAACTATGCTGTACATAAACAGAAGGCTGACAAACAACCACTGTACAAAGAAGACAAATGTTGTAAATTAAAAAAAATAACGCTGAGAACAGGAGTTGGGGTTCCTTGAAAGTGAGCCTGCAAGTTCAGTTTATTGCTGAGGTTAGTGAAGTTAGCTATGGTGATTCGGGAGCCTGATGTAACTGTTCCTGAACCTGGTGGTGTGGGACCTAAGGCTCTTGTACCCCCTGCCTAGCAGTAGTAGTGAGAAGAGAGCAAAGAGTGACTAGCTGTGGCAAAGACAAATGAGTTTAAGTGCAACTGGAATCTTTACAACAGCTCAGTGGTTTATGGTTAGTCAGTGTCTGTCACTATATTTTACCATAAGTCCAGATAAAGATTGTGTGTGATCCATCAAGCTGATTAAAGTCATAGTATACACTGTTCAATGTCCTAGGCTTGCTATTGGGAACACCCTTTTTATTTCTGTTAACTGGTTATTTATTGAGATATAGAATGGAACAGGCCCTTTAAGCCATGCCAGTCAGCAACCCCCAATTTAACCCTAGTCTAATCATGAGACAATTTACAATCACCAACTAACCTGGCAACCGGTACATCTTTAGACCGTGGGAAGAAACTAGAGAACCTGAAGGAAACACACAGGGTCACGAAGACAACGTACAAACTCCTTACAGACGACAGTGGGAATTGAACCTGGGTCGCTGGCACTGTAAAGTGTTGTGCTAGTCACTATGCCACCGTGCTGCCCAACAGAATGGCATTGGTTTTGACTAACAGAACAGTGGTGCAATTAGTAATCTGCTGCATCACAGCTCAATCCTGACTTCTGTTGGTGCCTATGTGGAGCGTGCATATTCTTCCATAGGGTATTCTGGTTTCCTCCTGCGTCGCTGGGGCAGACAGGCTTTTGGGTTAAATTGGCCACTGTAAATTGCCCAAGTGGTAGAATATGAAGATAGTTGAGGGGAAAGTGTGGTGAATAAAAAGGGAGAAGTGTAAATTGGTGCTTGGTGGTTAGCATAGGCTTAGTGGGCCAAAGGGCCTTTCTGTGCTGTATAATCATACACACGAGGTTTGGCAAACATTGGAAATCCAGAGCAAAACACACAAAATGCTGGAGGAACTCAGCAACTATGAAACAGAATGAACAGTTGACATTTTGGGCCCAGACCCTTTATCACCACTGGAAAAGGAGATCTTCCCCCTTCCTTTCCAGTGCTGAAGGGCCAGGCCCAAAACATCGACTGTATATTCCTCCCCACAGATACTTCTTCTGATGAAGGGTTTTAGGCCAAAATGTCAATTGTTTATTCCTCTCCATAGACATTTCTTTACCTGTTAAGTTCCTCTTGCATTTTGCATGTGGTTCTGTGGTGTATGACCCTTTTGGGGAGTACAGAAATGCTGAGAAGGTCTTTAAGGACAGGTATTCAAACAGAAACCTTTTGATCTGACTGCTGGGTTTTCCTCCTTCTCATTTTGACCCTTGTCCCTTCAGCCCACCAAATCCATCCTGACCATTCAACAGCCAATTATACTAATCGTATATTTATTCTTTCATTTTCCTGTTCTCTCCGTGTTCTCATTCGCCACATTCAATCACTTGTTTACACACGAGGGGCAATCTATAATGGCCAATTAACCCACCAACCCATGCATGGGAGGAAATGGGAGCATATGAAGGAAACACACTTGGTCACAGGAAAACATTCATTAGGGTGCCATGGTAATGTAGCGGTTAGCGTAAAGCTATCACAGCTCAGGGGCATTGGAGTTCAGAGTTCAACTCTGACACTGTCTGTAAGAAATTTATGGTCCTTCTTTTGAGCCCATGTGTTTCCTCCGGGTGCTCCAGTTTACTCCCACATTTCCAAGATGCCGTGGTTAGTAGCAATTTGGCCATCGTAACTTATCTTGTGATGAGGCTGAGGTTAAATAGGTGGGTTGCCAGGTGGAATGGCTCGCTGGGCTGAGAGAGCCTGGTCCACGCTGTATCTCTCAATGAAGTCAAATAAATAAACACACATCCCACACCGAGAGCACTGGAGATGAGAATGGAACCCAGGTCTCTAGCATCGTGAGGCACGGTTATGAAACACAGGAACCATAACAATCCATTTACAGCATAGTCAGGCAGCTTCCACAAGTAGGCATGAGATAATGACCAAATTTAGTGATGTTGATTTGAATGATCAAATTTATCAGTACATTGAGTACCACAAGACCTCTTCACGATAGCAGTAAAGGCCCCAGTTTAATTTCCCATATGTAAATAAATTTTAAATGCTTGGCTCTTTATCTTGAAACCATATCTCCTCATTTAGGATTTTCCCACTTGTGAAAACATCTTGACCTCTACTCCGTAGGGTCACTATAGGATCCTGTATGCATCATTCTTCCAATCTCCAAAGAATATAGACCTAGTCTCTCCACTGGAAAAATAGTTCATCCCAGAAATTAGCCTGTTGAATCTCCTCTGGAATGCCTCCAATGCTCCTATATCCTTTCTTAGTTAACGGGGTCAAAGTAGTACAGCCTCACCAACACCATGTACAGTTAAAACATAGAACACAATAGCATAGTAGAGGCTCTTCAGCCCTTGATGTTGTGCAATTTTTTAATCCACTTTAAGCTCCTGGCTGACAGGGTGGAGATATGTCTCTACCAAAGAAGGTATAAGGCGCTTCTTCCCACCACTGGCCTGCAGGTCACCCTTGGACAAGGTGTAGCACTTGCTCAGCCCCACCCCCCCTCCCCGATCAGAGTCACGTGAAGCCAAGGGAGCAGGTGGTGGATGGTCATACGAGCAGCCGGTGCAAATCACAAGTCCTGGTCATGCGACCACTGACACCAGGCATGCAATCTCTGAAGAGTACTGAGAATGGCTGGGGTCACTCTTCTTGTAAAGTCGCCGCCCAGAAGAAGGCGAGGGCAAACCACTTCTGTAGAAAATTTGCCAAGAACAATCATGGTATTGGATAGAGAAAAGAATAAGAGCTTATTACAGATTAAAGACAGATGGAAGAACACAGCACATAATGATGATGGCTCTTGGAACAATTTAACTCTTCCTTCTTACATAGCCCTCCATTTTTTTTTTATCATTCATGTGCCTATCTCATTGTAACAAAACCTTCCTATTTCTAAACCCCAATCCCTTTGCAGTGAAGACCAACATGCCATTTGTCTTCTTAACTACTGGCTACAGCCAGATGATGAATTTATGTGAATAATGCACAAGAAATCCACATCTCTCTGTACTTGTCTTGCAGCTAATAAACTGCTTTTTGATTCTTCTTAATAAAAAGCACTGTACCACATTAACCTCCACTTCCCAGGTTTCTGCCCCTCACTCACTCTATCTACATCCCCTTGCAATTAGAATATCCTCATTTATGATTACAGAAACAACCATAGTGACTTTAGACAAATAAGGAGGATTAGTACAATGGGGGTGTTGTGAAATGTATTAAGTTTCCTTACAATATCAGTTTGATTGAGATAAAAGAAAAATGGAGACTATAAGACCTTAAGCTATACTGTAGGAACAGAATTAGGCCGTTGCGATCATCAAGTCCACTCCGCCATTCCATCATGGCTGATTTATTTTCCCTCACAGCCTCATTCTTCTGCCTTCTCCCCATAACCTTTGACACCCTTACTAATCAAGAATCTATCAACTTCTGCTTTAAATATATTCAATGAATTTGGCCGTCACAGCCATCTGTGGCAATGAATTCCACAGAGTCACCACCCTCTGGCTAAAGAAATTCCTCCTTATTTCTGTTCTAATCAATCTGTGGGTGTGCCCTCTGGTCCTAGACTCTCCCACTTCTGAAAACATTCTCCCCATGTCCACTCTATCGAGGCCTTTCGATATATGGGAAGTTTCATTGAGGTCCTCCCTCATTTTTCTAAACTCCAGCAAGTACAGGCCCAGAGCCATCAAACCAAGGTAACATCCAAAAGAGCCTGGAACAGAAGCGGAATGATTTGGAACTGCAATGAATTGAACAACGCATTCGTAATAAAGATCCATCGTGCATACTTACTCTAACTGTGTCATTTAGTAATTTGTCCTCAGAATCTTCATCAAACTCTGTCTGGGGGTAAACACTAATGGAATAATTTCTCAGGTCTTGTCGAATCTGAAAATGAATGAAGATCACCGAGGTTAAAGCCTATAGGTACCAGAAGTGTAATAGAGCTGTTTTCTAGATATTCAGTGCCAGGGGTGGTTGCCCTGGGAAGGAGAAGGCGGCTATTGCCACTGACAAGCCCACCTCGCCTCCTAGTCCATCCATTCCCTTGGACAAAGCACTAAGGACGAACGATACAAGACGCGGGCATCCAAATTACAAACTGTAATCATTGTTAGTGCAAAACTGAGCCACCTGCCAGAGCATAGTGCAGGGAAGAGTATGGTCATGATTTTGATAGAAGGAATAAAAGAGTGGACTATTTTCTAAATGGGGAGCAAATTCAGAAATTGGAGGTGCAAAGGGACTGGGGAATCCTAGGGCAGGATTCCCTAAAGGTTAACTTGCAGGTTGCATCAGTAGTAAGGAGTTGGATGCAATGTTAGCATTCATTTCAAGTGGACAAGAATATAAATGCAAGGATGTAACGCTGAGACTTTATAAGACATCGATCAGACCACATTCGTGAGCTGGGAGAAATGGGAGGCTGTTCTGTTGGAAAGGCCTTGGGCCAGGTTACTGCAAGTGTCTGAGTGAATTGAATAACACCACTGCCAATAACCAAACAGTGGGGATGGAGACAGAATGGATCTGGTGAGGGGTAACTTAAAAAGTTACAGGGAAACACAAAGCCAGTTTGGTAGTGATAACAGGAATCTTTTTGGAAAGACCACAGGAAACAGAGATAGCTCAAAGTAAAACAATTACAGATTGCAGAATAAAGGATAGAGCGGATGTTTCCTTCGGTGGGGGAGTCTCGGACCAGAGGGCAAAGCCTCAGAATAGAGGGACGTCCATTTAGAACAGAGATGAGGAAAAATTTATTGAGCCAGAGGGTAGTGAATCTGTGGAATTCTTTGCGGCAAATGGCTATGCAGGCCAAGTCATTGGGTATATTTTAAGGTGGATCTTAATAGGTCCTTGATTAATCAGGGTGTCAAAGGTTACAGGGAGAAGGTAGGACAGGGTTGAGAGGGATAATAAATCACCCATAATAGAGCGGTGCAGCAGACCGTTGGCTGAATGGCCTAATTTGCTTCTAGGTCTAAAGTGTTACAGCTGCAGAGAAAATACAGAGTAAGTAGATAATAAGGTGCAAGTTCATAACGAGGTACACAGTGAGGTCAGGACTACACCTTACCATACTAGGGAACCATACATTAGGCTTATAACATGGGATAGAAGCTATCCTTGAGTCTGGACAACTAAATCAATTTATAATCAATAAAGGGAATTGGGACTAGCTGGTTGATCACTGGTTAGCATGGACTGTTTGGGCCAAAGGGCCTATATCCCTGCTGTATTTTTCTCTATGTTCTATGACCAAATTGATGGTTCTTTTTCAGAAGGCACACAGATTCCCCAACTAAAAGCAGAAAAGATATAAAAAAGGTAGAATCTAACAGACATTACTAGCTGTGACCACATGGAATTCAATATTCCAGGACACTTGGTTTAAGGAAGTGACAGACACAGTGAAAAAGAAGGAGGAACTGGCCCCGGTAACAATGAATAGGCTAGCAGAGGACAGAGAAAGGATTTGAGTTTGGAAAATAATGGGAAGAATTAGCTTTGGTGGAGCTAAGAAAGGGAAAGGGACAGAGAACATGGCTGGGAGTTGTCTATAGGTCCTCAAACAGGAATGACAGTGCATGGCATAGAATAAATCAGGAAGTTTGAGGCACAAAAAACATGGGACAATACAATAATCATAGGGGATTTGTGGACTCCAGCTGAAGTTGTACACCAAGCAAAACTAATTAGCACAAGAGTGTGAATGTTGATTTGATAGCAGTTGTAAGAAATGACTTTCTAAATTGGTAAACTGAGGAAACAGCCTATTGTGCAATGTGGAAAGGTTAATTAATAACCTTGAAAATGATATACAGGTACATGTAGCACAGTTGGGGAGAGGATACAGTGTGAGACAGTTCTTCCCTGTGGGAGACCCTCTTGCTCCCTTGGCCAAGGATGCATGGGTGTGGAATAGATGATGTCCCACTCGGTTCCTAAGGAAGCCAATCTGCTGTGGTGAGACCTCAAACTTTTCCATTCCACTCAATGTTCCAGTTAGATGATCTTCCCAACTCCCACTAACCGGTGATCTTCCTCTGATACCACCGATGTTCTACTGGGGTAGCAGATCATACATAGCTTTTCCATCAACAACGAGTCAAGGACTGTAGTCCCGCTGTTGGCCTCCTTAATAACATCCGTCCAGGGATGGTGCCACTTTGTTGATGCAGGTTAAATTCTAGGCCACTCTACCCGGTCCTCTCATCCATTGTGCTGATGGAGATAACCCTTGTGACTGAGTCACCAATAATCACTTCTTGGGCCCACTCTATCAGAATTCAGTGGAACCCCCTGGGATCGGGACTGGTGCCAACACTAACGTAGAGGTCATACGCACGAAAAAGGGTCATCTGCAGCAAAGACGTGTGAAAAGTCAAAGTGCCAGGAAGGGAAAGAAAATAACAAAGCTTGCCTCATTTTATGAGAAGCATCTTCTGTTTCTAATAAGAGAAAGCATCTCAAGGGGGGGAGGGGGAAGGAAAACTGTAACTTCATCAAAAAATGCTCCTCAGCTCTGGGTGGAATGAATGCGGACCAGATTTTAAGTTGGCAACAGAAACAAGTATTTCCTAAGGCAGCATATGATTGCATGTAACACACATACGAGTTTCATCCCAGTTAGTGCTACACAGTCGAGCCAGTAAGTTGTCTCTGAAAACTGATTCACATGAAGTCAGTAACCTGAATTGTGGAGAGACAGCACATCCATACAAAGCATTTAGCGCTATTCAGGAGTTTTAAATTGAAAACATTAATTAAAAACATGGGGTTTTGGGGTTTGTCTCAATTATAACAAGGTAATTCATTAATTGTCCATAAAAATTTACCGTCAACTAAGTAACTCCAGTTGATTTGCTTTGTAAAGTGTTGGTGCACTGTTAGAATGCAGTCACTATGGCAATGTATGCTGTATGTTAGGATGTTTTCTAGTGTATATAGCAAATACTAATTTGAACAGCAGCCAGTCTTCAGACTTGAACATGGATTGTAGGTTGAATTTAAAATGCAGCTCTGAACAATAATATTCCTGGAGCTTCAGACTGGAGTTGATTGCAAACCAGACAATGCTGATTAACATTCATTTTGGGTGTCTGGAGCGCAGGTGCGATGAAGGTGTTTGAAAACTACACGTAATTCAAAGGAAGCACTGTAGATACATTGTAACTGTAGAGTTGTCCTGCTGTTACCTTTGATCTTTAGCATATAAGGGAGGGGAATGTCATCTAAAACATCATGTAATATTGGGCAGAGAGGGCCTTTTCTTCCAACAGTGTCTCAAATGATGATGCCCATTGCTCGTTTTTGTTGAATAAACACTTTTATATCCACCAGCTTCAGTTTCTCTCTGGTGACTTTGTTCATGTCACAACAGTGTAGTCACTGTTGAAATGTATAGTGTTGCAGTGTATTTGTTGTTGTAGTCACTGTTGTAAATACATACCCTCTGTTTAAAATCTCGTCTTTCATCTAAAGTAAGCGTATCAGCCTTTGCGATAACAGGGACTATATTCACTATTTTGGCTAGGCGGTTCATAAACTCTATATCCAATGGACGTAACCTGCAAAAACAGACAGAATGATCCATGATTGACCTCAGAATGAGTTGGCAGTTTCAGTTCTAATATCAAGCTCTCTTTAATACACACATAAAGTTACTACTACCCCTCTTTACCTTCAGTGTGTGTATCCACTACTTCCATTGATATGTATTCTCTAATACAGTACATTTCACAGGAGCAATTGAACCAAATGATTCACCACCATGCACATAGAGAGACGTTCATTGTGAACTATACTGCTTTTGTCGTATCCGCAGATCCAGAGTTGTTTAGGGACCAGATACCTGTGATTCAGGGTTTGTCAGTCAGAGTTTTCCAGCTTAAGCAATGTCAGTGTAGTTGGAGTGTCTCTGGGTCATTGCATTTTTATTTATTCAGTTCCAGGTGGAGGCCTGGTATCTAGGTTAAGGCCACTGATGTCCCTTGCAGAAAGACACCAACCAAACTCCCAGCAGCTTCTCCCAAGCAGCATGCTCACCCCGCCACACTGCCTGGTGGCCTCTTCAATTGGCCATGGGCAGCAGTGTGTTACCAGAAACCTCAGGCAAAAAAATCTCATGGATCACCAAGGTCACCTGTGCAACCTCAAAGTGAAAACAGCCCACATTCAGACTTCAACCACACAGGAAAGACTGACGTACAACAGAACACACAAGGCAGTGCTTAAGGAAAAGGACTCTGATGTTTATCTCTACTGAAGATCTTTATGATTTTCTAGGTTTGTATTATTTACCCTTGCTGTTGTAACTGGTTTTGAATGGATTAACACAGTATACATGCATCCCCAGATAACACTCTTTATTTTCAAGATTCAAAGATTCAAAGTACATTTATTATCAAAGAATGCATAAATTGTACAACCTTGAGATTTGCTTGCTTATTGGTAGCCACAAAGCAAGGAACCCGAAAGAACCCAATTAAAGCAAAAGAAAAAGACCAACACCCAATATGCAAGAGAAAGGGGAAAAAACATAAATCATGCGAGCAATTGAAGTGAACAACAACATTCTGTACCAAATTGAGCCCTCAGATCCAAGCCCCAGAGCAGCTCAAAGTAGGCCCAGAGCCTCACTTATCAGTTCATCATATTAGTCGGTATGGAGCACAGCTACCGGGGTGGTCGACAGAGATAAACGACACTGGTGTGGCAGCTGCTGGCATTTAATGTACCTCATAGAAATGCTGTTAATGGACTGGGTGAGCACCTTGGCAGCTCATCGATGAGAAAAAAAACCACATTGTTTTAGCATCCTCTGTGATCTTTGGAATGTTGCTGAGTACCCTAAAAACCAGTTCAGAAACTGTCTAGTCAGGTTCCTCGGTTTCTGCAGACCCCTCAAAGATATAAAGGCTTCCTGTTTCTTTGGGGGAGCATTGAGCAAAATTGATAAATTGCACCTATGACCTAATTCATGGCAGCAGTGGAGGAAACATATAGGGTGCAATTTGTGAGGTCATTAAGTGTGTGACAGGTGCCAGAGAAATGACAAATGTAGACATGAATCTTGCATGGGAGAGCCCAGGCCAACTTCCTGAAGAGGAAAATTTCACTCAGAAGTGATTAGTAGTACAATCTCCTCAAGATAAAACAGCTTTTATGTGCATTTCGCACAGGAAAAGCTTGCCTAAATTCCCAATTATAAGTTGATAATATTTTATATAAAATTTTACCAGATTTATTTCCCGGATTTTAAACATGCTCATTTCCAGACTAATTACACCAACAGCAAGGTGAAAGACATCTTATGGAGAAGTTTGTTGCTAATTTTGCATGTCTGTGTTCTACGAACCCAGTTTTGGAGGACTGGAAGCAACAAGACTTTCCAACACCACTAATAATTTCCATGTCAACTCCTGCTCAACAGCAAATTTCTTTATCCTCACCAAACTGTTCCAGGATTGACCATTATATTCAAAATTGAGAGCATTTGGAAAACATTCTCAAAAGAGATTAGAGTAGGTAGCTTCAGACTGACACCATCTTTTAGTCTCCAACACATGCATGATGGCAAATAGTAACTTTTCAATTTGTCCTGTTTGCAGATCCTAAACAAGGAATAGGTTAAATCATTTTAGCTGGGAAATACTCCAATTTGATGCAGGTCAGATTTCAATCACTGTAGTTGAATTGTTCAAATTTACAGTATGGTACGACAACACGTTAGTGTAGTCATTAGCACAATGGCCCTCAGGGTCCTATTGCCATCTCTGTAAGGAATTTGTACGTTTTCCCCGTGACCATGTGGGTTTTCTCTGGGTGCTTTGGTTTCCTCCCACATTCCAAAAACGTACAAGTTAGGATTAGTAAATTGTGGGCAGGCTATGTTGCTGCCAGAAGCGCGGTGACACATACGGGTTGCCCCCAGCACAAAATCCTTGCTGATTCGATTTGACACAAACAGCACATTTCACTGCATGTTTCAATATTTTGATGTACGTGGGACAAATAAAGCTGATCTTTAAAATCTATTAAGGCAACAATCTTTGGAAATTGGTATCAATCGAAGTGAAGAACTTTTTCTAAGGTGCAGCAGGACGTTCTCGGGTAAAATATCTAGCGACTCATGTTTCACTCCAAAGTCTAGATATTAGTTTGGGGTTAATACACTCAGTTCTAAATCTGCACTGACTGCTCTGCCTTCACGCAGACTTTGGATGGAGAACAGGCAGGCATGCCACATTAAATTAATGCTACCAGGGAAGGGGAGCAATGTTGCACCCTGAGTGTCCTACCTCTCATCAGTTCTGCACTGATGGTGGCTGACAGCTGCAGGTGGAAACACTAGCCCGGAGTGGTGCTTGAAGGTATGTGATTCCACTTTATATGTCAGTTTCCAAACACAAGAAATGGTCAGCTTGCAATTCTCTAGCACCTTCCCTGTCCTTTTTTAGGATGCCCCAGATTTGCTCAATACTCCCCCAAAGAATCAGGAAGCCATTATACCTTCGAGGGGTCTGCATTTAGATGGCACCTCCAGAAGATATTCAGAAGATAGGTGTTTCAGGGTATTCCAAAGTTGGGTGTTTCAATGTTATACCACAGAAGTTAGCGAGTTGACTCACTGAGATTCTTCTGCTCTGTTTATAGGATCTGCTTTGCATAGGGTGAAGCTGGGTGTAGTGTATTGAATTGTACCACTCACTGTGCTTATCTGCCTTGGGGTTGATGTCATGCTGACTTTCCAGGAGGGGAAACCAGAATGAAAGAATAAAGACCAGCCACATATGGATGACCAGGGTATGACACAATATAGTCCAAAAGCACTTCAGCACAGAAACAAGGACCTTTGGTCCATCTAGTCCATGCTTAACTGTTATTCTGCCTAGTTCCATCAAACCGCACCTAGACGGTAGCCTTCTCTACCTCTCCATCCATGTACTTATCCAAACTTCTCTTAAATGTTGAAAGCAAACCCACATCTTGAACCAAAGGAGATAATTTCACTCAACTTCTTCTGGCCCATCATTGAAATGTTCCCATAACCAAAGGACTCTTCATTTCATGTTTTCAATATTTATTGCTTATTCTTTTATTAATATCATTTTTTCTATTTGTATTTGTCTTCTGTACTCTAATTAGGCAGTCTTTCACCGATTCTGTTATGGTTAGAAGAGGAAGAAAGCCCTTAACTCCATTAGTGGAGTCATCGGGACGCTGTCAAGACCGCGTTTTTTTTAGCAGGCTTTCTTATTTTTACAAGGCCCAGTTGCTAGCTCGACGCTCAACCCAGCAAGATGGAAAGCATGCAAGGGAGCCGGCTGGATTTGAACTCGGGAGCCTTTGCTCCAAAGTCCAGTGCTGATGCCACTACGCCATCAGCCAGCCTATTATGGTCATTATTCTATATTTATTGAGAATGCCCACAGGAAAATAAACCTCGGGATTGTATATGGTGACATATATGTACTTCGAGCTTTATACTTTGAACTTTGAACACATCGATCACTTTCTCTGACTTCTTTCAATTTTATTATTATATTGAAGGCTTTTTTAATGAGAAATTCTAAATAAGTTGACTGAGATGACTATGGATGTGTATTGACTGGCTGCATTACAACCTGGTATGGAAACACCAATGCTCTTGAACAGAAAATCCTACAAAAAGTAGTGGATATGGCTCAGACCATCATGGCTATTGAGCATATGTACACGGACTGCTGTTGCAGGAAAGCAGCATCCATTATCACCATCGATGACGTGCTCTCTTCCTTCTGCTGCCATCAGAAGGAAGGTTAAGGAGCCTTGAAACCCATGCTACAAGGCTCAGGAGCAGCTACTACCACTCAACCGTCAGACTCTTGAACCAGAAGGAATAACTTCATTCATCTTCACTTGCCCCTTCGCTGGACTGTTCCCCCAACCTATGGACTCACTTCCAACAACTCTTCATCTCAATTTCTCGATACTCATTGTTTATTTATTTAAAAAATTATTATTAATACTATTATTATTCTTTTGTGTTTGAACAGTTTGTTGTCTTTTGCACATTGGTTGCTTATCCGTCCTATTGGTTGCGGCCTTTCATTGATTCTGTTATGTTTCTTGGATTCACTATGTCTGCTCACAAGAAGATGAATCTCGGGTTTGCATATGGTGACATATAGGTACTTTGATAATAAATTTACTTTGAACTTTGAGTTTCTCACGGTGGACGATCAAATAATATGGATGCAAACGTGGTCAGTTATCAATCTGCTGGCCCTGCATTAGCCTTGTGTGGTTAATAGACAGGATCCAAAATGCTTGTTCTTGGCTTTGAATGCTAACATCTATGAGAAGCTCTTGAAGAATATTTACAGATTGTTCAGAAGTCTGCAGCTGTGATTATAGTTACCTTTCTAATCAGTTATAAAAAAACTCAGCACGACTTGAAAAATCAAACAACCTCAGTTGACATGAAACCAATTTTCCAAGTGTTTCTCTTCACACTTCCTTTATTTTCTACTTATACCTGGGGTATCGTCTCTTAATCTGAACAATGTGAGTCAGCCCCGTCCCTTAGTCATTGTTCTGCAATTTGACTGCAAAGAGTAACTGGCATCCCAATTAGATCAAAAAGCCCATGGATATTCACCGGGATTGCTGTTCCTAGTTTAACTGTAATGCTTAATGAGTCCAGATGAAGGGTGTTGAATATTTCTTCCCCTCCATAGATGCTTGCTGACATGTGGAGTTCCTCCAGCATTTTGTGCGTGTTGCTCAGAATTTCCAGCATCTGCAGAATTTCTTGTGTTTATGTCAAACTGAATGCTGAGTTTGAAACATTGAACAGTACGGCACAGGAAACAGCCCTCTCAGCCCACAATGTCTGCACTGAACACGATACTAAATTAAATTAAATCTCTTCTGCCTGTAAGTTTGACAAGTTAATTTCTTAAAAGTTTTTTTTTAGTATATAACCGCATTGTTCAACCCAGGAATGGTGAAAATATAAGTAGAGAGTTTCCAAACCCCTGAACTGGCCTGACTCTTGGATGTGGAACCTGCATTGGACCAAGGTAAAGGAGGAAGGCCCCAAGAGTTCCAAGTTGTTTCCCTGGGGTGGAGCGTGTAGGCCACCCACCTACCTCCACTCTCACCTGGTCTCACCTATCACTTGCCCGCTTGTACTCTTTCTTCCCCACCCCCATCTTCTTACTTTGGCTCCTGCCCACTTCCTTTCCAGTCCTGATGAAAGACCTCGGCTCGGAACGTTGACTGTTCATGTCCCTCTACAGATGCTGACTGACCTGCCGAGTTCTTCCAGCATTTTGTGTGTGTTGCTAATTTTAAAAACATCTTTGATATAACTAGACAATCTGTCCTTGGTTAAATTCTGTCACCTTGTCACAGATGATGAAAGCAGACTTGCAATTTTTGGGAATATTGCTGAAGGGACTTTCATCTTTGTCTAGCAGAAAAATTAACTTTGGAAGTCTGCGGTCAAGCTTATTGGAAAATAGACTCAATTGTTCAGTAGAGTTTGAATATTCAGGGAATGGGATTCTCAATCTATTTTGTTATGGTTCCCTATTCCCCCTCAACCAAAGCTTCAGAGACAGGCTTAGACAACAAAGGTTCTACTTGGGTAGTGAGTGTGGGCAGAGTGAATATGTTTAAGGGAATTCTTCTGGACACACAAGTTCCAGTCACTTTCTTCTGCAGCTCCCCAACTACTTCAGATGGGAGCTCGAGTAGAACTAGGGGAATGAGAGGGAGAGGAGGAAGGCAATTGTTCCACCTGATCGCAGCCTTTTCCCAGTTAAAACCCTCCTGCCAGCCATCAGTAGGGCATATGGTATGGTATATCATTTGTAGGATAATTTCCACCTTAGTATCCTACTCACAGGATAACACACAGGTCTGTTGGCAATACCCTATTGAAGATATACTACTTCACACTAATCCAGTCACACTTCAGATTCTGACTCAGAATTATTAATCGCATGTACTTCAAAACAAACAGTGGAATATGTTGTTTGCGTTAACAACCAACATGACTTAGGGGTGTGGTCTCAGCCTGAAACGTTGACTGTACCTCTTCCTATAGATGCTGCCTGGCCTGCTGCGTTCACCAGCATTTTTTGTGTGTGTTGCAGCAAAACACGCCCCCTTTCCTCCCTCCCACCCAACTTCCATCTTCACCAGTCTTCCAGCCTCCGTTCTCCAGGCTTTGGCATTCGGCCGATTCCTGTTCCATTTCTTGAAAACATTTGAAATCTGCAAGTTTTTCAGGGACTGTTATTATACATGGCTTTACTGTGAAAATGAATAGGAAGTAATGAAAAATAAACCATTTTTTGGGCCTGATCAGCACTCTGCAATCCTTTCACAGTGGGATAAGTTTGGGCAGTGAGAAATCCATCAATTGCATTGGGATTGCTTACGATTGCCAATTACGTGCCAGCACTGAAGTGTAATTTCACACATTGCATTTAATAATAAGGATGCAACAAAAACCAATTAGTGAGTGAACGAAATTATTATTTAAAGATCCATCAGAGTTCTTTTACAGTAGTTACACATGACCACATTTCCTCTGGTATTCCGAGATTAATAATCAGTTGATATCAACCAGCAATAAATAGGTTGGTTCCAATTGTTCGCCGATATCGAACCAACTTAATGTAAAATTTCTTGCAAATGTGACATAAAATGGATTAGCCACTCATTATACACTCTCCCTTCTGTGTGTTAATCTAACCCCTTAAATAATAACAAGCTTGTTCAATTTGACCAAATTGTGCTAAGTTAAATGAGAGAAATTTAACATGATATTATTAACTGTTACTGAAGATTAGTAATACACCACTATATTTTCCACTACTGTTGAGGAATGCATTCAGTGGATTAAGGACCCCAGAGGTTACACAGATAGACATTCTTCAGCAACTGGGTCACAGTTCAGCATTCAGCAAGGCTATGGACATCACTGCCCTGACATCCTTTTGCCTCTAGCTATCCTGACTGATAACAACATGGGTTCAACAAGGTTCAATCCCTTTTCAAATTGCCATTCTCAGGTCACTGACGCATTGAAGGCTATTAGGGTTTTCATGTTAAAGGGCACAAGATGAAGGCAGATAAGGTCCTTGGAGGACAACAAGAATCCCACTCTTCCCTGCCTAATCACACACTGAAATTAAATAAGAAAATCACAGGCTAAGTGACAGCTTTCATTAGAAATGCTTGAGATGTTTTGCTTTGCAGGGTTTCAAGTGCTAAAGACTATTTTGCAGTCATTGCACATAGCCTATCTTGCAATCTTCCACTCCTCTGCTCAGCAAGCGTTACCGCACGTTTCCAATCTGAGCGTCTTTGGAGCTTCTGCGTGTAGTGACAGAGAGGGTTGGTGCACACAGGGTGTGCTGGACTTTCAAAAAGCATTTGATAAAAATATGAACCCCGTGGTTTAACTGGGTGAAGGCCAAAGAGGGTATAATTGCTTTTACTCACTAGAGTAAATGTACAGCACTGGTTCTGAGCGACTGGTATTAAAGAAGAAAATATGCCACTTCCTGCACGTATTCTGTTCATGAACTAAACTTAGCAGATTTCAAAGCTTGCAAATGACGAGGTGGTAAATGCAGGTTCTTTTTTAACATTTAAGAATAAATTGGACAGATACATGGATGGGAGGTGTATGGAGGGATATGGTCCATGTGCAGGTCAGTGGGACTAGGCAGAAAATGGTTCGGCACAGCCAAGGAGGGCCAAAAGGCCTGTTTCTGTGCTGTAGTTTCCATGGTTCTATGGTTCTATTGCATGGATGGTAGTGGATAAGGACACAGAAGCAGGCATCGGTCAAATGCGTCACTACATCTGCTCCCCTGTTTGCAAAGATCATGGCTAATTCGATCGTTGGCTTCAACTCCATTTTCCAGTCTGACCTACACCCTTCATCCACATCTATTTCAGCCTTTGAAGAGCTTAGTAACTCTCCATCCAAGCCCTCTGGTGCACTAAGGAGGTTGCACACAAAATGGTGAAATCTTTGAAATATGCTGGGTATGTTAAAATGATCATCAAAATTGGACTGGAATTTGGACTTATGAACAGAATAAATAGTTACAATTTGGTTAATAACTCACCTATTTGTGCCCGCCATTCCTTGATACAGTTCAAGGTTGTGCATCGGGTCCATATGTCAAAGGATAAACTAGCACGTATTTTTTCCAACATCAATCCTATTTGTGACAGATGTAATAATGAGGTGGCCATTTTAACTCATATGTTTTGGTCTTGTATAAAGCTAGACAATTTTTGGAGAATTGTTTTTAAAATGCTATCAAAAGTCTTGGATCTGGACCTAGAACCTAATTTACTTACGGCAATATTTGGGATTATCCCATCAGAACCAGGAAGTATTCAACCCTGGCGGACACGGGGAGAACGTACAAACCCCTTACAGGCAGCGGTGGGAATTGAACCCGGGTTGTCTGTACTGTAAAGTGCTGTGCTAACCACTATGTGATCATGGTGCCCCTCGCCCCTCTCCCCTCGGTGATGTGCAGGGCTTCAACCCCTTTAAAGAATCGACAGTTCTTCTCTTCCCACAGATGCTGCCCGATCCGCTGAGATGGTGGAGGTTTACTAGAAATGTAACAAGTGTAGAAACTAGAGTAAAATTAAGACGGCTCTGAAACTACAGTATGTCAAGCAGATAAAGGTATGACCATAAGTTATAGGAATAGAATTAGGCCATTCAGCCCATTGAGTCTTCTGCGCCATTTCATTATGGCTGATCCATTTTGCCTTTCAACCCCAATAGAACATAGAATAGTACAGCACAGTACAGGCCCTTCGGCCCACAATGTTGTGCTGACCCTTAAACCCTGCCTCCCATATAACCCCACCCCCACCACCTTAAATTCCTCCATATACATAGAAACATAGAAACATAGAAAATAGGTGCAGGAGTAGGCCATTCGGCCCTTCAAGCCTGCACCACCATTTATTATGATCATGGCTGATCATCCAACTCAGAACCCCGCCCCAGCCTTCACTCCATACCCCCTGATCCCCGTAGCCACAAGGGCCATATCTAACTCCCTCTTAAATATAGCCAATGAACTGGCCTCAACTGCTTCCTGTGGCAGAGAATTCCACAGATTCACCACGCTCTGAGTGAAGAAGTTTTTCCTAATCTCGGTCCTAAAAGGCTTCCCCTTTATCCTCAAACTGTGACCCCTTGTTCTGGACTTCCCCAACATCGGGAACAATCTTCCTGCATCTAGCCTGTCCAATCCCCTTAGGATTTTATACATTTTAATCAGATCCCCCCTCAATCTTCTAAATTCCAACGAGTACAAGCCTAGTTCATCCAGTCTTTCTTCATATGAAAGTCCTGCCATCCCAGGAATCAATCTGGTGAACCTTCTTTGTACTCCCTCTATGGCAAGGATGTCTTTCTTCAGATTAGGGGACCAAAACTGCACACAATACTCCAGGTGTGGTCTCACCAAGGCCTTGTACAACTGCAGTAGTACCTCCCTGCTCCTGTACTCAAATCCTCTCGCTATAAATGCCAGCATACCATTCGCCTTTTTCACCGCCTGCTGTACCTGCATGCCCACTTTCAATGACTGGTGTATAATGACACCCAGGTCTCATTGCACCTCCCCTTTTCCTAATCGGCCACCATTCAGATAATAATCTGTTTTCCTATTTTTGCTACCAAAGTGGATAACTTCACATTTATCCACATTAAATTGCATTTGCCATGAATTTGCCCACTCACCCAACCTATCCAAGTCACTCTGCATCCTCTTAGCATCCTCCTCACAGCTAACACTGCCACCCAGCTTCGTGTCATCTGCAAACTTGGAGATGCTGCATTTAATTCCCTCATCCAAGTCATTAATACATATTGTAAACAACTGGGGTCCCAGCACTGAGCCTTGTGGTACCCCACTAGCCACCGCCTGCCATTCTGAAAAGGTCCCGTTTATTCCCACTCTTTGCTTCCTGTCTGCTAACCAATTCTCCATCCACATCAATACCTTACCCCCGATACCATGTGCTTTAAGTTTGCACACTAATCTCCTGTGTGGGACCTTGTCAAAAGCCTTTTGAAAATCCAAATATACCACATCCACTGGTTCTCCCCTATCCACTCTACTAGTTACATCCTCAAAAAATTCAATGAAATTCGTCAGACATGATTTTCCCTTCACAAATCCATGCTGACTTTGTCCGATGATTTCACCGCTTTCCAAATGTGCTGTTATCACATCTTTGATAACTGACTCCAGCAGTTTCCCCACCACCGACGTTAGGCTAACCGGTCTATAATTCCCCGGTTTCTCTCTCCCTCCTTTTTTAAAAAGTGGGGTTACATTAGCCACCCTCCAATCCTCAGGAACTAGTCCAGAATCTAACGAGTTTTGAAAAATTATCACTAATGCATCCACTATTTCTTGGGCTACTTCCTTAAGCACTCTAGGATGCAGACCATCTGGCCCTGGGGATTTATTTGCCTTCAATCCCTTCAATTTACCTAACACCACTTCCCTACTAAGAAGTATTTCACTCAGTTCCTCCATCTCACTGGACCCTCTGTCTCCTACTATTTCTGGAAGATTATTTATGTCCTCCTTAGTGAAGACAGAACCAAAGTAATTATTCAATTGGTCTGCCATGTCCTTGCTCCCCATAATTAATTCACCTGTTTCTGTCTGTAGGGGACCTACATTTGTCTTTACCAGTCTTTTCCTTTTTACATACCTATAAAAGCTTTTACAGCCAGTTTTTATGTTCCCTGCCAGTTTTCTCTCATAATCTTTTTCCCCTTCCTAATTAAGCCCTTTGTCCTCCTCTGCTGAACTCTGAATTTCTCCCAGTCCTCAGGTGAGCCACTTTTTCTGGCTAATTTGTATGCTTCTTCTTTGGAATTGATACTATCCCTAATTTCTCTTGTCAGCCACGGGTGCACTACCTTCCTTGATTTATTCTTTTGCCAAACTGGGATGAACAATTGTTGTAGTTCATCCATGCAACCTTTAAATGCTTGCCATTGCATATCCACCGTCAATCCTTTAAGTGTCATTTGCCAGTCTATCTTAGCTAATTCACATCTCATACCTTCAAAGTTACCCCTCTTTACGTTCAGAACCTTTGTTTCTGAATTAACTATGTCACTCTCCATCTTAACGAAGAATTCCACCATATTATGGTCACTCTTACCCAGAGGGCCTCTCACGACAAGATTGCTAATTAACCCTTCCTCATTGCTCAAAACCCAGTCCAGAATAGCCTGCTCTCTAGTTGGTTCCTCGACATGTTGGTTCAAAAAACCATCCCGCATACATTCCAAGAAATCCTCTTCCTCAGCACCTTTACCAATTTGGTTCACCCAATCTACATGTAGATTGAAGTCACCCATTATGACTGCTGTTCCTTTATTGCACACATTTCTAATTTCCTGTTTAATACCATCTCCGACCTCACTACTACTGTTAGGTGGCCTGTACACAACTCCCACCAGCGTCTTCTGCCCCTTAGTGTTACGCAGCTCTACCCATATCGATTCCACATCTTCCCGGCTTATGTCCTTCCTTTCTATTGCGTTAGTCTCCTCTTTAACCAGCAACGCCACCCCACCTCCCCTCTCTTCATGTCTATCCCTCCTGAATATTGAATATCCCTGAACGTTGAGCTCCCATCCTTGGTCACCCTGGAGCCATGTCTCTGTGATCCCAACTATATCATAATCATTAATAACAATCTGCACTTTCAATTCATCCACCTTATTACGAATGCTCCTTGCATTGACACACAAAGCCTTCAGGCGCTCTTTTACAACTCTCTTAGCCCTTATACAATTATGCTGAAAAGTGGCCCTTTTTAATGCTTGCCCTGGATTTGTCGGCCTGCCACTTTTACTCTTCTCCTTAGTACTTTTTGCTTCTACCCTCACTTTACACCACCCTGTCTCTCTGCACTGGTCTCTCTGTACTGGTACCTGTCCAGTAGTCTCTGAAATTTCACTGGTGTATCTGCCTCCACCGCTGACTCAGGAAGTGCATTCCACGCACCAACCACTCTCTGAGTAAAAAACCTTCCTCTAATATCCCTCTTGAACTTCCCACCCCTTACCTTAAAGCCATGTCCTCTTGTATTGAGCAGTGGTGCCCTGGGGAAGAGGAGCCGGCTGTCCACTCTATCTATTCCTCTTAATATCTTGTATACCTCTATCATGTCTCCTCTCATCCTCCTTCACTCCAAAGAGTAAAGCCCAAGCTCCCTTAATCTCTGATCATAATGCATACTCTCCAAACCAGGCAGCATCCTGGTAAATCTCCTCTGAACCCTTTCCAATGCTTCCACATCCTTCCTATAGTGAGGCGACCAGAACTGGACACAATCTCCTGTCTTCTCCCCTTATCCCTTCATGACCCGACTAATCAAGAATCTATCAACCTCTGCCTTGAATATACTCAACGACTTGGCCTCCACCGCTACCTTTGGCAAAGAATTCCACAGATGCACCATCCTCTGGCTAAAGAAATTCCTCCTCAACTCCGTTCTAAAAGGACATCCCTCTATTCTGAGGCTGTGTCCTCTGGTCTTAGACTCCCACGATAGGAAACATTCTCTCCACACCCACTCTATCAAGCCCTTTCATCATTTGATAGGTTTCAATGAAGACACCTCTTGTTGAAGATCTTGATCTTGGAAAGTTTACGTAGAAGCACTCTTGGGACACAAAGGGCAGCAAGAAAATAAGCAAAGAAGCAGATGCAACAATCTCAGATTTCAAGATTCAAGTTGCTGGTGAACGCAGCAGGCCAGGCAGCATCTCTAGGAAGATGAATTTCAGTTAGTCCTGACGAAAGGTCTCGGCCCGAAACGTCGACTGTACCTCTTCCTAGATATGCTGCCTGGCCTGCTGCGTTCACCAGCAACTTTTACGTGTGTTGCTTGAAATTCCAGCATCTGCAGATTTCCTCATGTTTGCGTTTCAAGATTCAAGATTGCTTATTGTCATTTTTCAGCACACGAGTGTAAATGATTGTTACTCTGGATCCGACGCAGTAGAGAAACATGAAATAAGTACAAAGAATACAATACCAAAAACAGCTAAAAAAAAATCCACCATAAATAACGTGTTTGTTTTGTAGAGAGCTGATGATACTGTAAATCTCCTTCAGAACATCCTTGGGGTCAGCACTTGGTTGGGGGTGGGGGGGGAGTAAACATTATCATGCACTCTTCAAAAAGTGCTTGAAGAAGATTCAGTAATAAATTCTAAATGGAATTGGGTGAATGTTTGAAGGAGAGCCATCTTCAGGGCTGTGACAATGGAGTAAGGGTTTGGGAACAAACAAAAAATATTTCCACTGGCATAATCCCTCCTGTACTATATAATCCCATGTGCTAGGCAGCACATGGAATGGCATGGTAGCGTAGTGGTTAGCGCACTGCTCTACAGTACCAGCGACCCTGGTTCAATTCCCACTGCTGTCTGTAAGGAGTTTGCATGTTCTTCCTGTGACCGTGCGGGTTTCCTCCAGGTGCTCTGGTTTCCTCCTATAGTTCAAAGACCTACTAGTTGGTAGGTTAATTAGTCATTGTAAATTGTCCAGTGATCAGACTAGGGTTAAATCGGGGGCTGCTGGGCAGTGTGGCTCAAAGCAGCGGTCCCCAACCACCGGGCCGCAAAGCATGTGCTACTGGGCTGCATGATTTGGTGATACGAAACGATATGAGTCAGCTGCACCCTTCCTCATTCCCTGTCACGCACTGTTGAACTTGAACACCCCCCCCACCCCCGTTGGCCAGTCTGCAAGAATATCGTCAATATTAAACCAGTCCGCTGCGCAAAAAAGGTTGGGGACCCTTGGCTCAAAGGGCTGGAAGGGCCTGTTCTGGGCTGCAGCTCAATAAATAAGTAAATGAACATAGTTAATTTTATTTCTGGAGTATTAGTAATAAATTTTACCATCAGATATCTGTGAATATAAATCGCAATTGTCATTTCCTTTAAGTTCATATTTTTCCTGTTTTTCCTCTGGTAGCAAGACGAAATCGTGTTCCTTATTCCATATTCTATATTACAACACAAACTGATAACTGAGCACATAGTCAAAGTTCAAAGTACATTTGTTATCAAAGTGTGTATATATTATAGAACCTTGAGATTTGTCTGCTTACAGGCAGCCACAAAACAAGAAACCCAAAAGGACCAATAAGAAAAGAAGACTGTCAAACATCCAGTGGCAGAGAGAGAAAAAAATAAACGAATAGAAGTAAAGAAATAGCATTTACAACAAATGGAAGTCCGCAGACACGAAGTGCAGAGCAGCTGCAGGCCACACCCTCAGCTCATCGCAGAGCGGAGTATACATCGCAGAGTCCGTAGACATGAAGCACAGAGCAGCTGGAAGCCTCAGCTTCAGCTCATCGCAGAGTGGAGTATACATCACGGAGCCCATGGACACGAAGCGCGGGGCAGCTGGAGGCCTCAGCCTCTGCCTTGGTGCAACGCAGAACCCAGTAAACGCTGCACAGCAGCGAGCAGAACCAGAGCAAACTCACCTCTGGTGCAGACACCCTTCCTTTCCAAACCATCTGGCCCGGCAATTAAATCGTCCAAGCATCAGGTCCTCACTCTAGGACCTGGCCCCCGTTGCATCGATACGCTGACAGGCTTGGACCCCGCTGCCACATTTTGACCCGTACCCAACATTTCCAAATTGGCCTGATGCTTAGATCGACCGAACCTCGCTCTTGTTTTAGGTGGACAGGCCTTGAATCTGCCTCTCCTCTGCTCCGACTCCCCCCCTCTGCCCACCCCGACTTTGCTACGAAAATGCTTTGACTTTGCTCGCTGCCGCATGCTGCGACCCTGGACTCAGCCTTGCCTTTGCCCACCTCTTCGTTGGTGGTGGTGATCGTTTACCATGACCTTTTCAGAGAACGTGTTATTAATGAAGTACTTAGCTGTAACCCTTGTTTTGCTGACTGCCAGTACGTTGTTGCTCACCTGCAGCAGCGGCACCCTGAACGCCACACTGCAAGACAGGGACTGCAAGTTGGAGCCCAGAGCCGAGGAAGCAGAGTGCCGAGAGGGCACATCACTTCTCTGAGGATCGTCACCTTGTCGTGGTGGAGAGGCTTGTGAACTCCCGAGATCCCGACACAGATGCTGGCCGGAGCTTAGCTTTTGTTAGGGTCACCCACGGTAAGGTCAAAGGGGAGTTTCCACACAAAGAGCGATCCAACCAAGACCTCAACAGTGGAGCTGGCAGACGCTGACGATGATGCAGGGGAAGGCTGCAGCAGTGCAGGGACCCCAGTCGTCCTGCATTCCACGCCACAGGACCCTGACCCCCATCTGTTAAGGACCGTGTGGTGGCTGCCTGTACATCAGCCTCTCCACGTTAAACAAAGTCACACACAGGCATTCTCCGTTAAGGGAATAACCCCTTAGGAGGAGATCATACTTGAGTGATTGTACTACTGCTACTACATTACTGATAGAATGGAAATGAAAAAGCAAATGAATAGTTACATATGAATTCACAGTAGATTGATCAATCCCATGTGCTTGCTTCAACAATCAACAAGCTCACACTGATCTGATTGCAGCCTCACCTCTGCATTCCTCTCTCCCTGTGCTAACCTTTCGCCACTTGGGTTATCAAGAATCCATCTGCCTCTGCTTAAAAGCTACACAGAGGCTTTGTTTCTTATGGCTTTTGAGAAGAGAGTTCTGAAGAACGGGTGCTGATTGAAAGCATAATTCAGGGAGAAAAAAACTTCCTGTTGCTCTCCTCTGCCTAAAACAAGCAGAATATTCTGTGTAACACACACAAAATGCTGGAGGAACTCAGCAGGTGAGGCAACATCTAGAGAGAGGAATAAACCAGGAATGATCCACTTTGTCTCCAAAAGAAACAAGTATTGACATTCACAGTACAGTCATTTTTACACTCTTTCTGCTGGTGTGTCAATCTACAAAACACTCTCCTTACTTGGGTGCAGAGTATCTCTACATATACTGCATTGTAATAATACAAACTCCTCCCCCCCCACCCCCCACTCGTCACATTTAAGATTCTTAAATATTGAGAACTTGGGATGAAGCGTGTTTGATTTCTCCAACACCTTCGGTCTCAAGTCCATGCAAACCATGCGCAACAGAAGAATCCAACTAATACGAGAGAAGGTCATTAGCCTTTAGCCCTTCATGCCCATTAGAATCATAACATTTTTACAGTACAAGAGGGCATTTGTCCCACTAGGTCCAACAGGTTATCTGTGGAACGGTCCAGTCACAGCCCTTTGCTCACTTTCCCTCATGTGCCATCCAATAAAAATCCTGGTTAACCACAACTATGAGCAGTGATTGCCACCTAATCACTATTTTGCAGAAAAAGCAACTTAAGGATTATTTGTTACATATACATCGAAACATACAGTGAAGTGTGTCATTTGTGCCAATCGAATCAGGGAGGATTGTGCTGGGCAGCTCACAGGTATCACCACGCGCCAACATAGAATGTCCAAAACTCACTAACTTGAACTGTACGTCTTTGGAAAGTGGGCGAAAATTGTACACAGATACAGGGAGAATGTAAAAACGCCTTACAGGCAAAAGTGGGAACTGAACCCTAATCAGAGATCACTAGCACTGTAATAGTGTTACAAAAACTGCTACATTAACCTTGTTGCTCTTCACACATCTCTCCCATGACTCTCTGACCTGTCTAATTCTATATACCTAACTTATCTTCATTGGATTAACATAATTAGTTAATAGAATTCCATCAAGTTCAGATTTAAATTTAATTATTGATCTGCCAATGGTTGCTCTTTGGGGAAAAGATTCCCAAGTTTCTCCCAGCTTCTTCATAACTTCACTCCTGAAGGGTTTGGCTGTAGTAGTTACATTGATCGGCTCAACCAACAGAAATTCTTTCTCTACTCTCTCAACTCTACTATATATCTTAAAAAACTTCAATCAAAATCACTCCTCAGATTTTGAGTAAATACAACCACAGTTGACAAAAATCTTTCAATGCATTTTCACTCTTGGAGTCCAAGAAACACATTGGTAGGTCTACAATATGCACCCTCATAAGGGCATATACTCAGGCTACTTTATTAGGTACACCTGTACATCTGTTTGTTAATGCAAATATCTAATTAGCCAAACATGTGGCAGCAACTGAATGCATAAAAGCATGTAGAGATCAAAAGGTTCAATTGTTGTTCAAACTAAACATCAGAATGGGGAAGAAATGTGATCTAAAGTGACTTTGACCATAGAATGAGTGTTGGTGCCGGATGGGGTGGTTCGAGTATCTCAGAAACTGCTGATCTCTAGGGCTTTTCATACGTAATAGTCTTTAGAGTGTACAGAGTGATGCGAGAAACAAAAAAAAACATCCCGTGTGTGGCAGTTCTGTGGGTGAAAACACCTTGTTAATGAGAGAGGTCAGAGGCAAATGGCCAGACTGGTTCAAACTGACAGGAACGCCACAGTACCTCAAATAACCACACATTACAACAGCGGTGTGTAGAAGAGTGTTTCTGAACACACAACACATCAAACCTTGAAGTGGATGGGCTAAATAAAGCAGAAGATAATGAACTTAGTGGCCAATTTATTAGGTATAGGAAGCATACCAGCAGTAAATATATTAATTTCTTGACTTTTCCCTTTAAGTCACAGAATTTTGGCAACAGGGATCTTGAAGACTATAGATAGCTTCGAGAGAACCTCCAATTTCCCTTTCAAACACATCCCAGAACTGCTCTGTGCTTTAAAGAGATAAGCTGAAATGAAACATTAAAAGGATCAAGATGTGTTAAATTGATACTTTACAGCTGTCTTCACAAAAAAAGGCTGATTAGATTTCACCTCCAGGTACGTTGGCTTGATAACCTATTGCACAAATATCCAGCTGTAACTCATTTGTCATAAGATATAAATTGGCCGCCTGCAAAGCACATGTAATGTGTTGTCATTTGAGTTACTCTTGACCCCGCCTGCATGCTTTTATGCATGGTGTCGCTGCCATGTGATTGGCTGAATAAATATTTGCATTAATGGGCAGGTGTACCTAATAAAGTGGCCACCGAGGCAAGGTAGTAAGCAATAATGCAAGTGATCTGGTTGAGAACGGAAATCTTCCTGATGGATCTGTGTTCAGTCCTAAGGTTCACAAAGATTTGGGATCAGAAAGGAACCAGAAGTCTATGAGGAATGGGCAGGGAACGTGTGAAGAATTAGATAGCGTTTTCAGAGAGAGATGAGTTAACCTCTATGTTACCATAGAGAAATAGTTCATTTTGAAATGGAGACATAAGGGACTGCAAATACTGGAATCTGGAGTGAAGAGAAACAACCTGCTGGAAGAACTCAGCAGTTTGAGCAATATCTGTGGAGGACGAAATGAGTTATTGATGTTTGAGCTTTAAACGCTGCAAGTGGACTGCCTAATACAGGGTCGTACCCCTCCATTCCTTTCCCCACCATTGATGCCGCTCAACCCACTGAGCTCTACCAGCAGCTTATTTTTGCTAGTGCATCTGGCATTCAGAACACAAGGTCTAAGGACAATGACCATCCTACAGGTTAAACACATCAACATTTACAAGGTTTACAAGGATGTTGCCTGGATTGGAGAGCATGCCTTATGAGAACAGGTCGGGTGAAATTGGCCTTTTCTCCTTGGAATGACGGAAGTTGAGAGGTGACCTGATAGAGGTGTTTAAGATGATGACAGGCGTTGATAGTGCGGATAGCCAGAGGCTTTTTCCCAGGGCTGAAACGGCTAACACAAGGGTGCTTGGAAGTAAATACAAGGGGGATGTCAGAGGTAAGTTTTTTTACACAGAGAGTGGTGGCTGCGTGGAATGCACTGCAGTGAAGGTGATAGAGGCGGGTACAATAGGGTCTTTTAAGAGACTCTTAGATAGGTACATGGAGCTTAGAAAAATAGAGGGCTATGTGACAGGGTAATTCTAGGCAGTTTGTACATTAGGTTACATTGTGGGCCAAAGGGCCTGTAATGTGCTGTAGATTTCTATGTTCCCATGGTCAAGGGAAACAGACACAAACTCTAACAGAATAGCTACAATAATGTATAGATTTTTACAAAAACTATTTTAAAATCACTTGGAAAACAAATGCTAACACTTCAAAGTCTATCAAAAAAAACTATTGATAATGTGGAGCAGTTTCTGATCAATCTCACCAAGCTTGACATAAAATAGAAAATGCTGAGAAATCTCAGCGGATGAATTCAGCAGAGGGAGAAAAAAAAGATTCAATGTGGCAGATTGGGAAATTGGTCAAGTTTCAAAGAAAATTTATTATCAAATTATGTAGATATGTCATCATATACTACTACCCTGAGATTCACTCCCTTGTGGTCATTCACAGTAGGTACAAAGAAATACAATGCAGTCAATGAAAACATCGAAAAGCATTAAAATTGTAGAGAGGGTGGGGGAATGATGGATGGCACACAGGAATATCTTTTACAGGGCAAGGTCAGGCCTGAGACGGAGATAAGTTGTCTTCTTTAAAGGTTAGAAAGTCTAGTTGTAAAGCAGAGTGAAAAGTGAGTGGATTTTGGGAGTGATAAAGTTTACAAGATAATGCAAATCATGACACTGTTAAACTATTTAAGAGTAAACATTGGCCAGTTTACTGCTTTTCTTCAAAGTAATTCTAATACCGTCTTCTGCTTTGAAGACGCTACTTGAGGGTAGAGGTTCCCAACCTTGTTTAATGCCAAATACCAATACCATTAAGCAAGGGGTCCATAGACTCCAGGTTTGGAAAGAATGTAGAAAGGATTTATGAAGGTAATGACAAGAATCTCAAAATGTTAAATTTGTTTAAATGATGGTTGTCCACTTTGGGAATACGGAGACCTACAACATTGAACCTCATCCTAACAACCAATCAATAGGCTAGGAATTAGCTTGCACAGTGCACATCTTTTCCAGTACTGTTTGGACTACCAACAACCTAGTGCGGCAGGCAGGATGTGCACGTGCGCGCGCGCACATCTGGTCACATGCATCAGTCTCCCTACCAAGATTGCCTCCTTTACCAGCAGCTGAAGCAGGCCTTAAGCTATTTTGTCAATGCTGGCACCCATGCCTTTCCTGTACCCTCTCCAAAGTCTGAACATGAATTGATGTGCATCATATCGTGACTGAGACCTGATGCATGAATCTGCATTACGTTTTAGCTTTCTTCCTCAATGATAAATACTAGAATCTCGCGTTTTATTATTAACTATAGGGAATTCATTATCCAACTTCTAAACAACTTCCCTGCTGCTTTTAAACTTGCACTCGGAACTATTTACATGCTATTGTATGAAAAGGCCTAGATAGGGTGGCCCTGGAGAGTATGTTTCCTATAGTAGGGGTGTCCAGGATCAGAGAGTGCAGCCTCAGGATACTAAGGTGCCCCTTTTGAACAGAGATTAGGAGGAATTTCTTTAGCCAGAGGATGGTGGAATTCACTGCCACAGACAACTGTGGGGGCCAAGTCATTGGGTATATTTAAAGAGGGTGTTAATAGATTCTTGATCATTAATGGTTATGGGGAGAAGGCAGAAGAATAGGGTTGAGAAGAATAATAAATCAGCCATGATTGAATGGCAGAGCAGACTTGATGGGCCGAATAGCCTAATTCTACTCCTATGTTTTATAACAGCATGAGCAAAACACGCCACACAATGCATGTAGCAAGAAGCAATGCGCTTTAGAATTCCTTTGTTTCATCATTGTCATGTGGGAACATAGCATCCAATTTATATGCCATGAGTCTCAGACAGCAACCAGACTGATTGTTTGAGTTAAATACTGACCAAGATCCTTCTCTTATTTGCAACTGCGCAGTGGCCACTGCGTTCAAGAAGCCAAATGGTACCGTGCCTTTAACGTCCCATTTGAAAGGAGGCACCTCAGGCGCACTGAGAGTCGGCTAAATTTTTGTGATCTGGTCTGGAACCATTCACGCTCTAACTCAGAGGCAGGAATTCTACCCATTGAGACACTGACACAAATTGTCAAAGCTGTCGAACAAACACCTTCTGCGACCAGAATGCTGATTGGCAAGGTCAGGTGGGGAGAGACCTTCTGACTCCTTCGCCAATTAACATACTTCACTTCCCTGAAGAATCTCGCACATTCCAACTTATTATCTTTTATTTTATTATGCAAACTTTGTGTACTCTGTCAAGAGAGTTTGAGAGTGGCGTCTGAGGTTTGATAGATAGGTACAATTTAAACTTCTATTGCGAATCTTCAAAGAAGAATAATTCAGAAGTTTACAATCATTAAGTGGCTTTTATCCAATAGGCCTTTTCAGAAAGCTAAAGTTCATAGCAAATTTATTATCAAAGTATATATATATGGCACCATATACTACCCTGAGCTTCATTTTCTTGCAGGAATTCACAACAGAACAGAGAGATACAATAGAATCAATAAAAACTACACACATTCAAAGACTGACAAACAACCAATGTACAAAAGACCAACTGTGCAAATACAAAATAAATAAATAATACAGACAGCAATAATTGAAGACAACGACTGAGAGATTTTTTACCATATTCTACATACCAGTGTCCTGTAGGAGGCACAAAGTATACACAGCAGTGTACCCTGGTGTCGGGAATCCGTTTCTTCCGATTGATATTAATCTCTTCTCTCAGGTATTTTTCATACTGTTCATTAATATATTTCACAATTGGTTCCCAGCTGTAAACACAGAATTCTTTCATTATAAATGTTTCCAAGGTTTAATCGAGAACGATTCAAGATTCAAATTTATTTATTATATATATATATTGAAACACAGAGTGTGGTATTTGTGTTAGCCAACGCGCCCGAGGGAATACTGGAGGTAGCCTACACGTGTTGCCACATTTTCTGGTGCCGAGATAGCATTCCCACAATGCTCAGCAGAATGAAGTTCAAAGTTCAAAGTAAATTTATGATTGAAGTATGCATATGTTACCAGAAACTACCCTGAGGTTAATTTTCTTGCAAGCACTCAGGTAGAACAATAGAATCAATGAAAAACCACGCCCAAATTAACACTGACAAACAAGGTTAAAAAGAAGGCAAACTGCAAAAACAAAAATAGTTATAATAATAAACAAATAAACACGACACAGATGACAACAAGGAACAAAAAACAACAGTAAAATAAGCCTCGTTCACTCTTCCCACTCCCCTCCCACCCTTGCGGACACACACAGTTCTCTCTTGGCATCATCTTAATCACTTGGTCACAGAGTAGCTTTTCCTCACTATTGGAGAGATGACAACTGTTCCTTGTTCACCAGTTGGACCCACTCATGGTTGCTTTGGGAATCACTAATGTCATGATGGAATTCAGAAGTATCAAGATGCTGTGAAGTGAAGGACCACTACTGCTGAAACAGATCTCTGGCAAATCTGCAAGCTAGATCTTCTGAACGTCTGACTCACTGGCTGTCTGTACCAGGGAAGATGAGGCTCCACTCCGGCTGTTAAAGGTGAGCAGGTACCCAGGACCACACAACACACATCAAAGTCGCTGGTGAACACAGCAGGCCAGGCAGCATCTCTAGGAAGAGGTACGGTTGACGTTTCAGGCCGAGACCCTTCGTCAGGAGTCCTGACGAAGGGTCTCGGCCTGAAACGTCGACTGTACCTCTTCCTAGAGATGCTGCCTGGCCTGCTGCGTTCACCAGCAATTTTGATGTGTGTTACTTGAATTTCCAGCATCTGCAGAATTCCTGTTGTTTGCACCCAGGACCACACTTCTGCTCATGATCGCCCAACAGGAACAACATCTCCCTCTGACACCCTTCCTCTTTTCCCTTCTCCCACGGTCCACTCCTCTCTCAATCTGAGTGTGTTTGGAGCTTCCGCATGTAGTGATGGAGAGGGCTGGTGCCCACAGGGTGTGCTGGACTTTCAAAGAGCATTTGATAAAAATATGAACCCCGTGGTTTAACTGGGTGAAGGCCAACTTCTTTCTTCTTCAGCCCTTTACCTCTTCTACCTATCATAACCATACAACCATATAACAATTACAGCATGGAAACAGGCCATCTCGGCCCTTCTAGTCCGTGCCGAATGCTTACCCTCACCTAGTCCCACCGACCTGCACTCAGCCCATAACCCTCCATTCCTTTCCTGTCCATATACATATCCAATTTTTTTTAAATAACAAAATCGAACCTGCCTCTACCACTTCTACTGGAAGTTCGTTCCACACAGCTACCACTCTCTGAGTAAAGAAGTTCCCCCTCATGATACCCATAAACTTTTGTCCCTTAACTCTCAACTCATCATTTCCTACTTTCTCACTTCATCGTCCCTCCAGACCCACCCAAGCACCTACCCCCTCCTCACTTGTTAACACTGGACCAAAGCATTGACTGTTTGTTCCTCTTCATAGATGGTGCCTGACCAGGTGAGTTTCTCCAGCATTTTCTGTGTGTTGTCATTATTAGTCATAGAAAATTATATGCTGATTTGACTGCAGATTTGGCATTATTGTCCATTTAAAATGACTTGTGCTATTCCAAATATTGCTTTCAGATTCCCAGTCCCCAAATTTTCTTGGACTCCATTCATTCATTTATTTATTTATCTATCTATTTACTTATTTATTTAGTAACACAGCGTGGAGCCGGTCCTTCTGCCCTTCGAGCCACGCCACACCAGCAACCCCACAACTCCATTAACCCTAACCTAATTTCAGGACAATTTACACTGACTGATTAACCTATCTGGTATGCCTTTGGACTGTGGGAGGAAACCAGAGCACCCAGGGAAAACCCTCGCATTCCACGGGAGTGGGGGGGGGGGGGAACGTACAAAGACTCCTCACAGAATGGCATTGGAATTGAACTCTGAACTCTGGAATTCCCTGAGTTGTAATAGTATCGCGCTAACCGCCTCGCTATGGTGAAGCCAATCCTACATTGTTGATGGGGGAAGGGCTCAGAGATTGAGACTCAGCAACAATGAAGCAACAGCAATTATCTTTCCAAGTCTGGATGGTGAGTGAGGTAGAGGGCAACTCCCAGGTGGCACTCCCATGTTCCAACCTGCTCTTGTGCTCTGTGGTAAGGAGTCATAGAAGAACACTACAGCATAGAAAAAGGCCCTTTAGCCCATCTAACCTGTGCCAAACCATTAACCTGCCTAATCCCTTCAACCTGCAACTGGATCATAACCCTCCATAACCTTCCCATCCATGTATTTACCCAAACGTCTCTTATATGTTGAAATCAAATCCTTATTCACTATTTCCACTGGCAGCTCGCTCCACACTCTCACCACCCTCTGAGTGAAGATGATTCCCCACCTCAAATTCTCCATAAACATTTCACCTTTCATCTTTAACCCATGGCCTCTGGTTCTAGACTCACCCAATCTCAGTGGGAAAATGCTGCCCTTTCTATATCCCTCATACTTTTGTAGACCTTTACCAAATCTCCCCTCAACCTTTACTTCAGAAATAAAGTCCTAGCCTGCTCAAACTTCCTATAACCGAGATCCTCAAGCCCTGGCAACATCCTTGTAAATTTTCTCTGCACTCTCTCATATTTATTGACATGTACCTGTAGGAGGGGGCAGGATTTTTTTAGGTGGGGGGGGAATGTCAAATTAACATATTTTGTCAATAACTGACATTGAATTAAATACCACAACAAGCCCATCTCCATTTTGCCTAATTCTAAAGCTCATATTTTCTACGGTCTGGTCAATGGACTGCAGAGATGGTATTTCATTGCGGGATTGAGCTAGCAGGAGGACAATAATATTTGGATGTAAAGTGTTGATGGTAAACTCACTGCCTGACATATGGGTGAGGGGAAGAAGGTGACTGGATGAAGAACATGATACCCTTTTGCAATTAATCTAAAGTTTCAAAACATTTTCAAAACCTTCAGCACCAGCTCAGATTCAGTTTCATTTATTTATCACATGTACATTGAAGCATACAGTGAAATGTGCCGTTTGTGCTAACAATCAACACCACCTGAAAGGACATGCTGGGGACAGCCGTAAATGATGCCACACAGTCTGGGCCTAACAGAGCACACCCACAATGCTTGGCAGAACATCACAGAGCACAACAAAACAGAACTTATCAAGTGACTAAGTGACAACAGCAAATCAAGTCCAATCCTGTTCTTCCTTCTCTCCCACCCAAACACACGCATACACTGTTCTCTAACCCCTGGATGAGCCATCTTCGGCCTCCAGGCTCCAGCAGATTCTTGGATTCTCAGAACAGGGAAGTAAACCAAGACAATTCCCTGTTCAATGAGACCATGGCTGAGTGGTGACCCAGGGCTTTTGTCACATACCCCTTAATGTCTTGAGTGAGCAAAGTTTTGATGATCACTTATTTCAAATTAACAACTGCTCCGGAGAATGGAATGCTCTACTTAACCTCCTGACTTTCCTCATTGGCCACCATCAACGTGCTGGTTCCATTCACAATTACAGGCTTATACAACTTCCCATTATATCATGGTTCCCAACCTTTTTTATGCCATGGACCGTTAAGTAAGGAGTCTGTGGATGGACCCAGGTTAGGAAGCCTTGGCTTAAATGGATCCAAGCAATTCACCTCAACCACCCTTGTGATGGCCATTTGACCTTCTAACCACTCTCTGCATATAGAATCTCTTCAATTCCATGCCTGATTTATTACTAATCTCCACATTTTGTATCTCCAACTACTGCTCTTGCCTGCAAGTGAAAACACCTCCTATCCTTCCATAATTTTAAAGACTTTTACCAGGCCACCCTTTATCAGCATTTATTTTTAATGCTGATTTAAGGGGCACAGACTGTTCAATTGTGAATTTGTAATGAAACACCCAGCAGTACTTGAGGGGGAGGAATCTCATTAAAATCTATCGAATATTAAAAAGGCCTGGATACAGCTGACCAGGAAAGAATGTTTTTAATAGTGGGACAGTGCAGTACCAGAGGGGACAACATCAGAATAAAAGGACATTCCTTTAGAACAGAGATGAGGAGGGAGTTCTTTAGCCAAGAAGGTGGTGAATCTGTGGAATTCATTGCCACAGGTGGTTGTGGGAGCCAAGTCAATGGATATACATATAAGGCTGAAGTTGATAGCTTCCTGATTAGTAAGGATATCAAAGGAGAGGGCAAGAAAATGGGGTTGAGAGGGAATAATAAATCAACCATGATGGAAAAGCGAAACAGACTTGATGGGCCAAATGGCCTAATTCTGTTCTTAAGTTCAAAGTTCAAAGTAAGTTTATTCTCAAAGTACATAAATGTCACCATATACAACCCAGAGATTCTTTTCTCATTACTTTGAAAAATGCAAATCAACACGATCAGCAAAAGTCCTGCAGGAACCCGTTAACTCACCAGTTCTCATTGTTTATTTGATCTCCAAATCCTGGTGTGTCAATAACTGTCAAGTTCATCTTTACTCCTTTTTCTTCAATAACTAGAAGGAGAAAATAGCATCATGAGGATTAGATAGATGAAGTGAATAGCTGCAGGAGAGCAGAAATGACTTGATGTAACCCTGTGGAATGCAATACGACCTAGAAATTCAGCCCCAACCAATAGTATTCATGTGTCTGGTTATGTCAGCATAATTAAATATGCTCAAGCACACCAAACTTTCCCCATTTGAACCGCTCGTATCTGGTCAAATGAGAGTCTGACACTGGCTATATTTTTCTTTTATTTCTTTTCAAAGATACAACACCCTTTCAACCCATTGAGTCCACACCACCCAATTACACATGTGACCAATTCACCTACTGACCTTGCGCCTTTGGAATGTGGGAGGAAACCCGAGCACCTGGAGGAAACCCACACAGTCACCCTATAGTAGGGTAGGGGTTAGTGAGCTGTGGGCAAGCCCTGTTGGTTCTGGGAGCGTGGCGACACTTACGGGCTGTGCAGCACAAACCTCGCTGATTTGATGCAAAAACGAATTTCATTGTATGGTTCAATGCACATGTGACAAAATAAAGCTAATCTTTTTAATCTGTCCGGGTTGAGCAGTAGCTATGGCAGAAAGGAAATGTCGATGTTTCAAGCTGAAACCCTGCATCAGAAAAGCTATGACCCAATAGGAGGACAAAATAAATTAACAAGAGAGTAGTGACCAGCGTTTAAGTGGTATTACCCAGAAATTTATCCTCAGGGGTTTTCAGTATATAGCAAAAGCTGCAGGTTTAATCTAAGACACAAGAGATTCTGCAGATGCTGAATATCTGGGTCAATGTGCACAAAACGCTGGAGGAACTCAGCAGGTTAGGCAGCATCTATGGAGGGAAATAGACAATCAAATTGCATTGTGATGTTAACTCTACTTTCTCTTCCCACAGATGAGATCTGACCTGTAGAGTATTTCCAGAATTTTATGGCTTATTTTAGATTTACAATATCTGCAGTTTTCCCTTACTTCCATTGAGGTTCAGCCTTCTCTCTGAAATCTGGGTCTATTGATTATAACAGATTTCAGAAACTGAGCACATAACATTTCAAGCTTTAATGTGGCAAGAGGAGCTTTCAAGTAATGCTTCTATTAACTCCTCGCTGTAACTGGGCTAACATACAGTCATGAACATAAATGACCCCAGACTCTGTGCCTTAACTTACAGCAAGTCCCATTCACCTGAAGGGCCTGTTGCTGAGTTATATTCACTTTCATTCGGGTAACACCAAGTTTAAGATTCCCACGCTTCTCCTTAAATCCCTCCCATCCCTAAGCTTAGCAATTACCTCCTTAAGCTTCTTCACCCCTCCCCAACTCCTGGTTGACCCTTAAATGTCTTCTTGCAGCTCAGTGTCAAACCTTGTTCGACGGTGCTCCTGTGAAATGCTTTGGATTGCTTTGCTATATTCCATATTCACATATTCCACTCTCCCCTCCTACCCCTCCTCACAGTCCCCCACCCTGCTCTCATGACTATACCCCTTCCCCACACGAAACCACCACGGTGGGCTTCACAGCTGAACAGGTGAGAAGACAGCTGAAACGTTTCAACCCAAGCAAGGCTGCAGGACCGGATGGTGTCAGTACCAGGGTGCTCAAAGCCTGTGCCCCTCAGCTATGTGGAGTACTTCGCCACGTATTCAACCTGAGCCTGAGGCCCGGAGAGTTCCTGTACTGTGGAAGACATCCTGCCTCGTCTCTGTGCCGAAGATGCCGTGCCCCAGCGGCCTCAATGACTACAGACCGGTGGCATTGACCTCCCACATCATGAAGACCCTGGAGAGACTTGTTCTGGAGCTGCTCCAGCCTATGGTCAGGCCACACTTAGATCCCCTCCAGTTCGCCTACCAGCCCCGACTAGGAGTTGAGGATGCCATCGTCTACCTGCTGAACCGTGTCTACGCCCACCTGGACAAGCCAGCGAGCATCGTGAGGGTCATGTTTTTTGACTTCTCCAGTGCGTTCAACACCATCCGCCCTGCTCTGCTGGGGGAGAAGCTGACAGCGATGCAGGTGGATGCTTTCCTGGTGTCATGGATTCTTGATTACCTGACTGGCAGACCACAGTACGTGTGCTTGCAACACTGTGTGTCCAACAGAGTGATCAGCAGCACTGGGGCTCTACAGGGGACTGTCTTGTCTCCCTTTCTCTTCACCATTTACACCTCAGACTTCAGCTACTGCACAGAGTCTTGTCATCTTCAGAAGTTTTCTGATGACTCTGCCATAGTTGGATGCATCAGCAAGGGAGATGAGGCTGAGTACAGGGCTACAGTAGGAAACTTTGTCACATGGTGTGAGCAGAATTGTCTGCAGCTTAATGTGAAAAAGACTAAGGAGCTGGTGGTAGACCTGAGGAGAGCTAAGGTACCGGTGACCCCTGTTTCCATCCATGGGGTCAGTGTGGACATGGTGGAGGATTACAAATACCTGGAGATACGATTTGACAATAAACTGGACTGGTTAAGGAACACTGAGGCTGTCTACAAGAAGGGTCAGAGCCGTCTCTATTTCCTGAGGAGACTGAGGTCCTTCAACATCTGCCAGACGATGCTGAGGATGTTCTATGAGTCTGTGGTGGCCAGTGCTATCATGTTTGCTGTTGTGTGCTGGGGCAGCAGGCTGAGGGTAGCAGACACCAACAGAATCAACAAACTCATTCGTAAGGCCAGTGATGTTGTGGGGATGGAACTGGACTCTCTGACGGTGGTGTCTGAAAAGAGGATGCTAAGTTGCATGCCATCTTGGTCAATGTCTCCCATCCACTACATAATGCACTGAGTGGGCACAGGAGTACATTCAGCCAGAGACTCATTCCACCGAGATGTAGCACAGAGCGTCATAGGAAGTCATTCCTGCCTGTGGCCATCAAACTTTACAACTCCTCCCTTGGAGGGTCAGACACCCTGAGCCAATAGGCTGGTCCTGGACTTATTTCATAATTTACTGGCATAATTTACATATTACTATTTAACTATTTATGGTTTTATTACTATTTATTATTTATGGTGCAACTGTAATGAAAACCAATTTTCCCCGGGATCAATAAAGTATGACTATGACTATGACTACACAGGAGCTGATATACAAATGCAGGCTGTTGTTATTGTATGCCAAACCTTGTTTCCAGACACCCTTTGGAACAGAGGTTCCCAGCCCTTTTTACGCCATGGACCAATACCATGAAGCAAGGAGTCTGTGGACCCCAGGTTGGACAGCCCTGCTTTAGAAATATGGTGGAATAAGTAGGGAACGGGAATCAAATGGTTGATTGAACTGGCATCTGAAGGTGAACAATATACAGACCTTGGTTTATAGAACAATAAGACTGATGAGATTTCTGTGTAGTGGTCAGCATAGGTTCAGTGGGCTGAATAGCCTCCTTCATTGTCTATACTGAATCTCGACTCAGTATGGTAGCAATCAGCAACGTAAGACGGAATGCCAATGAGGAATCTTTTGAGGTCCAAAATGAATAGATCTAAGTAGAGCAAACTAACTGTATCAAATGCTTATCTCCATCAGTCCCATTTTGGGGGAAGGAGGTGCTAAATATTTGCAGATTTAATTGGTCACCATGAACAGAAATGGATCTACACTTAGTGCCCATTTTATTAGATCCACATGTATGCCTACTTATTACTGTAAATATCTAATCAGCCAATCATGTGGCAGCAACTCAATTGCATAAAACCATGGTCAAGAGGTTCAGTTGTTGTTCAGACCAAACATCAGAATGGGGAAGAAATGAGATCTAAGTGACTTTGACTGTGGAATGGTTGTTGGTGCCAGACAGGGTGGCTTGAGTATCTCAGAAGCTACTGATCTCCTGGGATTTTCACACACAACACTCTCTAGAGTTTACAGAGAGTGGTGCGAAAACCAGAAGACATCCAGTGAGTGGCAGTTCTGTTGACGAAAACACCTTGTTAATGAGAGAGGTCAGAGGACAATGGTCAGACTGGTTCAAGCGGGCAGGAAGGTGACAAGAACTCAGATCACCACGCTTTACAACAGTGGTGTGCAAAAGAGCATCTCTGAATGCACAACACATCAGACCTTCAAGTGAGTGGGCTACAGCAGCAGAAGACCATGAACATATGCTCAGTGGCCATGTTATTAGGGTACAGGGGGCACCTAATATTGTGGCCACTGAGTGTATTTCAGTTTTACCCTGCTTACTTAAAATCAGGTGACCTCCTCAGCAATCTACCTGTTGTAATTTTCTCTCTGACCAATGAATGAGTGACACACTGAGAGTATTTTAACCATGCCACTTTATTTTGGATTTGGCCAGCGTGTTGAACGAAAGTTTTTCATCTGACTGCTGTTGAGCCCTGACAGACCACAATGGCAGAAAAGGAAAAAAATCTCCCGAAATCTGGCTTCAGTCTTTTTGAGGGCATGGGCCATGGTTATTATATTGCATTATGACAAAGGTTCAACAGAATAAGACTAAAACATAGGAGCAGGATTCGGCCATTCGACCCATCGAGTCTGTTCTGCCATTTCATCACATCGTGGCTGATTTATTATCCCTCTCATCTCATTCTCCTGCCTTCTCCCCGTAACCTTTGACACACTTTCTAATTAAGAAATATCAATCTCCGCTTTAAATATGACAATGACATGGCCTCCACAACCATTTGTGGCAATGAATTCCGTAGATTCACCACCCTCTGGCTAAAGAAATTCCTCCTCATCTCTGGTCTAAAGAAATATCTTCTATTCTGATACTCTGCCCTCTGATCCTAGCCTCCCCCACTGTAAAAAACACATCCACTCTACTTAAGCCTTTCAATATTCGATTGATTTCAATGATGTCCCCTATCATTCTTCTAAACTCCAACAAGTACAAACCCAGAGCCATCATACGCTCCTCATACGGCAACCTTTCACTGTCTTGATCATTTTCAGTGAACCTGAGCACTCGACTCAGTTGAGTTACGAGTTATCGTGAAGTACATTGGGGATATGTGCTCTCTCAAATATACCACTCAGCCAGTTGCCACGGTGTTGAATGGAATAATTTATATTCTTTGGCCTAAGGGGTTACTATAAACTAACCAGCCGCTTGCTACTTCAGATTTCAAAAGGAAGTTTCAGGTATTTATCTGAGTCAAATGAGTCATACAAGAGCAAAATCAAAACTAGACACAGTTCTTTGGTAGAAATGAAAAAAAAACGTTACAGATTTAACATTTATCAACTGCAGAACTTAACACAACATGAATTATGTCATTGTTTTATAATAATCAAAGCAAATTTTATCTTCGCTGATCATCAGGAAACTGATTAGGAATTTTGTGTTACAGTTTTACTTGTGTTAATTATATTATTACATGAAATGGTGGGGGCGGGGGGGTGAATGTTGGATTTTATAGGTAGCTTTTACATCTTAACTCCGGGAAGTTTAAGGTTGCCCTCTCAGGATTCTATTAAATCTCTACCCTCCCACCTTAAACCCATGCACCTTTAATTCTTGATTTTCTTTCTCTGGGGAAAAAAAAGATGGCGTGAAGCTCCTTGTGGTTATAGACGCCTCTGTAAAGTCACCCCTCAGTCTCCCACTTCCCAGAGAAAAAATGTCCCAACCTGCTCAACCTGCCCTCCATAACTCAGCCCCTTGTGTCCCAGCAACATCTGCATTCACAGAGGGCTGGTGGTTGCCGTTTGTTCCATGCTGGGTAGACAGGAGAGCAGCTGGCATCTGCCTGTCAGGCCCCGCAATTAATCAGACCGAGACTGCTGGCATCCCACCACTGTTAAAAAAAATCCACACTGAGTCACTTTCAGAGCTGTCTCCAATGAAGTGCAAATGAATTTTACCTCCAGTGGTAAGTTTACAGTGATGAGTCACAACGTAAAAAATAGCAGCTATCTGAGCCCAGTTATTGGGTAACTATGGTTACACTCTGCACAAGCTTCCTTCCATCTTCTCTCATCTGTCTATCCAGCCTCCTCTTAAACATACACATGCTTTTTGCCTTGTGCACTCCCAGGGGCAGCCCGTTCTACAGTCCAGATGCTCTCTGAGCTAAGTTATCTCTCCTGACTGAACAGATCACTGTTGATCTTGTATTGGAGAGCTCCACAGGAAAAAACAACCTTATATACATAAAATGCAAGCAAACTTTTTCCACTGAGGTTGGGTGGAACTATAACCAGAAGTCATGGGTTAAGGGTGAAAGGTGAAAAGTTTAAGGGCAACATGAAGTGAAATGTCTTCACTCCGAGGGTACTGAGAGTGTGGAATGAGCTGCCAGCAGAAGTGGAGGATGCGAGCTCGATTTCAAAGTTTAAGGGAAGTTTGGATAAGTACATGGATGGTAGGGGTATGGGGGCTATGGTCCCAGTGCAGGTCGATGGGAATGGGCAGTTTAAATGGTTCAGCATTGACTAGATGGGCCAAAGGGCCCGTTTTTGTGCTGTACTTTTCTATGACTCTCTCTGACTTGCGGAGGCATAGATAGATAAAATTCCAATGCAGGCAAATGCAACAGTGGTTGGCAAGCACATGGCAGAATAAAGAGCCTGTTTCTGTGCTCTGTGATTCTATGACAGATACAAACTCTGTAGTTAGACCAGGGAACAGGCCCTTCAGCCCACGATGTCTGTGCTGACCATAATGCCAATTCTATCTGCACACAATCTATGCTCCTAAATATCTCTATTATATTAGATACACTATAATCCCTGGCAGCCTGTTCCAGACATTTGCCACCCGCTGTATAAAAATTAACTTCCCCCCCCCCCCCAACCGCCCACTCACCTTAAATGCACATCCTCTATTATCTGACATTTCTACCTTAGGGGAAAGGATGGTGGGGTGGAGATACGTCTCTACCAGAGGAGGTATAAGCAGCTTCTTCCCTCTGCTAGCCTGCAGTCACCCTTGGCCAAGGTGTAGCACCTGTTTAGCCCCCGATCAGGGACACGTGGTGGATGGTCACATGAGCAGTGGGTGCATATCACAAGTACTAGTCACGTAAGCAGACAATTCCTGAAGAGTATTGATAATGGCTGGAGGTCACCCATCTTGTTAAGACACTGCTCGGAAGAAGGCAATGGCAAACCACTTCTCTAGAAAAATCTGCCAAGAACAATCATGATCGTGGAAAGACCATGATTGCACACGTCATGCACATTGGCACAAATGAACCAATGGACCTTAGGGGAAATGGGTTTTGTCTTCCTCTAATAATTTTACAAACTTCTATCATGTCTACCCTCAGCTCCTAAGCTCCAGAGAGAGAGAAAAAACAATCTAACCTCTTGCCATAGCTACTACCCTCTAAAGTCAGAGGAAACCTTTTTACACAGAGAGTGGTGAGTGCTTGGAGCACACTGTCAGGGTTGGTGGTAGAGGCAGATACATTAAGGACATTTAAGAAACTCTTAGATAGGCACATTCATGATAGGAAAATGGAGGGCTATGTGGAAAAAAATAGAGGGAAGGGTTAGGTTGATCTCCAAGTAGGTTAAAGGATCAGCACAACACCGCGGGCCAAAGGGCCTGTACTGTCCTATACTGTTCCATGTTCAAGGCAGCATTCTGCACCCTCTCCAAAGCATCCACATCCTTTCTGTAGTTGGATAACCAGAACTGCACGCATTACTCCAAGTGCGGCCTCACCCAATTTTTATGCGGGTGCAAGTTCTAGTCCATCTGGGTAAAGGACGCATTTGGAGTTGTAATATGTCTTACACACGTCTGTTTAAATTACTGGTGCCCTGTCCTACTGCCTGTATAGTGCCAGAAAGGAATTTCAACACCGTTTAGTTTTGGGTGGAGGGAATACCATTGCTATTGTCCCATCACTCACTGCCGCCCGCTGCCCTGTCGGTGAAGAGTGAGTGATGATGTGAGAGGAAGCCCGGCCTCCCACAGAGATACCGTGGCCTTATCTAACCCTGTCCCTCAAGCTGGGGGACATGACACTGGCTCTTCCTTTGATGAGTTCCGGCAGATAAGTGAGCCAATTTGTGAAGCTCAGGCCTCAGCCAACAGTGCAGCAAAACCTCTCCCACCACCCTGTAAATGATCCGACACATTGATGAGTCACACAGCCCAGCTATCCTCATGGGGGTGGGCCAGATTTATTCTTAAAGGGGTCCTCACACATATATTGTTCTAGACTGCTTCAGTTCCTGTAAGAAGCTGCTTTAAAACTTGACAGATGGACTGTTACGCATCAGCGACTCAGATCTTCCTGTTTACCTTTTAATATCATTCAATTCACAGTCGTGTAGAATGAAAACAGGACCTTCTGCTCACAACATTCACAGCGACCCTCGATCACCCAGTGGAAGTAATTCTATTTTACTGCTTGTATCCCCATTAACAACACCCCAACCTCCACACTATCACCTCTTCGCCTGTGACTAACCTACACCAGGGGTAACTTAGTCGCTATTTAATTTACCATTGTAGTTTTAGCATATGGGAGGAAATTAGAGCGCCCACCAGAACTGGGAGAGAGCATGCAAACTCCGCACAGAAAGTACGCACGATCAGGATCGGACCGGGATCTCTGGAGCAGTGAGGCAGGAGCACTAACCGTCACTGGGTGCGTATGTGGGAGTTGGTCCACTGTGGCACGCCCCCACGTCTATTCATGAAGTTATTCAACATAGAAACAGGCCCTTCAGCCCAACTGGCCCTTGCCAACCATAATTTCTATCTACGCTGTCTCATTCACTCATTTTTGGCTCATGTCCCTTTATACCTTTCCTATCCTTTTACCTGTCCGAATGCGGTGTATGGGGTGTCAGGGAGGGGTAGCACCTCTGGTGGGGGAACATGTCGCGCCCTTTTCAAGGCAGTTAGTCCCCACCTGGCACTCAGCTCTCACCTGTGGCTCCCCGTAGCTGTTTGGCATGCGACAGCGGCCACACCCTGGGCAACGGCTTTGACAAGCCGGCTAAACCAGGTGAGGGTAGCCGACGAGTCTCAAACCCTCGGTGAGATAGGGAGTTGTCTATCCCAGCATGTGAAGACAGACTCCGGCGGATTGAGCGGACGAGACCGATGGAAGGTCCAACGGTCAAGAAGGCGGTCTCTGCAAGCGTCGTGGAACGTGTAGAGCAGGACAAGACACAGAAGACGTCCTGGTCATCTACTGCGCCTAGTCCCATCTCCAGCCGTCTAGACTCTGTCTTGTCACTGGATCCAGATGGGAATTGGGAAGAGAGAGTGAGACTGACGCTGCGCAACTCTCCCTCACTTAAATCCAAATCAAGCGCTAGTCTCGACCATCTGGTGTCGAGGTTCTCATCGACGTCAACGATGGACGAACAACCTGTCCAAGTACCTTTTAAATGTTGTTCATGTACCAGGCTCAAATGCTTCTTCCGCCAACTCACTCCATATACAGACCTATGCCAGTAGCTTCTATTAATTTTCTCCCCTCCCACCTTAAATCTATATCATCTAGTTCTTGGTTGCCCAGCCCTGGGAGAAACTGGTCATATACCTTATCAATACCACTTGTGATTTTATGTGCCCCTGTGATATCACACTTCCCCTCCAACCTCACCACCATTTATCATTCACTCCAGTCCAACACTCCTCAACCTCACTCTATAACTCAGTTCCTCGAGTCCCGGTAACACACTCGTAAATCTCTGCACTCTTTCCAGCTTAATAGCATTTTTCCTACAGCCTGGTATGGAAACAGTAATGCCCAAGAATGGAAAGGTTGCACAAGAAATGGTGGATACAGCCCAGTCCATCACAGGCAAAACCCTCCCCAGCACGGAACGCATTTATGAGAAGCACTGCCTCAGGAAAGCAGCATCCATCATCAAGGACCCCCAACATCCAGGCAATGCTCCCTTGCCACTACTGCCATCGGGCAGGATGTACAGGGGCCTTAGATCCCACACCACCAAGTTCAGGCACAGTTATTACCCAACAACATTTAGGCCCCCGAAACAGTGTGGATAAATTCACTCACCTCAAAACACTCAACTGACTCCACAAACTATGGACTCAATTTTACGGACTCTTCAAATTAGGTTATCTATTTACCTTCTTAAATTATTTTTTGCACATGGGTATTTGTTAGTCTTTGTTATCTGTAGATTTTTATAAATTCTATTGCATTTATTTCCTGTAAATGCCTGCAAGAAAATGAATTTCAAGGTAGTATATGGTGACATATACTGTACGTACTTTGATAATAATTTTGTAGCCTGGGGAAAAAATACCCATGCAGGACAACAAATACTTATTTGCGTCTTAAATTCCTTTATCTGTTTTAGATGTTTTATTGCAGAAAGAGATAATCAAAATAAAAACCATGAAATAAATTTAAAAAACAGTTCCCACTATTACAATCTCAGCTTAAATTCAGACCACACCCTTGTTACGTATGCAGTATGAAAACAACTAAAGCAAATTAAATCAGATCCAGCCGTTCCTTTTTGCAGACCACTGCAAAAATGTGTGGTTACATTCTGTAGGATGTTAAGTTGAATCGTTTTAGAAGTCATAAGATAAGATAATTTGATCTGGCTTCATGGATTGTACCTCTCTGTTGCCACCTCAGCTTCAATCTCAATGTTTTCGAATACGTGCTCCATGGCAGTAGTGTCTGATGTAGTTGGGACCTCTGGAGCAACAGTAGGGAAGGCTGCACATCCTTTACAAAATGTTAAGCCTGAGTACTCGATTCAAGATAAAGCTCAATGAAGAACAGTAGGAGAGTTTCCAATGCCTTCCATTAATCATCTTCTCTGTCAGTGTCTCTGAAAGTGACCATTCCTCGTTTATCACACAGCTGGTGGTGGGATGTTGCTGTGCATCGGTTGCCTGCCCACAGTGTAACAGTGATGATACTTTAAAAGCGTAGAGGCCTGATCGAGCTTAGAGCCCGCGGTGCAGGTTTTGGCACTTGTGTCTCATTCAGCACTCAAAGCACTACATGGTCCATCTATTTCAGAGAGAATTGATTAGTTATAGATCAAATGCAAACCATCCTGATTGGCAGTTGTACCAGAGCCTTCACCACAGATGTCATCCCACCTGTGATTGGCCAAAGTTTTATCCTCTAAGAGTGCTGTTAATTGGTTACAACAATGGTGAGCTAATTGGAGGAAGTTGAAGCGGGAATTAGACTGCAAGGCTCTTGAGGAGGACTAACTGGAGGGAGGCAGTGGAAGCATCCTCCTCTGGGGCCTTCAGCGTCCCAGCATTGAAGGACGGTACAGCTCCCTCTCTCTCCCTCTTGGGTAGTCGTCGGGTTTGAGGGTGACTTGCTTCCATTGTGGTTCTGGGGTAGCTGATACACCAGTGTGCACCCCTTCAGTACTGTACCAGAGCCTGACTGCTGTGCTTAACCCTCTCAAACAGGACTTGACCCTATAACCTTCTGAGTCAGAAACAGGAAAAACTGCTGTCTGCAGTAAATCTAGTCGATGCATGTTTTTACTCAAAGGATGGGGAAATATTCCATGCAACATTTTTTTTTGCCTTACCTTCCCTCAAAGTAGCTCAGCTGGTAAGATGCTTGTTTATTTGACAACAAGCCAACCCTTTGACTCCAGAATCAGACTGATCACTTGGAATTGACACACAGCCAGATTATGATTGAGGCTCCATTCATTCAGCAAGATAGACCAAGGGTCCCAATGGAGAAGGTAAAAAGAAGATGTGTCGGTCCTGGAGAGGGCCCAGAGGAGGTTCCCAGGAATTCAAGCCTTAAAGTATGAGGAGCATTTGATGTCTCTGGGCCTGTACTTGATGGAGTTCAGAAGGATGCCTTACTGAAACCTACAGAGAGTCTAAGATCCGAGGGCATAACCACAGAATAAAGAGTTGTCTCTTCAGAACTGAAATGAGGTAGGGTTTCTACAGCCAATCTGTGGAATTGGCTCAGAGGGCATCAGAGGCCAAGTCACTGAGAGTACTTAAGGCAAAGATTGATAGGTTGCTGATTGGGAAATGGGTTGAGGGTTAAGTAGAGAAGGTTTGAGAATGGGGTTGAAAAAAATCAGCAGTGATTGAATGGAGGAGCACACTCGATGAGCCAAATAGACTAATTCTGGTCCCATATCATACAGTAAACTTTGGGAGGTTGAAGTCACATCCAAAGCAAAATGCAATAACCTAACCCCTACTCTTCAACCAGTTCCTCCTTTAACAACAGGAGGCATTTAGTACAATACAGCTTTTCAAAGTGTTACACAATTAGCCTTTGCAACTGGTAATGAGAAAATTTCAGGAGGACACTGTCAGGCATCCTACTATTAAGTTCAAGAGCTTTGAAAACTCACAATAAACTGACGTACATCACTGCAGATGTTCTTTGAAGATCGAGGGTTTTTATTTGTCACTTTGCGCCTACAAGCCAATACTTGCCAAGATATACAGAAGAAGCTTTTACATAGGCTTTTAAAGGACAATCTGAAATCATTATATAGCATTTCTCTTTTGACAGTAACTTTAAAGCAATATTTGCAAAAGGGTTGTGAATCCATAAATACATTTAAATTATGCCTCGCCACCTAGTTGTCAAATACAGAATGCTTTGTAGAAGATGAGGATTCACACCCACTCTCCTAACATCAGTGTGAAAAGGCACGTCTGTTTAGATACCCGCATGCTCTGCAAGCTGTTAAGATTGACCATGCCGGCGCCACTGACTCAGAATAATTGAAGGGCTTGCCTTATCTCAAGTCAGTTATGGCTTCGCAGCTTTCCAATGGGTGCAAAGCATGTGTCAGCAGACGCAGATTTCATGTTGCACTTTCAGGTTTCTCCACTACGTGAGAGGGGAGCTTTTCTTTTGGATCCGTGCTGATAGTGAGCTCACCCTTCAGGTACGTTGAGCTGGGCACTCCCTCAAGAACTTCCCCAATACAATAAGTGTCATAGAACGTTACAGCACAGAATCAGACCCTTTGGCCAGCCTGGTCCATGCTAAATTATTACTCTGCTTTGTCCCATTGACCTGCACTCCACACCCCTCCCATCTATGTACTCATCCAGACTTCTCTTTAATGCTGAAATCAAACCCTCATCCACCACTTCTGCTGGCAGCTTGTTCACCCTCTGAGTGACGAGGCCCTCATGTTCCCCTTAAAAATTTCACCTTTCACCCTTAATGCATGACCTCTAGTTCTAGTTTCACACAACCTGCTTTCATTTAGCCTATATATGGCCCTCATAATTTTTATAAACCTCTATCAAATCTCCCCTCGTTCTCCTACATACCAGGAATCAAGTGCTAACCTATTCAACCTTTCCCAATAACTCAGGCCCTCCCGTCCTGGCAACATTCCTGCAAATTTTCTCTGTACTCTTTCAATCTTACTGATTGATATCTTTCCTATATGTAGGTGACCAGAACTGCAATATTCATAGCACTCCAAAGTAGGCCTCATCAACGTCTTATACAAAGTGTTTGTGAAAGGGTTGCAAATCATGTTCTCAACACTTATTGCTTGTTTTTTTCTCTGTTTGCACAGTTCGTTGTCTTTTGCACATTTGTCTATCTTGTTGGGTGAGGGATTACGTTGATTCTGCAAGAAAATGAATCTCGGGGCTATAATGGTGACACCCATGTACCTTGGTAATAAATTTGATTTGTCTTTGAACTTTGAAATACTGAATCCCAATCCCTCAATAAACTGGTGAGGCTGGGGATAATAACTATTTCCAAAATAGAGAATTCTGTTGCACTGGGGCTTTGAGGGTGATGAAAGCAACAGGTAAAACAGTACCTGGTAGTGACTTACTAAGCAAATGCATCAGATTCAGAAGGGACAGCAGAAGAATAACTCCAAGCTTTGGTGAATTACAAGTTATATTTATTTATGGATTCCACATCCTTTTGCAAATATGTCTTCCTTTTGGTTTTTTAGGCAGCATGGTGGTGTAACGTTTAGTGTAAACACTAATGTATCGCTGGCGAATGGGGTTCAATTCTTGCCACTATCTCTAAGCAGTTTGTATGCTCACACCGTGACCTTATGGGCTTGTTCTCCCTATGACTGTATGGCCTTCCTTGTTCCTATGTTTCAAGATACAGAGAATTAGTTGTCCATTTTCAATGATAGATAATGATTATCTAATAGTTGTTTGGCTTCACTGAAATTATGGAAGTAGAAAATGCCTAAAAATTACTTTATTACTAATTGTAAAGTATTTTAAAATATAACTTTTTTAAATTCTTGGTGATGTGTTCATAAATTGGTTGGTAGAATCAGGGTTGTTAGCTACATGATGGCTAGTATTAACAGGGAGGGCCGAAGGGCATGATTCTGTGTTGTAGTGCTCTATGATTCTAGGACACTGTCCACTTCAAATACTACCATGGGATCACTTGCATCCACCAACACATTTGGTTTAATGTTTCAGCTAAACAGCAGCAGCTCTTGGGAGCTGTCTACTCAACTGGCACTGGCTTGATGGGCCAAATGGCCTCCTACTCCACCTTGATTATCCTATGATATCACAGCCAATAAACACTACTTCTTTTCATTTCCCACAAAGATGTTCCACATTGTTTGTATTTTGCGGAGGAGATATCTTAGGCACTTACGTATAGCCAGAGCGCCTAAGACGTTTGAACAGTACTGTATTTGTCAACGTGGGGCAGAGAGGGAGCTTGTAAATCTGGCGGGAGCGAAGGATGCTGGGTACGGCGAGGGTGGAACCCTGTAGGAGGGGTGTGGGACAGATGGCAGAGAAGGAGTGCCAGGGGCTGGGGAGGTGGTGCGGGGCTAGACACCCCCCAGCCCTGAGACACCGTAGCTTCATTTGATTCCAAACAATTGGTATTAATCATTGCAGAATGTCTCCCTGGTGCTTCCCACTCCGTCCCCTCTCCCTTTCCCTTTTCCTAACTATGATTTCCCTCTCCCTGACCCCTTCCCACTCTCAGTCCACAATAGAGACCCATATCCGAATCAGATTTATCGGCCTCGCATAAGTCATGCAATTTGTTTTGTGTATGGTGTCAGTACTGCTGTACTATGCAAAAGTCTTAGGCACCCTAGCCATATATATGTACTGAAGACTCCTGCACAGTACTATAGCTCTACTAGTTCAAGATTAGCATCTCATTGCCTCAAGACAGAATATACTCGGAAATTAATTAAATGGATTAGAGTTAAAGGCTGCATTGAGACTTGAACTTCTGACATGTTTACATGGAGCAAATGTTCGCCTAATTTCATTGTTAAACTACTCGGACTCCATTAGCGTTAGTGCGAGTAATGGTAGGATTAGCAATTACTAACAGTTTGTCATCCAGTTCATTGAATGCAAATATTTACTTAGCTATGATGATATAGTTCCTTGTTTTGTGGCTCAAGATCAACGGATCAGCTGCAGAAATCAGAAAACTTCGGGAAGGAAAACGAAGAGCTTGAATACATAAGGTCTAATGAACAAGATTTCAAGCTGATTATCAGCAAACAGGTGATAGGTATTACGTTTCCTGAGCATCACTTTTGACTATAGGGCGTAACTCTGCTAGTTCAGTCGAGTCTGCTTCAGGCTAAAATATTGTTATACAGGCTTTCCCCGTCCACATTTAGTTTACTCTTGTTATTGTGAGGCTGTATGATAAGGAATAAAGACAGGCCTATAAAGACATACCTCTGCCGCACAGCTCAGGTGTGTTTCTGGGGTACAGGGGCTAGCGACCCTTGTGCCTGTTCTATGTACTTGACATATGATTTTTTTGTGTTCTATCGCTGAGCCGCAGTGAACCATCTGATTGGCCTATCAGAGTTCTCTTTGGGAACTAGCTGACTTGGTCAGCATTTCTGATCTGGCTATTGTTCACGATTGCACTTAATTAAAAAAAAATGCTGCGCTGGCAAGCCAGGCTCTTTTTCTAATGGCTTCTCAACTGCATTGACGAATTATCCAGCTCAACAGAAGGCCATTCAGCCTATCACATCATTGGAAGCGTGTGATGAAAAGCACTTGGTGAACATAATTTACACACACACACACACACACACACACACACACACACACACACACACACACACACACACACACTCACACCCACCCACCCACCCTTGTCATTCTGCTGTCATTACGGTGAACATACACACAAAACAGCTCGCTGTGTGCAAAAATATTTCTCTTGCAATCTTTGTCCATCCACCTAAAATGTGCCCCATGCTTACCGTCCTCTCTGCCACTGGCAACCATGTTCCCCTTTCTTAACCAATCAAAAACACTCATGAACCTTTAGAAGTTGACATTTCTCATGCTCGTCCAAGAACAGTATGTGCAGAAACGTCTGTACGGTCGGCAGGCGATGTAGACAGAGTAGTATAAACACTCAGATAATACTGCCTATAATTGGCACCATCTCCAAGCGATGAAAGACATGGGCCCAGAGGCTGTCTGTTCTGCAGTTGTGTCACAGGACGAACTCCCACATATACAAACACTTTGCTAACCACAAGGCCCATCAGATTAGCTATCATAAAGCACGAAGCCCATCTCAGCATCACACATTTTGATTGCAGAGATTAAGTTAACAGTAAATGCAGACAAGAGCTGGAACTACTTGCTACAGAGCGCTGTTGTATTGTGAAAAGTACCCGTTGTGAAATTCCACATGGAACGCACGTCTCCGGAGAGAAATAATCCCAACAAGGACTGTCAAAGCATTTGTTCTGTTCCTGGGGAGATACACACTTTTTCTTTCACAGTTATGGCAGGCAGTCATTTAAAGATTGAAAGATAAGCTTTACTTGTCACATGTACGTCGAAACATACAGCAGAATGTGTCGTTTGCATCTGGAAGGTGCTAAGGGCAGCCCACAAGTGCTGTCATGCTTCCAACGCCAACAAAGCATGCCCACAACTTAGTGACCCCTTCTAACCCTTATGTCTTTGGAATGTGGGAGGAACAATGGGAGCACCCACCCACAGGGAGAATGTACAGCGGCAGCAGGAATTGAACCCCTATCACCAATCACTGACGCTGTAATAGTGCTGCACTAACCGCTCCATTACCACAATGCAACTCCGAGCAATCAACTATGGAATATCGCGGTAAAAGCAAAAATTACTTTCTTATTTTACAGTCAAAGTAAAGCCAAGAATTTCTTTGCATTTGCTTGGACGAATGCAGGTCTATAAAATCCCAAAGACCTTGATAGTGATGATGAACAGGGGGACCTTGGGATCCAATTCTGAACTCCTGAAGAAGGGTCTTGGCCCAAAATGTCGACTGTTTATTCACTTCCATAGATGCTGCCTGACCTGCTGAGTTCCTCCACCATTTTGTGTGTGTTGCTTTGGATCTCCAGCGTTTGCAGAATCTCTCGTGTTGATGAGTCGTTGCGCAGGTTTGTAGATAGGGTAGTAAAGAATACATATGGCATGCTTCAAGGTACTGAGTTCCAGTTGGTTATTTAACTTGCAGACTTATAAAGCTCTGGTGAGGCCACATCTGGAGTACTGAATTCTGTTCTGGTCATCCCATTATATGAAGCATGTGGAAACTTTGCACCAAGTGCAGAAGAGGTCTACGGGGATGCTGCCTGGATCACAGGGTGTGTGCCACGTGGAGAGGTTGTGTTGTTTTCTTTGCAGCAGCAGAGGCTGGGAGGAGACCTGACAGAAGTTTATAAGATTATGAGCTATAATAGACAGCTAGTATCTTTTCCCAGGGCTGAAATGTCTAATACTAGAGGCATACATTTAATGTAATGGGGGAGAGAGTTCCAAGGAGATGTGCTGGTCATGTTTACAAGGAGTAGTGGATGGTGCTGGAAGCAGAGCTTAAGAGGCTGTCAGGCACATGAATATGCAGAGAATGGAAGGAGGTGGACAATGTGTTGGCAGAAGAGCTCAGTTTAGTTAGATGTTTAATTAATTTGGCACAATACCGTGGTTCGAAGGCCCTGTTCCTGTCACCTTCCATGTTCTGTGTTCTATCTTTCTCAGCCCGACTGTGGCCAAGTTTGAGAAAGTGGCGGAAAACAGCTGTGTATTCCTGCCCCTCACGGACCCCGATCCGGGACATTTGTACGGGCAGCTGGTCCAGTTCCTGGCCACGCTACACATCCTGAGGGATCCCCGGGCATGCTAACCAACCTGGCTGAGTGTCCACAGGCCAAGCACCATGTTCTCCCCCGAGGAATGGGCTCTCTGGTATTGAATGTCCAGGCCAAGCAATGCCAAATGCTCTACAGTATGGCTGGACTGGTCACGAAGAGCCAATGTAAAACAGAAATGAGACCATCTTAAGAACATAATTTGACTATGTGTAAAATTTTCTACACCATGTACAGAAAGCCAAGGTTTAACACTTCCTTCAGGCCATCAGATATTCAAAGCATTCTCTAACCACACAAAGGAAGACAGTCATGTTTTAAGAACAATTTAACATTTTACTAATGTCACTGTTGGGAAGGGAACATTCTGCTCTTTTTGCAAAACCCATGTCAGCCCCCAGCACTCCTGGGTCAGGGGAACCTTTCACTTTGCTCTGATCCTGAATCCCAGCCTCAGGGTAGGTGTCCCTGGAAACGGCCAGATTTATTTTCTCTCCATGTTTCTCACACCAGTGGTTACAAAGGCTAACAAGATGAGATTTAGGCTGATGATTTTAAGCTCCAAGTCTGAGCCCGAAGGTCAAACACCCTCATCAGTCAACAGGGTAATGGAGGTTAAGGATGTGGAACTTCTAACGCCAAAAACCAAAGGTACTCAGTGTTGGGAACTGCATGATGTGACTCAACTGATGAAAGGGCAATTTCTGCTAATGGTTGAAGCATGCAAAATTATGGAAAGCCCTGTATTAATCCCCTCTCCCGTTTTTCAGCATGTCACTTGCCCTCCCTACTCCCAAACGCTCTTCAGTCCCTTCCTCACCTTGACTTTGGTCCTGTTGGATTGGGGTGTAGAATTCTTATTTTTCTATGTATTTTAATTTTTCAAAGATTGCTTGTATATTTATGTAATTCTCCAGTAATTATGGCACAGCTGCTTTTGTACACAATCTTTCTGGAAGCTTATCAGTTTTCTGTACCAGGTGTCAAACCTCTATTCTGCATGATAACATCTGACGGTAGAACTCACGTTGAAATTTGAAGAAGGAATGAGTTTGCTAAATGCACGTTCAAGCATTTGTGCAAGATACAAAAAATAACCTAATCTCTATGGGTTTGAAACTCAGAGTGTTGCAGTACTACATTCATTCCTCACTAACTTACAGAAGCGAACGTTGGACAACATCAAAGCAAAATGAGGGGAGACTCGAAGCTGCAGGAACGTGGTTTTTGAGAAGAATGAAGAAAATATCGTGGAAGGACAGAGCAACACATTAGGAAGTGTTGCAAAAAGCCAGAATAAGAAGAGAGCTGATATAATCGATCAGAAAACGGCAGTGCAAGTTTCTGGGATGTACTGAGGAAAGAGAAGCTCAATCATCTTGCAGTGACGGGAAAAACTGACAGAAAAAAAGCGTCACCATTGGCAGTGCAGAACATTCATGATTTACATCAAGAGATGGACAGACAAAAGTTTTGAAGAACTTATTAGAACTTCTCAGATTAAAGACAGGTGGAAGACCATGAGCATCCATGTCATATGATGATGATAATTGTTATCACCTAGAGATAATTGTTATTTCTAGTCTGAGTATGAGATGACCATGAAGTGCTTTTTCATTTTTTTGTTCCTTTAGTTCTCTCAGCTTGTTTTTCTGCTCTTGTAACAGTTAATAAAAAGGTCTCATTTTTATGTTTTATGCGTCATTCTTGACTTCAGAAGAACGTTTGGATCAGAAAAACATCCACTCTTTTGCAAACAAGTCCTGGTATGACTTGGGTAGCAAGGTGGAGTTCCGTCTCTACCAAAGGAGGTGCAAGGCGCTCCTTCCCTCTGCTAGCCTGCAGGTCACCCTTGGGCAAAGTGTAGCGCTTGCTTACCCCACCCCCCAATCAGGGACATGGGAGCCAGTGGTGGATGGTTGTGCGAGCAGCTGGTGCACATCGAAGGTCCTGGTTATGCGACCAATGACACCAAGCAGACAACCTCTGAAGAGTATTGATAACGGCCGGGTGGGGCGGGGGAGGGCATTACCCGCCTTGTAAAGGTACCACCCAGAAGGAGGTAATAACAAACCACTTTTGTAGAAAAATTTGCCAAGAACAATCATGGTCATGGATAGAGCAAAGGATAAGAACAACAGATGGAGTGACAGATTAAAAACAGATGGAAGTCCATGATCGCACAGTCATATGACATGACACATAATGATGATGATGATAACTTGCACCATTAGGTCTGGGCTTTGGCTCTGGATTGGGTTGCTACACCAGGGAAGACACTAAAACAGGTGGGAATCAGACATTATAGAGAAACTTTGACTTGACAATGTAAATCAAGTCAACTTACACTGTGGCAAATGCATGCTTATAAATGAAAGCACATCAAACATTTTAAACTTTATATTATTCTTTCCCTGAAACTTATTATAAATAAAGTCTACATGTCCAAAAATATATTTCTTGAAGTATAAGAGATTCTGCAGGTGCTGGAAATCCAGAGCTACACACACACACACACAGACGTTTCTGTAATTTTAATATGGCTACAAATACATTCACACATCCAACTGTATTGCCAGTTTAATATTTCCTTTAATTCTGCATGTAGCCTCAAAGAAACTGTAATTGAAAGTCTTTAATACAGCACTTTCTCACATCTACAGTACTGTACAAGAGTCTTATGCACATGTAAAAGAAATTCTGTAATGTGAAGATGCTTTCAAAAATGATTAATTGAAAAGTTACCAAATATCAAAAATAATGACTAGAAAAGACAATAAACAGTAAAAAACCTAAATCAAATCAATACTTGGTGTGACCACCCTTTGCCTTTGAAACTACATCAGTTCTCTTAGATACACCGCCGTGCAGTTTTGTAAGAAAATTGGCTGGTAGATGGTTCAAAGCATCCTGGAGAACCTGCCACAGTTCTTCCGCAGACTTTGGCTGTCTCGCTTACTTCTGTCTCTCCAGATAATCCCAGACAGCCTCGATGATGTTGAGATCAGGGCTCTGTGGAGGCCAGACCATCTGAAGTCATATAAAAAATCTAGCATGCCTCAGACTTTTGCACAGTACCGTAGTATTTGACCTACTTATTTTATAAAGACCATAGCCCTTTGATAAACCCGCGGAGGGGAATTTAATATGAGCATGTTGGTTTTCATATGGAAATATCCAATTCCATTCTGACAGTATGCCAATATAGCACCAGGAATCTGAACCACTGCCATAATCAATGCTTTTGGACTGTGAGGCCAAGCTCAGGGTGGCTGGATACATCTATAACATTGCAGTTTGGCTTCCAGTTAAACTTACTGTGGCTAATAGTTTGGAGTTCCACTGTTCTGGGAATTCTCTCCACGTAGTTGGGCATGCAGGACTTCCGGCTGACTTTTGACTTGAACAAGGTGTTCACCAAGGTCGACTTTCCAAGCCCACTTTCACCTGAGCAAGAGGAAAAACCAACACTTCAGCAACAGCAGAAAATTCTACCTGTCTACAGAGCACCAGCAAGCTTTAGCTTGTAAATTCCGAGCAGAGCGAAATGGAGAACTAATTGAGCAGATCCCCAGACGTGACTTAGTGGGGATCAAGTGCTTTCCAAACACTAAAGCTAAAAGATACAATCTGGCTTTTGCTTTTCAATTTATTTTTCAGTTTTGAAATCCTGCATGACCACTTTTTCTTCAGAATATATATAACTGTCCATTAATGCTTGAATAGTTAATAAAAATATTTATATGCATGTTTAAAACATCATTTCCTAGAATCTCAATGCTCCAGCTTTTTTATTCTCCTCTCCCACCCGAATCCCCAAAATAAGTCTGTTCTGGGATGACTGAATTTTCAGCATTGTGGACAGTCATATTTTAAACCAACCATGTGCAGTTCACTGAGTTGGAATGCATCATTCCCAGGAAAACCCATCACTTATCACTGGTGTGTTCATTATGGAATGATGGGAGGACAGCTCCATTCCATCGATCATGGCTCTACCCTTGGATGTGGGGATTACTTGAGGGATTGGATAATCTAATGTAAAAGCACTTCAATAGGTCTGCCTCCATCTGCTCTGTTGAAGAGCACTATTAAAAAAACAGTACCCATCATCAAGAGCCCTCACCATCCAGGCCATGCTCTCTACCATCGGGCAGGAGATACAGGAGACTTAAGTCCCACACTACCAGACTTAGGAATGCTTATTAGCCTTCAACTATCAGGATCCTAAAATAGTATGGATAACTTCACACACAACCAGGGCCAGATTTAGTGGGGCCGGGGGCCCTAATGTGGCCCCTGCCGACACCGTAAAATGCTGCTGTACTAGGCAAAAAAAAGCAAGAACAAGAGCAAAGGTCATACTGGTCTAAGTATCAAAGCTGTGGACAAAGACATTGGTTTAGTACAATGCATAGGCTATATACTTACAGGCCTTAAGAGAGAGGACAGAAAGTAATGCAGATTCTTAGTTTGAAGGACAGCATCTAAAGCACTCAAAAACTGACCTAAGCTTAGTTGGCTTAATAAAGTTATGAGGGAGACGAAGTATGATGTACTCAATCTTAATTCATTATTTAGCTATTGCTGCACAGACCATAGGCCCTATTTCTCAAACAATGCCAAAGCATTCTTATCTAGGTATTTTTCTCAACCGTGTGTTCTGAGAAAGTAAAGTGGAAATGAGAGGAGAAAAGGCCAAGAGAGATGGCACTATGTCAAACTAGGAAACTTGACAATACTCCAACAATCTTTTTGAAAAATGAGATCTAGCACATACTAACCTATTGCTGTGCTGTGTGGCTTGCAGAGTAAAGACCTTACTAGGTTTGTAAACAGTCAACTATTAGCCTATTGCCACAAAAACAGGAACAGCACTGACACACAAGCCTAGATATTTACAAAGTCAGACGCTTGTTTTTCAAAATTAAAACCTAGTTCTTCTGGAATTCTTCACAGCAAGGTCCTTGATCAGATCACTAAAATCCAGTTTCCGAACAAGATCACTTTCAAGTGACAACAGAGCAAGATGGTTCAGCCTGTCCTGTCCCTTTGCGGATCTGAGCCAGTCCCCTCTCAACCAAAAACTTCACAACCGCCACCACTCTTCTCAATACGTCAGTGCAGTAGACACACTCTGACTCGAACTGTTCTTGCAGTTCTGTATCTACTCTTTCGCTGTCAGACGCTAGTGTAACGCAGGTCAGTATCGTTTTCCTGTGGTGTTCGCTATTTTCATGCTCTCCTATGCGCTCAGCGGCATGTTTCCAGTCGCTAAAGCCAGTTTCGAAGATGGACTGACAGTTACCATCACTGAAGATGCAGCATGCAAAACAAAACACCAGCCTGTGGAAGGGGAATATAAGAGCCATTGCCTTGATATGTACTTTCATATGAAGAGAGACTGGATGAACTGGGCTTGTACTCGTTGGAATTTAGAAGATTGAGGGGGGATCTGATTGAAATGTATAAGATCCTAAAGGGATTGGACAGGCTAGATGCAGGAAGATTATTCCGATGTTGGGGAAGTCCAGAATGAGGGGTCACAGTTTGAGGATAAAGGGGAAGCCTTTTAGGACCGAGATTAGGAAAAACTTCTTCACACAGAGAGTGGTGAATCTGTGGAATTCTCTGCCACAGGAAACAGTTGAGGCCAGTTCATTGGCTATATTTAAGAGGGAGTTAGATATGGCCCTTGTGGCTAAAGGGATCAGGGGGTATGGAGGGAAGGCTGGGGCGGGGTTCTGAGTTGGATGATCAGCCATGATCATAATGAATGGCGGTGCAGGCTCGAAGGGCCGAATGGCCTACTCCTGCACCTATTTTCTATGTTCCTATGTTTCTATGTTTCACCATTTACGAGCTTGCGTTTGAAGTGAAATTTGGAGAAAAAGCATCCCTGCTGTTTGTATACTCGTTCTAAAGCTTTGATATCCACATCCTTATTCTGGCAGGACTCCGGCCCTTTCTTAGCCCAGTACGCTTGGACTGAATCATATAACGTTTCCTTTCCCCAGTGAGCAGGATCAGTGCTGTAAGGATCCTCAGTAGCGGTAACGTTGACATTAATGGCGACCCAACTTGGTTGTTCGGAGGCCTCTGTGGTCAGGAATCCCAAAGTCATGCTCTCTGCCTCTTCAGCGTTAGCTGCTGACTGTGGCAAGGACAGTGGTCCTGTGCTAACACTGGTGCTAGCGCTAGCTGTTGAACAAGTCTCCATTTGTCCACCGGTCTCAAACTGTGACAAGAGCGATGGTACTGCTGCATCATCGAGAACAGGTTTAAACAATTCTGTCAATTTCAATGTCTTTTTTAATACTTCTTTCTCACGGTCCTCTTTTTCTTGTTTCTGTTTTCTTTTCTGTGCTCCACTCTCGTAGTTTTTTTTGTCCGCCATGATGATAGCTACCTATTTTGGGCCCCTCTGCAGCTCTGGCCCCTGGGCTGCAGCCCAGCCTAGCCCTGCCTAAAGTCCGGCCCTGCTCACAACAATTTTTAACTGATTCCACAACGTACAGTCTTACTTTCAAGGTCTCTGCAGCTCATGTTCTCAGTATTATTTTTTATTTGCACTCTTTGTCTTCTTTTGCATATTGGTTACTTATATTAAAAATTCCATAAATTCTTTTGCATTTTCGTCTTCATTTTCCTGTAAATGCCTGGAAGAAAATTAATCTCAAGGTAGTATATGGTAACTTACATACTTTCATAAATAAATTTCTTTGAATACATTTTTTAAAATCTTTTTCCTTTATGCCCTTTTTAAAAACAAATTCATTATTGCTAACTAGGCTCGACTCCTGGAGCATGAGATTTAAGTCAGTTGATGGATTTTGCTAATCACGATATGTTCCAACTTCTTTGTGATCCAACCAATATGGATATTATTTTCTCTTGCACAAGGGGCAGATTTGTTCCTCGTTGCCAAAGACCAAGTAACTGCAAAGTTAATGCAGCTATTTAGATCATGAGGACACAGGACACATTTGATAACCACTCCATGGTCCCATTTTGATCATTCTGTGTAGGGACACAAGCAGCTGATCTCCCATTTAAATAAAGCATTGCATTGCAACGCATAGGCATGCGTTAGTCTCGTGAGACCATGGATTTGTGCCTTGGAAGGTTTCCAGGGCGCAGGCCTGGGCAAGGTTGTATGGAAGACCGGCAGTTGCCCAATCTGCAAGTCTCCCTCTCCACAACACGGATGTTGTCCAAGGGAAGGGCATTAGGACCATACAGCTTGCTCAAGGACACACATGCTGCCTCAGCTGAGGCTCGAACTAGCAACCTTCAGAACACCAGACCAACGCCTTAACCACTTGGCCACGCGCAAACACAACCATTGCAATAAAAGAAAATTTTAAAATATATACCTGCAATAAGTGTCAAAACATGGTAAATGTCCCTCCAAATATAAATGTTAATTTATCCAATGAATAGGAATTCATAATTCACCCAAGCATTAGACAGGAACTAGGAAGAGTAGACCACACTTCTGAACACTGATCCTAATTCTTAATAGAAGCTGACAATAAAATGATGACTGATAGGACTCACTTCCCTCCTCCTTCCATATTCCTCAATTTCCTTAGTACCAAAAATATCGATTCATCCCAAATGTATTGCTAAAAATTGGTCGTCCACAGCCTTGTGGGGAAGAGAAATCCAAGATGGTGATCTTCTGCATAAAGCTACGCTAATCTTTGACAGCTAGATAACCTTCAATTGCCTTCTTCACTCATGACAGCACTGAATAACTGATCACTGAACACAACCTATGAACTCATTTTCCAGGACTCTACAATTCATGTTCTCAGTTTCACTTGTTTATTGCTTTTTCACATCGATTGCTTGACAGTCTTTGTGCGTGTGTACTTTTTCATTGATTCTACTGTATTTCTTTGTTCTACTGTGAATGCCTTCAAGAAAATGAATCTCCGCTAGTTTATGATGACCCGTACATACTTTTGATAATAAATTTACTTTCAATTTTGAACTAATCCTATAGACTCACACTGAGTTGGTTAAACTTTGGTGCCCATGGATGCATCTTACAGTGGAGAAGTGAAATTATGTCAAAGTTGTCTTGCAACAAATCCTTGTGCTTTGAGTTTGGGTTTACAAGCTTGATTTAATCAGATCGTTTGGTTAAGGAACTAATAAATCTGCCTCCTGGAATTTGTGTAAAAACTTGTCACTCCCCCTTTACTTAACCTCTGACCAGCCCCCAGCCCAGAGTTCGATTTTAACTCGGGTCTGTATTTGCAGAGGGGATATGGAATCTTCTCCTTTTTTTGTGGAGATTTGATTGAACTTCTTGTTTCTGGACATCAAGTCGACTTCTTATAACGTATCCCGCAGACACTCCCGCTGACAAAGGCCTCCTGAAATCCCAGCGGAGAAAAAAAAAACAATCTTCAAACAAATTAGTCCCTCATAGGCTGAGATATTGCAAATGCACCGTCAGCTTAATAGAAGCTGACAATGGGTTTACTGTGTTGATGAAACGAGAAGACAGTCACAAGAGTGGTAAATCATTGTGCATACTGTAATTCACTGAACTTCTCAAGACCTCTAATGGAGTTGGTTAGGGAAAAGTCAAAGCACTGGCAATATTTTCAGTAGATGGCAAGCATTCAGACTCTTATTAGTGTTAGTGGTGGTGCAGAGAGAGAGAGAGAGAGAGACCTGTTGCCAGGAAGAATAAACCCCAGTACATATCCCAACATCCTGTGAGGTTCACACAACTAGTGTGGGAACTATCTCACCACCATCAAACAAACAACCTGAAAAAGGCCAAAGACAAATTTATCAATGACAGCATGTTGGCTTAATGCACTATTTAACACTGTTTATATAATTCAGCCCAGTGCACTGAAAAAGCCTTGCCTTACATAAAGCAGGCTACATTACGAGTTTATGAAAATTTAAATCAGAATGCATGGAACATCACAGTGCTGAAAATGAATGGGTTGCGCTGGATTTTGGCACAGTCTGAGGCATAAATAAGCTGTTTACCACCCTGCCCCATCCTCACATCTTCAACAGAAAGTATGCTGAAGCGTTCACTGTAAATTTGTCTGTCACATCGCGAAACTAACATCTGGTCGCTTGATGCATCAATTACTTTTCTCCTTTGCAAAGGGGCCTGACATCAGAATAACATTCTGCCTTTGCTGGCCTTGGTGAACTTACAATATTGTAATAAAAATTAGGAAGGAGTTTTAAAGCTTCAGAAGCCATCGAAGTTCAGCAATCCAGAGGAATTAACCTTGGTGGAAAAAATTCACTTCATTTTGTTACTTTGATATGAATGTTGCATTCAATTTGGCATCACGGTTGGCACAGACACTGTGGGCCAAAGGGCCCTTTCCTGTGCTGTATGTTCTATGTTCTGTACAACCATGATAAAACATATAACACAGATCTGATAGGGTACAGAGGAGATTTACCAGGATGGCTGCTTGGATTACAAAGAAACATAGAAAATAGGTGCAGGAGTAGGCTATTCGGCCCTTCAAGCCTGCACCGCCATTCAGTATGATCATGGCTGATCATCCAACTCAGAACCCTGTACCTGCCTTCTCTCCATACCCCCTGATCCCTTCAGCCACAAGGGCCATATCTAACTCCCTCTAAAATATAGCCAATGAACTGGCCTCAACTATTTCCTGCAGCAGAGAATTAGAGAATTAAAGAACCTATGAGGAAAGACTGAGTGAGCTTTTCTCTTTGGAGCGAAGGAGGATGAGAGGCAACTTGATTAAGGTTTATACAAGGAAGCTGCTGGGCTGGAGCACCTGAGTTATAAAGAAAGATTGAGCAGGTTAGGACTTTATTCCTTGGAACGTAGAAGATTGAAGGGTGATTTGATTGATGTATACAGAATTACGAGGGGTACAGATAGGGTAAATGCAAGCAGGCTTTTTCCACTGAGGTTGGGTGGGACTACAACCAGAGGTCTTAGGTTAAGGGTGAAAGGTGAAATGTTAAAGGGGAACTTGAGGGGAGGGTTCTTCGCTCAGAAGGTCGTGAGAGTGCAGAATGAGCTGCCAGCACAAGTGGTGCACGTGAGCTCGATTTCAACGTTGAAGGAAAGTGTGGATACGTACGCGGATAGCAGGGGTATAGGAGGGCTATGGTCCTGGTGCAGGTCAATGGGAGTAGGCAGTTTAAATGGCTCAGCATGGACTAGATGGGCCTGAGGGTCTGTTTCTGTGCTGTACTTTTCTATGATTCTATAAGTTGATAAGAGGTAGAAAGCCAACACCTTTTCCCCAAAGCAACAATGGCTAATGTGGTATAAGGAGAATGACAGCCGTGGGTTTATTTACCAAGATTGGTATGTGAATGGAACGCAGTGTCAAGGATAGTAGTAGAAGCAGATACATTAGGGACATTACAGTCAGTGATGAATGTTTGAAGTGTGTTCATCCTTGTTTTATGAGCAGACATTCACATGTTTGAAAGAAAAACGGAGGGCTACTGGGAGGAAAGGGTTAGACTGACTGGTTAGCACAATATTGCGGGCCAAAGGACCTGTGCTGTACTGTACTGTTCTATGATCTGCACCAGCTGATCTTTGTATTGAAATCTGCCTGTTTACCACATACCAAAGCAACACGCACAAAATGCTGGAGGAACTCAGTAGGTCAGGCAGCATCTATGGAAATGGACAGACAGTCAAGCCCCTTCTTCAGGCCTGGGGAAGATGCCAGAATTAAAAGGTGGGGAGGAGGGGAAGGAGGCTAGCTGAAAGGTGATAGGTGAAGCCAGGTAGGTGGGAAAGGTCAAGAACTGGTGCAGAAGGAATCTGAGAGGAGAGGAGAGTGGACCAAAGGACCATCCCAAAGCTCATTTCTCAATGAGTTGGATGTATAGGTAGTCAGAAAAAGATCTGGATTTGAATTTGCCATATCCACAGGAATTAATGTTTTGAAGCATAGTTACTAATGTAATGTTCGGAATGCAGCAAATAATTTGCACCCACAGTCAACAGAGACATTTGTCCCTTGTGATCAAACAGTGATCCTACTCAGGTCTCCTACATCATATAATTTTTAAAAACATCCATACGTCAACCCGTTGAGCCTCCGCTGGCTCACAGCACAATCCCATTCCCCAGTAACGATCGCAAGGATTCATATAAATGGGTGCTTGATGGTTGGTGTTTACTTGATGGGCTGAAAGAACTTGTTGCCATTCCACACGACTCAAACTATGAGACGCCTGACTGACAGTTTAACAAGGTCCATGATTATAGACTTTATTAAAACACATTACGGTCACTGAAATACTTTCAAAGTGTGTTCACCCTTGCTTTGTGAGAAGATACGAGTTCAAACGATGGAATTTCAAGTTTTAAATTGCATCATAAACGAACAGAAGTCAAAGACAAAGTAAATTTATTATCGAAGTATATACTGTCTATGTCACCAAACTCCCTTTCTCACAAGCACTTACGGAAAAATAAAGAAATACAATAAAAATTATGATAAACTATACACAAAGATGTGTAGCCCCCCCGGCCACCCTCAGGGTCGCTCGGCTCGCTGTCGTCTAGGGAAACAGCCTCGGCCCCGGCAAACTGGGTAATTCATTTGTGTGGATGCTGTGTGAGGTACCCCACCCCGCTCAAATAACAGACAATACACCAGATGCAATTAAATGATTTACAGTTTGTAGATATTACTGGAACTATATAATTAAGAGAGAATAAAATATAAAAGGAAAATAAAAGGCGCCACACTTATCAAAGTTCAATCTCTTCGTGCACAAAACCGTTGGAGCTCAAGGACCTTCTTCTTCACCCTGCGACCCCTCGGACCACCTTGACCGGCCGCCTGGGACCAACAACGGTGGTCGACCAGACGCTCCACACGAGTCCGTCTCCGTCTCCTCTCCTCGCCAAACGCCCTCCTCGGGGTCCAACCCCGTTAGTGGACATCACAGCACCTGGTCCATCCTCTGTCTCGCTCTCCTGCCTTCTGCCCCAAAACCCCACGCATACAGTATCTTCAAATAACCAAAACCATAACAACTATCCCAATTGGTTAATAGCACTCTCTTATCACACTCTAAAGGAAAATAAGCTGCTAGCGCAAACTTTCTCAGCGTTTAACACAACAAAGCCGCATTCCAATGATTAACATAACAAAGACGCCATTTTAATTAGCCTCCGCAGTAAGTCGAAACCCCCTTACAGATGAAAATTTGCAACAGAAAACAAATTGTACGAATAAAAAAGAATAAATAACACTGAGAACATGAGTTGTAGAATCTTTGAAACTGAGTCTGCAGGTTGTAGATTCAGTTCAGAGTTGAGGTGAGTGAAGTTATCCACGCTGGTTCAGGACGCTGATGTTTGAAGGGTAATTACTGTTCCTGAACCTGGTGGTGTTGAGATTTAAGGCTGCTGTACCTCCAGCCTGACGCTAGTAGTGAGAAGAGAGCATGGTGTGGATGATGAGGGTCCTGGTTGAAGGACGCTATTTTCTTGTGGCAGCACTCCTTGGGGATGTGCTCAATGGTTGGGAGGGCTTTGCCTGTTACGGACTGGGCGGTATCCTGCGTAGCTGGGGAGGTGTTCTTGAACTGGCACGGTAGTGTAGCGGTTAACATAATGATTTACTGCACCAGTGACCTTGGCTCAATTCCCAACTCTGCCTGTAAGGAGTTCGTATGTCCTCCCAATGTGCACCTGGGTTTTCTCCAGGTGCTGTGGTTTCCTCCCACAGTCCAAAGACGTATCGGTTAGTAAATTAATTGGTCATTGTAAATTGTCCTGTGATTAGGCTAGGGTTAAATCGGGGATTGCTGGGCGGCTTGGAGGGCCTATTCCGTGCTGGAAAGAAAGAAAAAAAGGAAAGAAGGAATGAAAGAAGGAAACGAAAGGAAAGAGAGTAAGAACTGAATATTGAGGTAGCAGAAGTGACTCTGTGACTAGCAGAGTGATTAAAATGGGGTTGGCTGAGCAAAGCCCACCTTCCGTAAAAACCTAAGACCATAAGAAATAGGAGCAGAATTAGGCCATTTGGCCCATTGAGTCTGCTCCGCCATTTCAGCATGGCCGATCCAAATTTCCTCTCAGCCCCACTCTCCTGCCTTCTCCCTGTATCCCTTCATGCCCTGACCAATCAAGGATCTCTCAACCAATCCATTCCTTGTAACGCTGTAGCCCTGCCTGGAGGATATTATGAAAACAGGCAGAGGTGGGGTTAGGGAGGATCCAAAAACACACGAGAATGGTACTGTCAGACCGAAAACCAGTGCGGATCGGTCAGCACTGGGGAAGTGGGTGAGGCCGACCTGTTTACAGAGTTAGGATGTTGCCGGCAGAGAAATGAACGAGCTCAGACTTATGGCTGGTGGTGATGCAAGAAGCTACAGATGTTGGAATCCGGAGCAACAAACAATCGGCTGGATGAACTCAGCAAGTCGGGGAGGGGGGAGGTGGAATTGTCCGTGTGTTCTGCTGCAGGGTTTTGACCCAAAACATTGATCATTCCCCCTCCCCACCCAGAGATCCTGCTCGACGTGCTGAGTTCCTCCAGCAGATTGGTTGCTGTGGTACGTGGTCTGACAGGAAAGTACAGGACTGACTGGTCAGGACAATGATGAAGGTTTTAGCTGCAGACGAAGAGTGGCTGTGCAGACTGGGGCATAGTTACACCCCTGGAAAAGGACCCGGACATTGAAAACATGTCTTTTATCTAATTCAAGTAACACACACAAAATGCTGGAGGAACTCAGCAGGCCAGGCAGCATCTATGGGAAAAAAGCACAGTCGACGTTTCGGGCCGAAACGCGAGTTGCTCGGATTTCCAGCATCTGCAGATTTGCTCTTGTCTTTTACCTAATTTATTTTTTTGCGGAAGATTTATTTTGTTACACAAATAATGGTCGTTTCCTTTGCCACAAATTCACTGCAAAAGCATCACGTTGGCCATGAAACATTTTGGAACGTTTCAAAGTAATTAATTTATCTTCTGTCCCCTGAAGTCAGAAATGCTTCTGTCTCAACATTGTTAACAGTTTATCTTCCATGGCCAGGTCACCCTTGCTGGTTTGGATCTTTTATTGAGGTGTACACTGAGTTAAAATCTGAGTCTTATCCACACACACATGCATACACCACACACACAATTTTCCCACAGAGTGACAGACAAAGAAACAATTGTGGACACACAATGAAGCCAGCATATCTCTCCTATTTGCAATCAAGTTGCCATCTTAAACAGTGTTTACAGGCTAATCAGGACAAGTCGAGCAAATCTTGCAATATGCTGTGCAAACATCAGATATTTGCAGAGAATGTAACCACTTCAAATCACGGCTGTAACCCGATCAAGCAAACTGCCACACACAGAATGATGCATAAAGTTACATAGTGAAGTTTGTACCGAGGCTTCACGGGGTTGGGGGGGTTGGGAGCCGCAGGTTATAACCCTGCCAATGTGATGCTAAATAGCTGGGAAAGGAAGACTGATGCCAATTACAACCAGAATCTTATTTATTATCACTGACATATGACATGAAATTAATTGTTTATTGAGTACATTGCAATTCATCAAAGACTGTTTCTTTATTTCCATAGATGCTGCCTGACCTGCTGAGTTCTTCTAGCATTTTATGTGTGACAGGAATTTTTTTGTGTTTATTTTGCAGCAAAACAGTGTAAGTACATAAAAATCTATAATTTACCTCATAATTAATTTTTTTGCACTTTTTATTTATTTTTATAGTGTCCAGAGGTTCACGGACCATTCAGAAATCTGATGGTGGAGGGGCAGAAGCTGTTCCTAAGACATTGTTCCTAAACTGGACTAGTCAAAGAACACTGAGGCTGTCTACAAGAAGGGTCAGAGCCGACTCTATTTCCTGAGGAGACTGAGGTCCTTTAACATCTGTCGGACGATGCTGAGGATGTTCTACGAGTCTGTGGTGGCCAGTGCTATCATGTTTGCTGTTGTGTGCTGGGGCAGCAGGCTGAGGGTAGCAGACACCAACAGAATCAACAAGCTCATTCGTAAGGCCAGTGATGTTGTGGGGATGGAACTGGACTCTCTGACGGTGGTGTTTGAAAAGAGGATGCTGTCCAACTTGCATGCCATCTTGGACAATGTCTCCCATCCACTACATACTGTACTGGTTGGGCACAGGAGTACATTCCGCCAGAGACTCATTCCACCAAGATGCAACACTGAGCGTCATAGGAAGTCATTCCTGCCTGTGGCCATCAAACTTTACAACTCCTCCCTTGGAGGGTCAGACACCCTGAGCCAATAGAATGGTCCTGGACTTATTTCCTGGCATAATTTAGATATTACTATTTAATTATTTATGGTTTATATTGCTATATTTATACTCTATTCTTGGTTGGTGCAACTGTAATGGAAACCAATTTCCCTCGGGATCAATAAAGTATGACTATGACTATGACTATGAGTGTGTTTCTTCAGGCCTCTGTACCTCCTTCCCTGATGGTAGCAATGAGAGCACGTCCCGGATGGTGAGCATCCTAATGATGAACTCCAAATACTGTCTTTCATGGGATTATGGGTGTCACAAGCAAAGCCAAATGTCATTGCCCACCTCTAATTGGCCCTGATGAGTGCCTTGATGCATCATTGTGGGATAGGTAAACAGCCACAATGGGCCTGTTTAGTTCCTCGCTAAGGCCATCAGTGAGCCAGACTACACTTCAGGACCGGAAAAAGAGGAGGAAGAGGCCAGGATAGCTAGGTGGTGATAGGTAGGTTGACAGGTGGGTGGGAAAGGTTAAGGCCTGGAGAGGAAGAAATGAGATTGGAGAGGAGAGTGGACCATAGGAGAAAGGGAACAAGGAGGGAACCGGGGGAAGTGATAGGCAGGTGAGAAAGGGTAAGAGTTCAGAGTGGGGAAAAGAAGAAGAGGGAAAGGGAGGGATTTTTTTTACTGGAAGGAGAAGTTGATATTCATGCTATCAGGATGGAGGCTACCCCAAAGGAATATGAAGTTTTGCTCCTCCACCCTGAGAGTGGCCTCATCACGGCACAAGAGGAAGCCACAAGCTGACATCTCAGAATGGGAATGGGAATAGGAATTAAAGTGGTTGGCCACCAGGAAATTCCGCTTTTGGTGGATGGATATATGTTGATTTGTCACTGGCCGAATCAAAGATGGTGATGAATCAGCTTAATAGGAGGGAGATTGAAAATCTGGCTGAGTGGTGCCATAACAACAACCTCTCACTCAATGTCAGCAGGACCAAGGAGCTGATTATTGACTTCAGGAGGAGGAAACCAGAGGCCCATGAGCCAGTCCTCACTGGAGGGTCAGAGGTGGAGAGGGTCAGCAAATTTAAATTCCTCAGTGTTTTTATTTCAGATGACTTATCCAGGGCCCAGCAAACAAGTGTAAGTCAGTGCCTCTATTTCCTTAGGAGTTTGCAAAGATTCAGCTAAAGTTTGCAAGTGTTCCCACAACCTTTGGACTCAGTTTCAAAGATTTGTCATCTCATCTTCTTGATATTTATTGTTTATTTATTTATTATTATTACTTTTTTGTATTTGCATTTTGTTGACTTTTGCACACTGATGTGGTCTTTCATTGATACTATTATGATTATTATTCTATTATGGATTTATTGAGTATGCCCACAAGAAAATGAATCTTAGGGTTCTATATGGTGACATAGAGTATATGTACTTTGAAAATAAATTTACTTTGAGCTTTGGAGTGGAAGCAGTACCTGAACCTTATGCGATCTCAAACTCTAAAAACCAGAGTGGAGAGCTTTTGTCGAACTTTTGTCGAGCTTTTGTTTATTTGTCAAATAAAAACATTGCCTTCAGTCCGTATTGTCATCAGAATGAGAACAGAAAATTGCGATGCAGCACCTTGGTGCAATTTGAACACCAGTAACCAAACTATGTTCTCAGTCAGTTATCAATATTAATGGATAATGGTTTTCTTCCTGGAGCTCAATGGAGAGTTTGTGTTGAGGGAGCATTTCATGATGAAGGGGTTGCTGAGATAGGAACTGCCCACTGAGTGTTTCCACCAAGGAATTCCAACCTCTGGAGCAGATAGGGTCAGGAGGTCACGATACAACAGGGGCCAGCTCAATGGAACAAGGTTACTGTGCATCAACTGAGCATTACTGCTTTCTTCCAAATGAATCGTTTATATGTGTACAAACCTTAGGCATAGTCTGGGGTCATATGTGGATTCAGAAGTGCCTGATTAATACCAAGTAGGATGATTTCCAGAGGATGATAAATGGACAAGCTCTAAAATCAAAGTAGACGCCTTTAGGCTATAAGTAAGCAAATCTTACTCAAATTACCATCCTCAAATGCCCAACTATTCCACCAATCTTAATATCCCTTGAGCCTCCATATTAGGGTATTCACTTAAAAAAAGTTTCTCTTCTTTCAAAAAAATTGTCAACACTAAATAATTCATTAGCTCACTTTAAATATTGATCAGTATACTTTGTTGCCGAGGTTTAATGGCATAATCTGTCCATCCTTACACTGTTGCCATAAATTATCATGACAGAAAAAAAATACCACAAACATGAGATACTCTGCAGGTGCTGAAGATCCAAAGCAACTTGCACAAGATTCCGGAGGAACTCAGTAGGATTGGAGTCCTGAAGAACTGTTTCGGCCCGAATGTTGACTGTTTACTCTTTTCCATAGATGCTGCCTGGCCTGCTGAGTTCCTCCAGCATTTTTTGTGTGTGTTGTTACAGAAAAAATATATGCCTGATTACAGTTTTGTCCATTTTCCTGTTAATACCATAAGACATTGCAGCAAAATTCAGCCATTCAGCTTCGTGAGTCTGCCCTGCCATTCGATCATGGCTCAACCCCATTCTCTCTGCCTTCTCCCCGTAACCATTGACGCCCTTACTAATCAAGAACCTAACAACCTCTGCTTCAAATATACCCAAATGACTTGGTCTCTGCAGTTTTCTGTGGCAATGAATTGTACAGATTTACCACCCTCTGGCTAAAGAAATTCCTCCTCATCTCTGTTTTAAAGGGACGTCCTTGTATTCTGAGACAGTTCCTCAGGGTGATTAAATAGCATGTCAAGAGTCACAATGGGCTTTTAAAAATGGTTGTCCACCATTTGCATTTCAGGCCCCAAGAGAAAGCAGGTAACCCATGAATGTGTTTGTCTTGTTCTTGTCTTTTACTGCTCAATTAATAGGGCTTCGTTTGCAAGTGCTTTTTTAAAAAAAATTGTCTTGTTTTGCAAGCAGTGCATGAATCACATAAAAAGCAAACACATTGCCTGCCATCAAAGCTGGAAACGGGATGGATCCCTTCCTCTGAGTGGCAACGAAACGTGGGTCAGTGCTCTTCTGAGCGGCTGATTAGCAGCAAGTGTTTGAGCAAGTTATGAGGGCATTTCCCTTCACAACCAGTCATCTTCACAGTTCAGAATCAGAATCAGGTTTCTTATCACCGACATGCATCCTGAAATTTGTTAACTTAGCAGCAGTAGATTCAATGCAATACATAATTTAGAAAAAAAAAGTAAAAATAAATAAACAAGGAAATCAATTGCAGTATATGTATATTGAATAGATTAAAAATATGCAAAAACAGAAATAATATTTATTTAAAAAGTGAGGTAGTGTTCACGGGTTCAATGTCCATTTAGGAATCGGATGGCAGAGGGGAAGAAGCTGTTCCTGAATCACTGAGTGTGTGCCTTCAGGCTTCTGTACCTCTACCTGATGGTAACAGTGAGAAAAGGGCATGCTGTGGGTGGTGGAGGTCCTTAATAATTGACGCTGCCTTTCTGGGACACCGCTCCTTGAAGGTGTCCTGGGTACTTTGTAGGCTAGTACCCAAGATGGAGCCAACTAAATTTACAACCCTCTGCAGCTTCTTTCGGTTTCAGATATAATTATTGGAAAGGATAGAGCGATATGGAGTCAGAGGCACGAGCACCAGTACTTTAATAATAAACTTACTTTGAACTTTGATTGAAAATCCGTCTTTCATTTTTTTTTAACCTTTTCCTCCCGCAGCCTTAACACTCGTCAGAATCAGAATCAGGTTTGTCACTGGCATACTATATGTTATCAAGTTTATTGTTCTGAGGCAGAAGTACATTGCAGCACAAAGTAATAACGAAACTATAAATTACAGTAAGAAATATAATAAAAATAAATTAAATAAGTGGTGCAAAAACTTTGGGGCGGCACAGTAGAGTAGTGGCTAGCACAACTCTTTACAATACATGTGATTGGGGTTCAATTCCTGCGACTGCCTGTAAGGAGTTTGTACGTTCTCCCTGTGACTGCTTCCTCCGGGTGCTCCAGTTTCCCCCCCAAATCGGCTAATTGGTCATTGTAAATTGTCCTGTGATTAGGCTAGGATTAAATCGAGGGATTGTAGGACGGTGCAAACCATTCCACTCTGTATCTCAAAAAATAAAATAAATTTTTAATTGAGAGCAAATAATGAAAAAATAGTGGGGTAGGGTACATGGGTTCATTGTCCATTCAGAAGTCTGACAGTGGAGGGGAAGAAGCTGTTCCTAAAACGTTGAGTGTTTTCAAGTGGCTTTGCCTTTAAAAATCAAATGCTCTTTCTGTCTATGCTAAATGAGACTGCTTGAAGGTTGTGACAGAACACGAGAGCAGTCCCGGAAGCAAAGCTGTACGAAATTAAAGATGTTAAACTTGCAAATAGGTTCTGAGGTACTAGTTAATATTTATAACATTCACAGATCAGGCGATAATAGATTTAAGATGAAGATTTGCATAAACCAGATAAACTTCTGACTGGCTCAAACTGAAAGCAGATTTATCAATGTAGGAAGCAAAGGTCATGAAGTAATAGCGAACTGATACTTGGCTAAGCTTAACTGACATGATTCCTTATGCAGTGCAGTACACTAAGTGGCCACTTTATTAGGTACACCTGAACACCTGCTCATTAATGCAAATATCTAATCAGACAATCATGTGGCAGCAACTCAATGCATAAAAAGCATGTAGACAAGGTTCAGTTGTTGGTCCGACAAAACATCAGCGTGGGGAAGAAGTGTGATCTAAGTGACTGTGACCATTGGTGCCAGATGGGGTGGTTTGAGTATCTCAGAAACTGTTGATTTTCTAGGGTTTTCACGCACAACAGTCTCTAAGGCAGGGGTTCCCAACCTAGGGTCCACAGACCGCCTTGCTTAATGGTGGTGGTCCTCGGCATGAAAAAAGGGTGGGTTCCCTGCTCTAGAGTTTACAGAGAATGGTGCGGAAAAACAAAAGACATCCAGTGAGCGGCAGTTCTGCAAGCAAAAATGTCTTGCTCATGAGAGAAGTCAGAGGAGAATGGCCAGGCTGGTGCAAGCTGACAGGAAGGTGGCACTAACTCAAATAACGACACGTTACAACAGCGGTGCGCAGAGGCTCATCTCTGAGTGCACAACGCGCGACCCTTGAAGCGGATGGGCTACAGCAGCAGACGACCACACACGCAGAAGCCACTTCATCAGGTACTGGGGGTAACTAATAAAGTTGTCACTGAGTGCAGGTGAATCTGTGTGAAAGGTACCTTTTGTCCATAGGATTTACCATTTCTTCTTGCTGGTAAAAATAAATGAAATGGATGTCTTACCAACAACAAGAAATAAACTACTGGAGTTGCTGGCCCTATAACTAACCACTACATCACCGTGCGCTCCTACCTGATTGAGTTTTATCTGACAGAAAGTCTTCCATTGAAACACTAACTTTGGTTCCCTTCCCACAGATGCAGGCCGGGCTGCTGAGTACTGGCAGCATTTTCTGTTTCGTTTCAGATTTCCAGCCTCTGCAGTAGGTTGACTCTCTGTGGGTAACTCACGGGCTGGGCAGGCTGTGACTGATTGGGTTGCGAATGGATGTGTGCTGTTTATAATCTAACTCAGTGACTTAAATGAAAGGGCCAAGTGTAGATGTCAGGACAAGCTCAAACTGCTACTTCCTAATTTTTTATGTTATTGGTGCTTATCATTTCACAGCCCATTTCACATCTGGTTAATTAACAGAGATTTCACTGCGCAGTGTAATTGGAGCCTACATTTACTAAATGCTGAACACTGCTGTTGCCTGGATGACAAAAATTACAACTTTACCACCCGCAGTCTCCCAACAGGAAACCATTAAGAATATTATTATTATTATTTTGCTCATTTTCAGCCGGCCTGCCAGGACCACCATGTCACATCGTGGGTGGACCCAGGAGATGACAGCTGCTTGCCAAGCCTGCCTCAACAGCTCTTCCACTCTGTACAGTGTTATTGTGTCATCCAACGTGCGCACCGAGCAGGTTCAAGACCCGGGGGTGGTGGAAGTGGGAGTGGGTGGATTCTAACTGGACTGGGGCAGAAAGAAGGGGACATCTGACAGGATGATCAATTGAAATTGGATTTTGTTTATTATTGTCCCAAATACTGAGGTACAGTGGAACGCTTGTATGTTGTCACTTTATACATTATTGTCGCCAAACAATTGATACTAGAACGTACAATCATCACAACGATATTTGATTCTGCGCTTCCCACTCCCTGGATTACAAATATTAAATATTAAAAATATTAAAATAGTAAAATATAGTAAATATTAAAAATTTAAATTATAAATCATAAATAGAAAATACAAAAATGGAAAGTAAGGTAGTGCAAAAAAACCGAGAGGCAGGTCCGGATATTTGGAGGGTACGGCCCAGATCCGGGTCAGGATCCGTTCAGCAGTCTTATCACAGTTGGAAAGAAGCTGTTCCCGAATCTGGCTGTACGAGTCTTCAAGCTCCTGAGCCTTCTCCCAGAGGGAAGAGGGATGAAAAGTGTGTTGGCTGGGTGGGTCGTGTCCTTGATTATCCTGGCAGCACTGCTCCAACAGTGTGCGGTGTAAAGTGAGTCCACGGACGGAAGATTGGTTTGTGTGATGTGCTGCGCCGTGTTCACGATCTTCTGAAGCTTCTTTCGGTCTTGGACAGGACAGCTTCCATACCAGGTTGTGATGCACCCTAGAAGAATGCTTTCTACGGTGCATCTATAAAAATTAGTGAGGGTTTTAGAGGACAGGCCACATTTCTTTAGTTTTCTCAGGAAGTAAAAGCACTGGTGGGCCTTCTTGGCAGTGAACTCTGCTTGGTTGGACCAAGTCAGGTCATTTGTGATATTGACATATATACCGACATATATATTGTCACATATACCGAGGTACAGTGAAAAGCTTGTTTTGCATATCAACTCAAGTTTAATTGTCTTTCAACCATACATGAATACCACCAAACAAGCCAGCATTACTAGAGAGTCAAGGTGCAAAACACAGTCCCAACAGTCACACACAGCACAAAGTGCACACAGCACATACAAGATAGCAAACACATGTAAGATATCAGTAAAATACAGCCACACAAAATATCAGTGGATCTTGTGGTCAAATCCAAGGTGCAAATCAGAAGTCCAGTAGTTGAGGCCCACTGGCCAGAGCACCGGGCCTGCAAATCTCTGCGAATCCACTAGGCTGGTCAAGGGCCCGTTGTCTGCAATTCCACAGCCGAATCAGGATCCGCTGGGGGCTGGAGGCCGAAGGAATCAGACTGTCTTGGGGTTAGAGAACTGCGTATGTGCGTAGGTGGAAGGGAGGAATGGTTTACACCACTGTTGTTGTTTTGCTGCTTGTTGTGGTCTGTGTGGTTCCGCCGAGCATTGTGGGCATGCTGTGTTGGTGCTGGAATGTGTGGCGCCATTTGCAGGCTGCCCCCAGCACACCCTCGGTCGAGCATGTTGGTTGTTTTTGCAAATGACTAATTCACTGCTCGTTTCAAAGTACACACGATAAATAAACCTGAATCTTGAATCTTATTCAGTAGGTCAATTCATTACAGAGTGAATTGAGGTAGTACAAGGTAAAACAATAACATAATGCCGAATAAAGTGTAACAGCTACAAAGAAGGTTCAAAGAGGCAAGTTTGTGGCTTAAGGGAAGAGATCTGGGCAGGTATGGGTGGGAGGGATAATGAAGCAAGATCAAGAGGAGGTTTGGTTTTTTGAACACAGGTAGTAGGGAAGGGGAAGAAGCTTCCCTTAATGGGAAAAATGCAGGGTTTTGTCCCAAAATGTCGACAATTTCCTTCCCCACCCACAGATGCTGCTTGGCCTGCTGAGTTCCTCCAACTGAGTGGAGGTAGCAGATGCTGGAATTATGGAGCAACTCACATGACAGTAGAGGAACTCAGCAGGCTAGGGAGAGCCGAAGGAGGTAAATGGACAGTCGACATTTCAGGTTGAGATGCTTCATCTGAAGGATAGAGGGAGATAGGCCGAGCATTTAGAGTTTAGTAACTAAATCTGCCATTCTGATTTCTAGCACTGTAGGTGTCTGTGGTGATACTGCACTGGTGTCCTAACTTCCCCTGTGCAGGTCACTGGAATCCCAGAGCAAGTATTAACACAGGCAGCATCTCCTAAACACAAGAGATACTGCATATGCTGGAAGAGGCACAATACACACAATAATGGAAGAATTTGCACTTAGAGTATTGTAAGGAGTATTGGGCCCCTTATTTCAGAAAAGATACACTGACATTGAAGAGGAGGTTCATGAGAATGATCCTTTGAATGAAGAGAGTTTGATGGCTCTGGAGCTGTACTTGCTGGAGTTTAGATGAAGGAGGGGAGGATCTCATTGAAAACCTATCGAATATTGAAAGGCCTAGATAGAGTGGACACGGAGAGGACGTTTTCCTAGAGTGGGGGTTCTAGGACCGGAGGGCACAGCCTCAGAATATAAGGATGTCCCTTCAGAACAGAGATGAGGAATTTCTTTAGCAAATCTGAGGAATTCGTTGCCACAGATGACTGTGGAGGCCACGTCACTGGCTATATTTAAAGTGGAGGTTGATGGGTTCTTGATTAGTAAGGGTGTCAAAGGTTACTGGGAGAAGGCTGAAGAATGGGGTTGAGAGGGACAATAATTAGGGAATGGTGGAGCAGACTCGATGGGCCAAATGGCCAAATTCTGCTCCTATCTCTTATGGTCTTACGGAAATCCAGAGCAACATACACAAAATGTTGGAGGAACCTATTCTGCTCTATAGATGCTGCTGAGTTCCTGTTTCTGTGAATAAAGGCAAGCACAGTGAAAGTCGAGGCTTGATGGACATCATTTCTCTCGGGAACACTCCCACACAAAGTTGTGTCACTGACAAGACAAATCAGGAAATCAGACAGGATTTGCATATTAGCATTTATCTGACTGACACACATTGTTACACTGGCACACAAGGGAATCCATGTGGACAATTTTAGCTGCCCATTAAAATTTATTTGGAAAGATGATATTTCCCTTTGCACATCGGTAGCTTAAAGAGGATCAGAGGAAGGCACAGTAATGAGGAAGACAGTGGTCCTGAGATACTAACGCATCAGCAAAGATCAAACACGATTTGCACACAGCGTACACATGAGTACGCTTGAAGACACAAAGGCTATAAATTGACAAAAGGCTCTAATAAACCACTTAATAGAAGCAATTAGAATTGAACTGAGGAAGCAAAGTCCATATCATGGGAACAGGAAGTGTGGATGATTAAAATAAAAGCCCTTGAACAACGAAAGCTGGTCCCAAATCATTCTGAGCAGGAGCCCGGCTCCCAGAGGAAAGTCATTTTTGGTACTGGTTCCATATGGCCTTTGTTTGATGGATTTCACAGATGCATTGTGTGGGTTTGGAAGCAGGAGCATTTAGTACACTTATTGCATGGAAGGGCCAATGAATGTAACATTATCCAGAACTCTCGGAAATGGGCTTCCTTTTAATGTTAAACATTCTATCAGTCAAATGGGGCTTCTTGTCATTACTGTAACGATCAAAGCAGAAACACTTGTAGTTTGCCTTTAAACATACACAGGTCCATAGAGTTTTGAAAATTACCTAACCGATCTGCAATTACTTTATTAAGATTGCCATTTGACTGTATTTACCACACAGGGTCTCTACGGTGGCTGCAAGCCCCTCAGCACACACTCCTGCACCTTGAATGTGCCAGCCGCTATGTTTGCGACTGGATGGTCCCTTGCACTGGCAGACCAAGGAGATTCATCAAGTAAGTTTAAATGGCAGTTTAAATGGCTTCAGCATAGGCTAGATGGGCCGAAGGGTCTATTTCTGTGCTGTGCTTGCCAAGGCTCTATAAGTTGAGTTTGCTTTCAATCTGCGTCTCTGGAAAAAGCCAGAGCACAAGAGTGCTGTGAGATGCAGCTCCTTAGGTTGAACCTTAACATAGTCCACTACATCCCTTGCCAAACTTTGTTGGGAGACCCTCCAGAAGAAGAATGACCATTTCATCTGCACAGCAGCCATCTTGAGTGTACGGTGGGACTGAGACTCCGGCAGAGCATGAGTGATCTGAAAGGGGGACTCTCCTGCTACTGCTGGACACCGAAGGACTGGGCCCTGTTATAACCTCTTAAGCTCATGGCTCAGGGGATATCAGGGTCTGAAAAACGATTATAAGTTCAGTTACTGTGAATAAATTAATGATATGCTTGGTAAGATTTTGCAGTGTTGCTTATTGTACAATTACATATTTGAAGAAGAAAAACTTTTTTGGGGTGAGAAAAATTGATCTTATTCACGTTTTAAATGCTTCCCATTATTTTGTGCTAATTTAGGGAGACCGTGCAAGAAAATACAAGATAACACAGTAAGATGAGCATTCAGAAATAATGAAGAACATAGCTCTGGCCCTTCAGCCTATCAAGTCTGGGCTGAGCATGTTGCCAAAGTAAGCTAATCCCTTCTGCCTGCGCATGATCCATTCCTCTCCTTTCCCTGCGTATCCACGTACAGCAGGGTAGTGTAAAAATGAGCATAACGCTATTACAATGCCAGCTATTACCGATTAGAGGTTTGATTCCTGTTGCTGGCTGTACGCTCGACCCATGAGCGTGTGGGTTTCTCCGGGTGCTCCGGTTTCCTCCCACATTCCAAAGATATATGATCAAGGTAGTGAGTTGTGGGCGTGTAATGTTGGCGCCAGAATCGGGCCCGTCCAGCACAATCCTGGTCGATTTGATTTGATGTCCATGTGACAAATCATGCTGATCTAAACATTTTTTTACCTGTCTAAAATTTTCTTGCATGCTACTACTGTACCTGTTTTCCACTGCAGTCCCTGGCAAAGCATTCCAAGCACCCGCCACTCTGTTTAAAAGAACTTGTCATACTCGTCCTTCTCCCACCTTAAAGCTATTATGCCCTGTCATGATCAACGTTTCTACAGAAGGAAAAAGACTCTAGCTGTCTACTCTCTGTGCCTCTCACAATTCACTTCCAACGTTCCAGTGAAAACAGCCTCCCCTTATAGCTAATATCCTCTAATCCAGGCACTATCTGGGTTGTGAACCCTCTCCACAGCCTCCACATCCTTCTCATAATGAGCTGACCAGACCTGTGCACAACACTCCAAGTGTGGCTTCAGTCATATTTTATACAACTGCAACACGACTTCCTGACTCTTGTACTCGATATCCCCAACAATGAAGGCAAGCATGTCATGCATCTTCTTTACTACTATCTACCTACATTGCCATTTCCAGGGATGTATACACTTGAACCCCAAGTTCAAGCTCAAATTTAATAGTCAAGTTTAAACCATACATAAAATGCCCATGAACACAACCAAACAAAACAGCATTACGCTGGGGTGAAGGTGTAAAACACAGTACCGACAGTCATACACAGAACAAGGCACATATAAGGTTATATGGTTATAAGATAGGAGTAAAATATCAACACACAAAAAAAAATATAGTCCAAGTCCCCGAGTCCAGGAACGTTGCAGCAGTCTGCAGTTGAACACAATACAGCTTGCTTTCTGCTGAGTGGACACTGCGCCACACAGCCTCTAGTACTGACTCCGATGGCTTTCTCCTGGATGGCTGCAAACAGGCACCACTGCAGTTTGAGGCCAAGTCCTCTCCATGACGGGGTCATGCAGCTCCCCCACTGTCCGCCAATAAACCAGTGAACGGGACTTGCAGTATTCCACATTACTAATGTCCAACAGGGTCTTGCAATCTCAAGACAATCACTCACTGTTAGGCTGCATACTGCCTTCACGCACCAACTCCAAAGCCTCTCTGTTTCAGGCAGTAACACAGTCCACATCAAGTCCAGCTCCTTCAGTTTCTCCGGCAACGAGCAACTCGCTGATGGGGCAGACCTGCAGTATGTTAAGTTCTTAATGTCCAGTGTGGGCACATGGCCAAGTGGTTAAGGCATTCGACCTGCGACCTGAAGGTCGTGAGTTCGAGCCCCAGCCGAGGCAGCCTGTTGTGTCCTTGAGCAAGGCACTTAATCTCTGCGGCGACACTGGTGCCAAGCTGTATGGGTCCTAATGCCCTTCCCTTGGACAACATCGGTGTCGTGGAGAGGGGAGACTTGCAGCATGGGCAACTGCTGGTCTTCATACAACCTTGCCTGCGCCCTGGAGAGTGAAGACTTTCCAGGAGCAGATCCATGGTCTCACAAGACTAATGGATGCCTTTAAAATGTCCAGCAGTATCTTATGACCATAAAAACGTACATTTACAAAAGACAATAATGTCTTTGGTTGGCCCTGTAGAAGCTGTTGCATTAGAGTGCACCACTATCTTACTGGAACCAGGAACTAAACGAAAACACCAACAGGAAAAAGCAAACGGAAGTGAGATCTCACATAAAGTTTAATTCCCTCTGAACTGTTGACCATGATGGCTTCTGAAACTTCAATACACCTTCCTGATTTTCATTACAGGGTCGTAACAGGGTGACCAAAGAAAGAATGTTACTTCACCTTCTGCAACCTCGAGCAGTCTGCGTTTGCACAGGCAGGAAGTAATTTTTGCAGCTCGTGGCCAGGTATTAGTGTTGTGAAGTGGAAGGTAATTTGCACACTGGACTCACAGCTTCGCAGGGGATCATCACCTTATCATGTTTTAGATTATTAGATTATGAGGACACGCAGTCCTCTTTTATTGTCATTTAATAACGCATGCATTAAGAAATGATACAATATTCCTCCGGTGTGATATCACAGAAACACAGGACAGACCAAGACTGAAAAACTAACGAAAACCACATAATTATAACATATAGTTACAACGGTGCAACAATACCATAACTTGATGAAGAACAGGCCATGGGCACAGTAAAAAAGTTCAAAGTCTCTCGAAAGTCCCACATCTCACGCAGACGGGAGAAGGAAGAAAACTCTCCCTGCCGTGCCCGACCACAGTCCGACTCTGAGTCATCTGAAAACTTCGAGCTCCGATCAGCCCTCCGACACCGGGTACCGAGCACCATCTCTGCCGAACGTTTCGACCCCAGCCTCGGTCGCCAGCAGCAGGCAAAGCCGGGGATTTTGAGGCCTCCCCTCCGGAGATTCTCGATCGCACAGTAACAGCGGCAGCAAACCGGCGTTTCAGAAATTTCTCCAGATGTTCCTCTGTGCTTCTCACGTCTGTCTCCATCAAATCAGAATTGTGTACGGCATCCTACTTACAAATACGATATCATTTCACCAGAGAGCTGCGTGCGCTGCGTCGCGCCGCCATCTTCTCCTCCCACCGAACTAGAGGTGGGAGGAGAAGATGGAGAGGCTTCTAAGTTCCTGAGATCCCGAGATGCCATCGAGAGTTTAGCTACCTGACACTTAGCTCCTGGCAGGGTCAGGGGAAGGTTCCAGACAGAGTGATCCAACCAAGACCCCAGTGGTGGAGTTGGTGGAAGATGGTGACACATTATAACAGCGGTGAAAGCAGAGCAAGGCTGCAGCAGCGAAGGGTCCCTGGTCAGCTTGTATTCCATGCCTCTGGACCCTGACCCCAATCTGTCAAGGACCATGTGGTAGCTGTCCATGACTCAGCCCCTCCATGCTAAACAATGTCACGCACAGGCGTTCTCCATTAAGAGACTCCACAACCTCTCAGGGGAACATCGTACGCGACTCCACTGGTACATGGAGCTTAGAAAAACAGAGGGCTATGCGCTAGGGAAAGTCTCTAGAGCAGGTTATATGGTCAGCACAACATTGTGGGCCAAAGGGCCTGTAATATGCTGTAAGTTTCTGTTTTATGACTCAAGTGATCACACTACTACTACTACACAAATAACAACACGATAATCCAAATAATCACAAGAACACAAATAATCCAAACACACTCTGCATGAAGAGTATTGCATATTCATATTCTGCATGGAGGCCGGTGACCAGTGGCGTGCCTCAGGGATCTGTTCTCGGACCCCTTCTCTTCGTGATTTTTATAAATAACCTGGATGAGGAAGTGGAGGGATGGGTTAGCAAATTTATTGATGACACAAAGGTTGGGGGTGTTGTGGATAATGTGGAGGGCTGTCAGAGGTTACAGAAGATGCAAAACTGGGCTGAGAAGTGGCAGATGGAGTTCAACCCAGGCAAGTGTGAGGTGGTTCATTTCGGTAGGTCAAATATGATGGCAGAATATAGTATTAATGATAAGACTCTTGGCAGTGTGGAGGATCAGAGGGATCTTGGGGTCCGAGTCCATAGGACACTCAAAGCTATTACGCAGGTTGACTCTGTGGTTAAGAAGTCATACGGTGCATTGGGATTCATCAATCGTGGGATTGAGTTTAAGAACTGAGAGGTAATATTGCAGCCAATATAGGACCCTGGTCAGACCCCACTTGGAGTACTGTGCTCAATTCTGGTCACCTCACTGTAGAAAGGACGTGGAAACCATAGAAAGGGTGCAGGGAAGACTTACAAGGATGTTGCCTGGATTGAGGAGCATGCCTTATGAGAATCCTTGGAGTGACGGAGGATGAGAGGTGACCTGATAGAGGTGTACAAGATAATGAGAGGCACTGATCATGTGGATAGTCAGAGGCTTTTTCCCAGGGCTGAAATGGCTAGCACGAGAGAGCATAGTTTTAAGGTACTTGGAAGTAGGTACAGAGGAGATGTCAGAGGTAAGTTTTTTATGCAGAGAGTGGTGAATGCATGGAATGGGCTGCTGGCGGCGGCAGTGGTGGGGGCAGAAATGATAGGGTCTCTTAGGAGACCCCTGGATGGCTACAGGTAAGGACATGTTCGGCACAGCTTTGTGGGCTGAAGGGCCTGTATTGTGCTGTACGTTTTCTATGTTTCTCTGTTTCACACGAAAATCTGCTGATGCTGGAAATCCAGAGCAACACACACAATATGCGGGAGGAGCTCAGCAGGTCAGGCAGCATCTATGGTAAAGAGTAAACAGTCGACATTTTAGGCCAAGACCCTTCTTCTGGACTGTTCTTCAGTTCCTCCAGCATTTTCTATGTGTTACCAACCACAAATAATCGTGGTTTTTTTTGATATGTTGGTTGAGTTTAAAAACTGGTCATGATCAACAGCAACAGGGTGGTGTGGTAGCGAAGTGGTTAGCATAATGCTTTACAGTACCAGTGACCCAGGTTCATCTCCCCACCAAAGAAAAGAGTTTGTAAGTTCTGCCAGTGACTGTGTAGGTTTCCTCCGGGTGCTCCGATTTCCTCCCACAGTCCAAAGACCAAAGGTTGATAGGTTAATTGGTCATTGTAAATTGTCTCGTGAATAGGCTAGAGTAAAATTAGGGATTGCTGGGTTGTGCAGCTCATAGTGCATTGTATCTCAATAAATAAAATAAATCACAAAAGTGCTTTTACAGGATCATTTGCATTACCCCAGGACACCAAACAGAGGCAAGCTTAAAGCAGTGTTGATACTGAGCCTAGGTTTTTTTTCCCTGCGTCCATAGAATGTGATTTCAAACCACAACTAGCAAAGACAGAGGGGAAAGTGCATTCCATTAAACCAGGGTTGAAACCAAAGATTTCAGCCTTCCTCTAATAATCCCACATAACGTTAAATACTATATTGTATTCTGCTTTTTTTCTTTTGCATTGATTTGTTACAGCAGATATATAAATGGGAACATCACAGATGAATGCTCCACCTCTAGGTTTATAAAATCGTCAGAGATATAAAATTATGAGAGTGAAATCATGCCATCTTTTTCCCCTCAGGCTGGGTGAAACTGGAACTAGAGGTCATAGGCTTAGAGCAGGGATTACAACCACTGGTCTAGAGTGGAAGGTGAAATATTCACAAGGGAATCTTCTTCATTCAGAGTGTGGAATGAACTACTAGCAGAAGTGGTTGATGTGGCTTCAGTTATAACATTTTAGGAAAAGTTTGAATAAATACATAGATGAGAGGCTTAGTGGGGTCTATGGCCCGGATGCAGGTAGATGGACTAGGCTGGCATGGACTAGGTGGGTTGAACAGCCTGTTTCAGAGCTGTTGTCCTCGATGATGGTGACCATTCACTGTGTCTGTGAGTGTCACAAATACAGTCAATGGAGACAGTCATATTGGAGCTAAGGCACCGGTGACCCCTGTTTCCATCCAGGGGGTCAGTGTGGACATGGTGGAGGATTACAAATACCTGGGGGTACGAATTGACAATAAACTGGACTGGTCAAAGAACACTGAAGCTGTCTACAAGAAGGGTCAGAGCCGTCTCTATTTCCTGAGGAGACTGAGGTCCTTTAACATCTGCCGGACGATGCTGAGGATGTTCTACGAGTCTGTGGTGGCCAGTGCGATCATGTTTGTCGCTGTGTGCTGGGACAGCAGGCTGAGGGTAGCAGACACCAACGGAATCAACAAACTCATTTGTAAGACCAGTGATGTTGTGGGGATGGAACTGGACTCTCTCATGGTGGTGTCTGAAAAGAGGATACTGTCCAAGTTGCATGCCATCTTGGACAATGTCTCCCATCCACTACATAATGAACTGGTTGGGCACAGGAATACATTCAGCCAGAGACTCATTCCACTGAGATGCAACACTAAGCGTGTGGCCATCAAACTTAACAACTCCTCCCTTGGAGGGTCAGACACCCTGAGCCAATAGGCTGGTCCTGGACTTATTTCCTGGCATAATTTACATATTACTATTTAATTATTTATAGTTTTATTACTATTTAATTATTTATGGCGCAACTGTAACGAAAACCAATTTCCCCCAGGATCAATAAGGTATGTCTATGACTATGACTATTTCCAGGGCTTCTTGGTTTCAGAGCATAGGTTTAAGGTAGGAGGGGAAAAGACTCAAAGAGGATCTGTAGGGGAAGAGTTGATTTTTACTCACCACCCTCTGTGGAGGAAAATGTGGAACAAACTGCCAGAGGAAGTGGTGGAGGCCAGTATAATTACAATGTTTAAAGGACATTAAATCAGATACACGAATATAGGCCGAACACAGGCAAACGGGATCAGCTTTGTAGTCAGCCCAGTCAGTATGGAATAACCTGGGCCAAAGAGCCGGTTTCCATGTTGGATAACTCGCTACCAGCTACAGTAAGAAGCAATAACTGGAATACTGGTGATAAATTTTCAGGCACGGTCTTTCCCAATTCTCTGTAGATAATGACTTCCCTCTACTGCACTGTCTCATCTCTGGGCCCAGGTTATCTTGTAAAGTAGAACTGAAACCTTGCAAAAAAAAAACATTCAATATAATCGTAATTATTATTGAGGCCCTAGTTTCAGAGAGACTCCCTCCTGTGCTCAAATATCCTTTTCTGCTCAAGTTACCGTAACAAGTTACTTTTCACGGTTGGACCATTATGTTAATGGTACATTAACACACTGCTTCAGTACCGTTCATTCTGGGATTTGCAATTACAACTGTTGTTCAGGCAAATTCCCATTGATAAAGTAAATTGGAAATAATTTTCAAATGATTTAACACCCACTTATATGACAGCAACTTCATGTTTCATTAACAGACCCCTTTATGGTAGGGTAACTTCTTAAAATTGTGTTATGATCTACAAAAGAAACTTTTAAAGCGTTTAGTATCTGTGTATTATCCGATTAACCTGTGATAACAGTTAAAAACAAAAGAGTTTTGCGTAAAGTTGTGCACTAGCGGAAAAATAGGTAGGAAGTGTGTCAATCGGTGAATCATTGATTGTGGGTTCAAGAATCAAAATTCAGTTCTATTCATCAGGTGAACAGTGAAATGCAGCATTTGCATTAACAACCAACCAACACACCCGAGGATGCACTGGGGGTAGCCCGCAAGTGATGCCACCATTCCAGCATCAACATAGCGCGCGCGCAACGCTCATCAGAACATCACAGGGCACAACGAGCAACAAAAGCCCCTTTCCTCCCCAATACTCCCGCACGTACACTGCCCTCTAACCCTAAGACAGTCCTCCAGCCTGCATCAGACACGCGGACATTGGGCTTCAAGTGCCCCAAAAACTCGCAGAGGCTTGCAGACCGTCGGCTCTGGCCAACAGCCTCAATTTCCAGACCTCCGAGTCAACACTTTTGGGTCTCAGTCCTTGGCATTGACCACCAGGATTACTGAGCAGCAGGCCCTAGTGTCCTGACACACCGATTTTTTTTTTAGGCATCCGTTAGTCTTGCGAGATCATGGATCTGCGCCTGGAAAGTCTTCACTCTCCAGGGCACAGGCCTGGGCAATGTTGTGTGGAAGACCAGCAGTTGCCCATGCTGCAAGTCTCCCCTCTCCACGACACCGATGTTGTCCAAGGGAAGGGCATTAGGACCCATACAGCTTGGCACCAGTGTCATCGCAGAGCAATGTGTGGTTAAGTGCCTTGCTCAAGGACACAACACATTTCCTCGGCTGGGGTTCGAACTCACGACCGTCAGGTAGCTATGTGGACACACCAATGACAGGGCCCTAAATACTCGGCCTCAAGCTCCGGTCTCATGATTCGCAAACCCAGTGGGCATCGTCGGACCTCATTCCTCATGACTGCAAGGAACTACGACCCCAGAACCCGGAATCCTGCTCCAGAGATCGGAGTACAAATTTATTGACTGATATTTCACTGGAATACTGACAGGCATTTCCTTACAGTGAGGATGGTGCCGTTTAGCTGAGATGCTTGACGTGAGGTCGCATTTTTTTTATATAGGTGGATGAGAGAGCTTCCGTTGCAATATTGCAAAGAGACACAGACAGCTCATCCCTGTTTTTTTGACCTACATTCATCCTTCAGTGAACTTCATTTAAAATAGATCATCAAGTAATTATTAGACTGCTGTCTGCTGGATTGCAGTGTGTGTGAATTGACTGCTACGGTTCCTACATCACACCATTGACTACATTTCAAAAGTACTTTACAGTCTGTAAATCAGGTTGGAACGTAACATGTGCTGGGATAATGGGAACTTTTCCATCTTGTCAAATAAGGATGGAACTCTAGAAGATGCCTTCATGGCAAAACATTCAATAAATTGAAAGAATGTGACATTGGTTTTGCTGAAAAAATACACACTCTGTGCCTACTTTATTAGCAACACCTTTTCACCTGTTTGTTAATGTAAATATCTAATCAGCCAATCATGTTGTGGCAACAGCATGCAGGCATGGTCAAGATGTTCAGCTGTTGTTCAGACTAAACTTCAGAATGGGGAAGAAATGTGATCTAAGTGACTTTGACTGTGGAATAATTTTGGTGCCAGGCAGGGTGGTTTGAGTATCTCAGAAACTGCTGATCACCTGTGACTTCCACACAAAACACTCCCTAGAGTTTACAGAGAATGGGGCGATAAACAAAAACATCGGGTGATTGGCTGTTCTGTGGGTGAAAACACATTGTTAATGAGAAGGATCAGAGGAGAATAGCCAGACTGGTTCAAGTTGACAGGAAAGCAACATCAACTCAAATAACCCCACGTTACAGCAGTGTTGTGCAGAAAAGCATCTCTAAAACACACAACACATCGAACCGTGAAGTGGATGGGCTACAGCAGTAGGAGATGACAAACATACATTCAGTCGCCATTTTAAGTACAAGAGGTACTGAATAAAGTAGCCACTGAGTGTCTGTTGATAAGTGATAAACAACTTTGACCTTCTGCTCCACATTAAACCCATATTACAACATTACAGGCACAACGTTGTGCCGAACCTTTAACCTAATCTGTCTAACACTTTCCACCAGGGTTGCCAACTTTCTCACTTCCAAATAAGGGACAAAAGTAGCAGTCAAATAGGGAAACACTTGTGTTTACCCCGAGAAAGACTACCATGACCATGAAGCCTTGCGCAGGCACCTGTGTGCGCATGCGTGACGTGCGCATACATGACGTGCGCATGCGTGTACGTGCCGATTTTTTTCTACAAATCGGTTTTGGCGATTCTGTTCAGTGAAACTACACTGTACATACATTATTTCTACTTTATAAAGGCAGTGTATTTATCATATCATTCCTGCTTTTACTATATGTTAGTGTTATTTTAGGTTTTATGTGTTATTTGGTATGATTTGGTAGGTTATTTTTTGGGTCTGGGAACGCGCAAAAATTTTCCCCATATAAATTAATGGTAATTGCTTCGTCGCTTTACGACATTTCGGCACGAAAGGTTTCATAGGAACGCTCTACCTTAGCGGGGGAAATACGGGACAAACCGATTTAGCCCAATATACAGGATGTCCCGGCTAATACGGGACAGTTGGCAACCCTACTTTCCTCCCACATCACCCTCCATTTCTCTATCGTCCACGTGCCTATCTAAGAGTTTCTTAAATGCCCCTAGTGTATTTGCCTCTACCACCACCCCGTGGCAGACTGTTTCACGCACCCACCACTCTCCGTGTAAAAAACCTACCTCTGATGTCCATTCCCTCTATATTTCCCTCCAATCACCTTAAAATGATGCTCCTTTGTATTAGCCATTTCTGCCCTGGGGAAAAGTCTCTGGGTGTCCACTCATGATACTGTTTCTACCCCTCAAGCATCTGTGTGAGTCACAGCAGACCATGTTAGGCCACCACGTTTGAGGCCCTGTCCACACTTTGCTCTCACTCCAACTGAGACGTGAGGTTGCACCCAACTCTCATAGCCACGTTATTCCAGCCAGGTTCCCCACGGTGCTCACGCAGCCCTTCCAGAGGAGCAGCCTGTGTGTCACGACCCGGCCACGGGCAATGCAAAGGAAGGTCCCACTGTGGATCAGACTAATCGTCTTCCAACAGCCCGTAACGTCAAAGGCCTGCTGCTGTTTCAGAATGCCTCAGGTAATCAGGCCCATGAGAAACAAGGGGGAAAGTTAAAGAGGTTTCTTAAAACCACATTAAACACGTAAAGGATTCATGTCAATTAAAACAATATAACAATACATATACATTGCAGGAGTTCCCAGCCTTTTTATGCCATGGACCAATATCATTAAGCAAGCGGTCCGTTTGCCCCAGGTTGGGAACCCCTGCGTGTTCAGAATGGGAACCGTACACTGGGAACACACAGCAGCTCTGAGTAAGCAGTGGAAGGGAATACTCCAGCTCACAAACTACCGACCTTGCCCACCCCATTCCCCTGCTGTGGAAGTGTCTGCATTTTACACTGGCCTCAGTAGCCACTTCCAAGGCCCAGAGAACCAGAGTGGAAGCCAGTCATCCTCGATCCCCAAGAGACCGCCTGAGAAGACATCCAGGAAGCTGTTTTAACTTTCCCCAAGACTCCACTGAATCTGCCTGCAGGACCGGGGATTAGGCTTCTGTGACTGCAGGGGAGGTCTCCAGTTACCAAAACAAAATGAAGGCACGTTGTTCACTGCATAGTTCCTGCAGTAGAAATGCTCCTGTTCCTGACTTTATTCGAAAAGTGGATGTAATTTCAAATTCAACATTCAAGAGAAGGTTGGATAGGTACATGGACGAGGGAGTATGGAGGGCTATGATCGGGCAGCGGGTCATGGGACTAGGCAATTTAAATGGTTCAGGATGTACTAGATGGGCTGAAGGGTTGGTGTCTGTGCTTTTGTTTCGGATAACTCTGTGACTCCAAAAGAGCAAATCTTCCTTCAGAATCCATAGCAGCAAAAGCACAGACTACAAAGGCTTGACACAACATTCAGATGAAACCTTCTGGAGCCACCTTGTTTACTGCAACAACTGGCTGACTGATGGCTCTTCAAGGACGATGCACTCTGAATGAAACATAATCAAGGTCAACGCAGTCTCCATGATGCCTAGAACTTGGATCACCCACACCGTTTCATCCCAGCACTCTGCAGTTGAAAATCAAATTTCACAGACTTTCGGTCTGTGTTAACGGTATATAAACTGTTTATCTGCGCTAACATCTTGGGTAAACACTCAGTAACCACTTCCTTAGGTAAACCTGTACGTCTGCTCGTTAAGCCAAGTATCTACTCAGCCAATCGTGTGGTAGCAACCCAATGCAACAAAGCATGCAGACATGGTCAAGAGGTTCAGTTGTTGTTCAGACCAAACATTAGAATGGGGAAGAAATGTGATCTAAGTGACTTTGACCCCGGATGATAGTTGGTGCCAGACCAGGTGGTTTGGGTATCACAGAAATCCTGGGATTTTTAAGTTCAACAGTTTACAGAGAATGTTGCGAAAAACAAACAGAAATAAAAATCCAGTGATCGGGACTCCAGTGGGCAAAAACGCCTTGTTAATGAGAGACTCAGAGGAGAATGATCAGACTGGTTCAAGCTGACAGGAAGATGACAGTAACTCAAATAACCACATGTCACAACAATGGTGTGCAGAAGGGAATCTGAATGCACCTTGAGGTGAAGGGGCTACAGCAGCACAAGACCATGAACATACACTCAGTGGCCACTTTATCAGGTACAGGAGGTGTCTAATAAAGTGGCCACTGAGTATATATGTATAAAGTTACAATGAAGTTACAAACACATTACAGCAGCTCTCTGCAAAACGCCCACATAAATCTTCCTTTCACTTCGTGACCTTCACCTCTTTTCCCATCCCATTTCACCAGTTAGGGTGGCCCTTTCAACTCTCCCTCCCATTTTCAGCTGACCTCCCCCACTTAATGGCTCCAGCCTCTCTTGAGACCCTTATGTCTCTGCCTCGCACATCCTGAGCTCCAACATTTTCTGTATCCCCTACTTCAGGGCCAATTTCCAGAATCCAGATTTCTGATTAGATTAGCATGTGGAATATTTAGTAATTAAAACATACGATGCCCGGTAACTTTTTGATCAATGTGTTTGGACAGCGACCGAAACCTAGTCCAACATATGAACACCACTGCAGCATATTGTTCTACAAAAGTCACCTGAGGTCAGAAGGCGTGTGGGATCTTCCTGCATTAATCTTGGCTGCTGGGTGTTCTTGTATTACACTGCCGAATGGACATCAACATCGTCAACCCCTGCTCTAGCTTCCAGTGAAGTAATACCTTGATAAGCAATTTCTTAGTCTTGTTTTCAAACTTCTTCATAGCTTCTACCCCTGACAATCTCAGTAATCTCTTCCAACCCTACAAAGCCTCAGTATCCCTCAAATTCTAACCACTTACTGTCCATGAACTGAGTGGTTTCCCCATTGGTAGCCTTGTATTCAATCACTGAGGTCCACGTAGTGGGATTCCTTCCTCAATCCTTCCCACATATTCTTCATTCTTTATGTTGTTCCGTACCCTTTCTCAATGATTAGGTTTTAGTCAGCTGCCTGGGCACTTACTCAATAGCTTGGCATCAGAAACATTCCTTTTAAACAGCTCAGGGGCATTCTTGCTATATTAAAGGATCCACAAATGTCGCCAGGGCTTCAGACCCGAGTTACAGGGAAAGGTTTTATAGGTTCTGACTTTATTCCCTGGAGCACAGGAGGCGGAGGGGAGATCTTATAGAGGTATACAAAGTTACGAGGGGTAGGCTTTTTCCCCCTCGGGTTGAGTGAGACTAGAACTAGAGGTTAAGAGTGAAAAGTGAAATATGTAAGAGAATTTTGAGGGGGAAATCTTCAATCAGATGGCGGTGTGAGTGCAGAATGAGCTGTCTTTGGAAATCGCAGATGCGGGTTCAATTGCAATATTTAAGGGAAGTTTGGATAGATGCACGTGTGTACAAAGTATAGAGGGTTATGGTCCAGGTGCTGGCAGATGGGACCAGGCAGAAAACCAGGTTGGTATGGACTAGATAGGCCAAAGGGCCTGTTTCAGTGATGTAGCGCTCTATGGCTCTCAATGGGCAGTTGTCCCCACAAGCTTCAAGATCGCCACCATCATGCCAGTGCCGAAGCATTCCACTGCCAAGGGCCTGAATGACTTCCGCCCAGTTGCACTCACCCCCCATCATTCAAAGTGCTTTGAGAGACCGGTTCTATCACATCTGAAATCCTGTCTGCCCACTACCCTGGACCCTCATCAATTTGCCTATCACACCAACACGTCAACAGAGGACGCCATCTCCACGGCACGTGACTCTGCCCTGACCTACCTGGACAGCCCCAACTCTTACGTCAGAATGCTGTTCATTCACTTTATTTCGGCATTCAATACTGTGATCCCCTCCAAGCTGATCATCAAACTTCACCAGGTTGGTATCAGCTCATCCCTCTGCAATTGGACCTTGGACTTTCTGACTAACAGATCCCAATCTGTTAAGTTAGACAACCTCTCCTCCTCCACTCTCACCCTGAACACCGGCGTGTCTCAAGGCTGTGTGCTGAGCCCTCTTCTGTACTCCCTTTTCACATATGACTGCGTTCCTGTACATGGTTCTAATACCATAATCAAGTTACAGACGACACCATGGTGGTTGGCCTGATCAGAGGGGATGATGAGATGGCCTACAGGGACGAGGTCCAGCACCTGGCCGCATGGTGTGCCGACAACACACACTCACGTCTCCATGTACATCAACGGAGCTGTAGTGGAGCATGTATCAAGCTTCAACTTCCTTGGTGTCCAAACCTGGATCTCACCTGGTCCCTGAACTCCTCCATCCTGATCAAAAAGGCACAACAGCACCTATATTTCCTGCGGAGCATCAAGAAAGCTCACCTCTGTCCCAGGATACTGACGGACTTTTACCGCTGTACCATTGAGAGCATACTCACCAACTGCATCTCAGTGTGCTATGGCAATTGTCCTGTATCGGACCGCAAAGCACTCCAGCCGGTGGTGAAAACTGCCCAGCGGATTATCAGCACCCAACTGCCCACCACTGAGAACATCTACCATAAGTGCTGCCTGGGCAGGGCGAAAAGCATTATCAAGGATGTATCTCACCCTAACCATGGACTTTTTACTCTCCTCCCATCCGGTAAGCGCTACCGGAGCCTCCACTTCCCCACCAGCGTGCACAGGAAGAGCTTCTTCCCTGAGGCTGTGACCCTGCTGAACCTCACATCACAGCGCTAAGCAGTATTGCACCCATATTGTACTGTCTCAGTACTTTTATATTTGTGTGCTGTAGCACTTACTTTTTGTTCGCAGTTATTTTGTAAATAACACTATTCTTTGCACTTCTGGTCAGATGCTAACTGCATTTCATTGGCTTTGTGTCCGTACTCGACATAATGAAAATAAAGTTGAATCTAATCCAATCTAATAACTGGCACATTGTTTAGGAAGCAATGGAAAAGTGTGGTAACCAGAGGGTTCGAAGACTTCAAAATGGTAGGGAGGAGCGTAAGATCCTGGAGGGATCTGGAAACAAGGAAGAGGATTTTTTTTTGGCGTGTGCCTGCATGCGTGCAAGTCTGTGCGTGTGCGTCTGTGTGTGCATGCGTGCGCGTCTGTGCGTGTGCGTCTGCGTGTCCGTGCGTGCGTCCGTGATGATGTCTTTTTCATGGCTTTTACAAGGCACGGAGCGAGAGAGAGACTGTGTGGCGTGCCACTCCTCACACAGACACTTTCGCAGTATTTTCCCTTTATTTTACGAGGTCAAGTTGCAATCTCGACACTCAACCTGGCACAATTGGAAAGCGTACTCAGGAGCGGACCAGACTAGTTTCGAACCCGGGAACCTCCGCTCCCGGGTCCGGCGCCAATGTCATTGCACCACCAGCCGGCCCAGGAAGGACGAGGATTTTTAAAACTGAGGCACTGCTTAACTGATGTGTCGGAGCCGACCCTTTCATTAAATAACCAACAAAGTTCCATAAGGTTTTGCCTGCCCAACAGAGATAGCAAAATCACGAACAGGCGCTTATACCCACACCTATGAATCAATACAAACTGTGCTGAAGGAAAACATTGCTCCAATTCATATTCTTGTCAGTTCAGGTCAATTTATTGTCATTTCGACCATAAGCTGCTGGTACAGTACACAGTAAAACAAAACAACGTTTCTCCAGGACCATGGTGCTACATGAAACACACAAAACTACACTAGACTATGTGAGACAGCACAAGGCTACACTGGACTACGTAAAACAAACATAAAACCTGTACATGGAACAAATCCCACAGGACAGATTTGGTAACAGCAAATGGACAAACCAATGAGATACAGAATGGTGAAATTATGCAAAGGTTTTGCTCAATTTTAAAGGCAGACGCCAACTTTTGACATCTTTTTCACAGCTTATTAAGTGAACTGCATTCCATTCACACCGGGTTTAATGTGAATCATCCAGTACACCCAACCATATCATAAAATATAGACAGTGGGTGAGATTTTTAAAATCTGTCTCATGCATTACTGCACTCACATTTCAGCAGTGTCAAGAGGAATAATGGGCCAGCCTGAAATTTTCTCAAAGATACTACATGGCTTACTTATGGCTAATATGCACCACTGAAAAATAATCATTTGAAAGCATTCTGCTTCTCTGAATGTTTTCATGTGAGCAAGGTAACAGGAATAAATGAAGGCCACCTCAGGAGGGAGATGATGCTATGAAGGATCCTCATCATCCAGGCCATGCTCTCTTCTCAATTCTGCCATCAGGAAGCGGGTATAGGAGCTTCAGGTCCCACACCACAAGGTTCAGGAACAGTTATTACTCTTCAGTCATCAAGCTCCTGAACCAGTGTGGATAGCTTCACTCAACACTGAACTGATTCCACAACCTATGGATTCACTTCAAATAACTTTACAACTCATGCTCCCAGTTTGTTTTTTTTTGTATTTGTCCAGTTTGTCTTCTTTTGCACATTGTCAATCTTTGTGTGTAGTCTGTCATTGATTCTGTCATGATCATAAGACCATAAGACAAAGGAGCAGAAGACGGCTATTCAGCCCATCGAGTCTGCTCTGCCATTTTATCATGAGCTGATCCATTCTCCCATTTAGTCCCACTCCCCCATCTTCTCACCATAACCTTTGATGCCCTGGCTACTCAGATACTGTGTACATACATCTATTGATACTTCTGGACACACCTTCAGTGATGTTCCTGGAATCATCGGGTGTTTCGGGTCTTTCAACATCATACAACCTCCTCCAGGTGACCCAGCCGGGGCTGATCAGACCCCAGCTTGTGTCCAGATGGCTAGCTACTTATGACTCCATGGCTGCCCTCTTTTGAGCCACAGCCATCTTGAGGCCCTCTCTGCCGCATCGGTGGTACTGTGGATGGCTCTCCTCTTCCTCTCTCCCTCGATGCCCAAAATGCTGACGGCTCTAATTAAAGAACGGGCTACGAATTCCCTACAACCAACCTCCACTGGGAGACACCTCGCTCTCCATCCAGCCTGCTGACAGTTGCTGAATTGTTGTCATGGCTTGCAGCTTCTTATCAACCCCTCCCTTCGCCGTTGCCTCCAGAATTTGGTTAACATCTTCATCAAACTGCTTCCACAGTGAAGTCATGTTAGCTGCAGGCCATTTGATCTGCTTCCTGTTAGACTTCATGTTCGAGGGATTAGTTTGCAACACTTGGAGGTTCCGGGCACTATGGGGTGACTCCAAGCCTGGCCCCTCCTTCGTCTCACCAGGTTGGACACCTGCGCATTGTGCTGCTCCTGCTCCCGCCAAACACTTCATCCTCACTTGGTGGATCTTCAAGCCGCGATCGTTCTTGCAGATTCTGCCACATCAATCTCTGCCTTAAATATACCCAATGACTTGGCCTCCACTGCCGCCCGTGGCAACAAATTTCATAGATTCACCACCTTCTGGCTAAAAAAATTTCTTCGCATTTCTGTTCTGAATGGGCGCCCTTCAATCCTTAAGTCATGCCCTCTCGTACTAGACTCCCCCATCATGGGAAACAACTTTGCCACATCCACTCTGTCCATGCCTTTCAACATTCGAAATGTTTCTATGAGGTTCCCCCTTCATTCTTCTAAACTCCAAAGAATACAGTCCAAGAGCGGACAAATGTTCCTCATATGTTAACCCTCTCATTCCCGGAATTATTCTAGTGAATCTTCTCTGTACTCTCTCTAACGTCAGCACTCCTTTCTTAAATAAGGAGACTAAAACTGCCCACAGTACTCTAAGTGAGGTCTCACCAGCGCCTTATAGAGCCTCAACATCACATCCCTGCTCCTATACTCTATTCCTCTAGAAATGAATGCCAACATTGCATTCGCCTTCTTTACCACCGACTCAACCTGGAGGTTAACCTTAAGGGTATCCTGTACGAGGACTCCCAAGTCCCGTTGCATCTCAGAACTTTGCGTTCTCTCCCCATTGAAATAATAGTCTGCCCATTTATGAATGCCTGCAAGAAAATTATTCTCAGAGTAGCATATGGTGACATATGTACTGTGATAATAAATTTACTTTGAACTTTGAGAGAGAAGATGGTGATGGAACAGATAAGAGTCCTTAAGAGAAAATCGTGCCTGACGAACCTATTAGAATTCTTTGAGGAGATTATAGCTAGGATAGATAAAGGGGATGCAGTGGATGTCGTATATTTGGACTTTCAGGAGGCCTTTGACAAAGTGCCACACACAAGGCTGCTTACCAAGTTAAGAGCCCATGGAGTTACAGGAAAGCTACTGGCATGGTTAGAGCATTGGCTAATTGGTAGGAGGCAGCAAGTGGGAATAAAAGGATCCTTTTTTGTTTGGCTGCCAGTGACTAATGGTGCTCCAAGCGGTCAGTGTTTGGACCACTTCTTTTTATGCTGTATGTCAATGATTTAGATGATGGAATAAGTGGCTTTGTTGCCAAGTTTGCAGATGATATGAAGAATGGTGGAGGGGCAGGTAGTGTTGAAGAAACAGATAGGCTGCAGAAGGACTTAGATTATGAGACTGGGCAAGAAAGTGGCAAATGAAACACAATGTTGGAAAATGCATGGTCATGCACTTTGGTAGTAAAAATAAACCTGCAGACTATTTTCTAAACGGGGAGAAAATCCAAAAGTCAGAGATGCAAAGGGACTTGGGAGTCCTTGTGCAGAACACCCTAAAGGTTAACTTGCAGGTAGTGTCGGTGGTGAGGAAGGAAAATACAATGTTGGCATTCATTTCAAGAGGTCTAGAATACAAGAGAAGGGATGTGATGCTGAGGCTTTATAAGGCACTGGTGAGGCCTCACCTTGAGTATTGTGAACAGTTTTGGACTCTTCATCTAAGAAAAGATGTGTTCAGAGGAGGTTCACAAGGATGACTCTGGGAATAGAAGTGTTATCATGCAAGGAACATTTGATGGCTCTGGGTCTATACTTGCTGAAATTTAGGATAGTGGGGATCTCATTGAAACCTTTTGAATGTTCAAAGGCCTAGACAGAGTAGATGTGGAAAGGATGTTTCCTGTGGTGGGGGAGTCTAGGACAAGAGGGCACAGGCTCAGGATAGAGGGGCATCCATTTGAAACAGAGATGTGGAGACATTTCATTAGCCAGGGGGTGGTAAATTTGTGGAATTTATTATCACAGGCAGCTGTGGAGGCTAGATCGCTGGGCGTATTTAAGGCAGAGATTGATAGATTCTTGATTGGACGCGGCATCAAAGGTTACGGGGAGACGGCTGGGGAGTGTGACTGAGGAGGGGTAAAAAGGATCAGCCATGATGGACTGGCAGAGCAGACTCGATGGGCCAAATGGCCTAATTCTGCTCCTATGTCTAAAAAGAGCAGGGGAAAGAATGTGGCCATATTGACTTAATGAAACATACTTCTTATGCATGAGACCCATTCTATGACGAATAATTTGAATGAAATGGGAGAGCTTCCACAGGTGTGTTTTTGAAAGTATCCTGACTGGCTCAATAGAGGAAACTGCAGAGAGTTGTGGACACAGCCTGTTCCATTACAGACAAGCTCTCTCCAGCACTGACAGCATCTACAGGAGGCGTTGCCTCAAGGAGGCGGCATCTATCACCAAGAGTCCCCCCATCAGCGTCATGACTCTTCTCACTGTTATCATCAGGTAGGAAGTACAGAAGCCTAAAATCCCACAGGAATAGCTGCTTTCCTACACTCACCAGGTTCTTGAACTGACTGACACAACCCTAATCCTACCCCAGCAATAGAACACTATGGACCACTTCTTGGACTACCATAGACTTGTCTCTGACTGTGCTTTTTTTTCCTTTTTTGCACTAAAGTCTTGTTTTCTCCCCCTATCTTCACACCTGTACATTGTACGTCTAATTTGTCTTTAATTTATACTCTGAGTGTTGCCAGTATCTAGTGAGTGACTTTTCTCTTAAGAATCATCCCAACACACTTCACAGAAGCATTAACAAACATCGTTGCTGCCGAGGTAATTATAGAGGTGATAAACCTTAATAAGGAAGGTTAAGAGTTGTAAGGAGCAACATTTGGATGGGTGGAGATATGGAAAGACTTAGTGGATGAGTTACAGAACTCAATACCTTTCTGCTCAAGGGCATGGGTGCCAGCACTAGAATCTTGAGGTTGGGTTTGGAGGACTGCAATACTGGGAGGAAATGTGAAAGGAGAAGCCAAAACAATTCTGAAAGTATAGATCAAAATTTTACAAGTGAGTTGTTGCTTAACCAGGAGCCAACAAAAGTCAGCAAACACATTGGTAATGAGAGAATGAGAACTGGAAGAGCTGTTTAATTTTATGCCTTTAGATGTTATGGTTAGATTCAAAACACTTTTCCAGTGGCAGATGACTTAATAGAGTTAAATAGTATATAGCATGGAAACAAGCCTTTTGGCCCAACCCATCCATCCTGACTGAGAAGTTCATCTAAACTAGTCCCTTTTGCCAGGGACACATTCCTCTAAGTTTTTCCTATCCATGTACTTATACAAATGTTCAAAGTTCAAAGTAAATTTATTATCAAGGTACATATATGTTACCATATACAGCCCTGAGATTAATTTCCTTGTGGGTGTACTCAATAAATCTATAGAATAATAGCCATAACAGAATTAACAGAAGACCGCCCAACTTGGGCACTCAAACAAACTCCACAAGACAACAAACTGTACAAATACAAAAAGAAGAAATAATAATAAAAAATAAATAAATAAGCAATAACTATTGAAAACATGAGATGAAGAGTCCTTGAAAGTGAGCACATAGGTTGTGGGAATGTTTCAATGATGGAGCAAGTGAAGTTGAGTGACGTTATCTCCTTTGGTTCAAGAGCCTGAAGGTTGAGGGGTAAAAACTGTTCCTGAACTTGGTAGTGTGAGTCCTGAGGCTCTGTACCTCCTTCCTGATGTGAGCAGCAAGAGAACGTGTCCTGGGTGGTGGGGTCTCCGATGACGGGCATTGCTTTTCCTGCAACAGTGCTTCATGTAGATGTGCTCAATAGTTGGCAGGGCTTTAAATCTCTTTTAAATGGTGTTATTGTACCTGTCTCAACCACTCTCTCAGGCAGCTCGTTCCATGTACATACCAACCTCGGTGTGAGCTGCTCCTCGGGTCCCATGTTAAATTGTGCAAGGCATTGAAACAACTTTTATACCTTGTAGGAATGACTGAGTAATTGAGACATGCCGGTGATCCCCTTTTGTTCTAGGGCCAGCTGTACGTTTTGTCTACATGGCTCCCTGTTTTGTGAATGGCATTTACAATATGAGGGTAACACTGGGGGGTGCGGGGAATGTCCTTTAAGGAATTCAGGGTCAAATGTTGGATGTTGCTTCTTTCAGAATGCTTTTCTTTTGCCAGAGGGAATGCATCTGATTGTTCCATCACCACTGATGATGGAAAAGACACTCCTGTGTTAAACATTTCTCTTGACAAGACATCAAAGGTGAGACAAAACTGCTTATGCTGCTGTTGGGGAAAACTGCTGACGAATGCATTTTGCTCAGCAGTTGACATCAGAAGGTCGATGATCACTTGTAACCCTGCACTTCTGGGTCAACAGCAAGGATCAAACGCACCCAATGCCAAACACATATATATCTATTTAGCTGTTGTTTTTCATCTTGTCCAATTGTCTTTTTTTGTGTGGAATTAATTCTCTCTGCGAGCAAAAGAAAAACAAGCATTCCATAAGGCCATAAGGAGCAGAATTAGGCCATTCGGCTCAATGAGTCTACTCTGCCATTCTGTCATATGGCTGATTTGTTATCCTCCTCAATGCCATCCTGCAGCTGTCTCCCCGTTATCTTTGATACCCTTAGTAATCAACCTCCGCTTTAAATACACTCAATGTCTTGGCCTCCACAGCTGTCTGCAGCAACAAACTCCACAGATTCGCCACCGTCTGGCTAAAGAGATTCCTCCTCATCTCTGTTCTAAGGGGACATTCTGAGCCTGTGCCCTCTGGTCCTAGATTCTAACCCCCTCCCACTTCGGAAACATCCTCTCCATATCCACTCTATATTACAATATTCAATAGGTTTCAATAAGATCACACACCCCTCCCCCAGTCTCTAAACTCCAGTGAGCGAAGACCCAGAACCATTAAACATTCCTCATATGTTAACCCTTTCATTCCCAGGAATATTTGCATGAACCTCCTCTGGACCCTCTCCAATGCCAGCACATCTTTTCTTGCATAGAGGGGCTCCAAAACTGCTCACAATACTTCACGTGTGTCTGACCAATGTCTCATAAAGCCTCAGCATCACATCTTTGCTTTCATGTTGTAGTCCTCTCGAAATGAATGCTAACATTGCCTTTGCCTTCCTTAGAGAATAGGTCGTAAGTGATTGGAAACAGGCTGGCCACACCCTGATAATTCCTTGCAGCTGGCAGAGTGAGCAACTGACCCGTTGCATTACTTCAGTTGTAAATGGTTTAAAAGTTAACGCTAACCATCCCAACATGAGAATGTTATCACTCTGTCGCTGGAACACGTGCTCTCCTTACCTCGCCCACACCAGGAAGCTGAGGGAGAGCTGCTGGGAAAGCTCTTCACGGGCAGAGAGCAGCACCAGTTCCCGGGTGCTGGGAGCCAGGAGACTGGTGCTCGTGTTGGCTTTGCCTGCTGATGTTATCTCATCACAGCTGTTCACCCACTTCTCCCACTTCTCAAATCCAAACCACAGCAGACTGCGTTGTGCGCTCTGCTCTGCAACCTGAAATGCAGGTGCTTTTAAAACTATCGGCCTCTGGGAAGTTAGTATTTTTCCCCAGTGTGATGTTATCTGAATTCGCTGGCTGGATTGATGTAAAACCCTAGCAGAACTTGTGTGTGGTGTGGTGTGGGTGTGTGTGTGTGTGTGTGTGTATATATATATACGTACGTACACGTGCATGTGACTTTAAGAGAATGCACTCACAAATCTCTAGACTACAGTGAACTCCAGCAAGTGCATACTGTGCCAAAACCTGGGGTGGCACACAGCACAGCCGTTAATGTAAGGCTTTACAGCACCAGCAATTATAGACAACAGACAATAGGTGCAGGAGTAGGCCATTCGGCCCTTCGAGCCAGCACCACCATTTACTGTGATCATGGCTGATCATCCACAATCAGTACCCTTTTCCTGCCTTCTCCCCATATCCCTTCACTCCGCTATGTTTAAGAGCTCTATCTAACTCGTTTTTGAAAGAATCCAGAGAATTGGCCTCCACTGCCTTCTGAAGCACAGCATTCCACAGATCCCCCACCCTCTGTGTGAAAAAGTTTTTCCTCAACTCTGTTCTAAATTGTCTACACCTTATTCTTAAACTGTGGCCTCTGGTACAGGACTCCCCCAACATCGGGAACATGTTTCCTGCCTCTAGCTTGTCCAATCCCTTAATAATCTTATATGTTACAATCAGATCCCCTCTCATTCTTCTAAATTCCAGTGTATACAACCCCAGTCACTCCAATCTTTCAACATAGGACATTCCCGCCATCCCGGGAATTAACCTTGTGGACCTACGTTGCACTCCCTCAGTAGCTAGAATGTCCTTCCTCAAATTTGGAGACCAAAACTGTACACAATATTCCAGGTGTGGTCTCAATTGGTGTCCAATTCCTGTGCTGTCTGACAGGAGGTTGTACGTTTTCCCTGTGATCGCATGGATTTCCTGTGGATTACCTCCGGGTGCTCCAGTTTCCGCACACAAATTGTGGGCGTGCTTTGTTGGTGCTGGAAGCATAGCGACACTTGCAGACTGCCCCCGGCAACCTCTCAGACCATATTGACTGTTGATTCAAATTACACTTTTCAATGTATGTTTCAACACTTTGATATGTGACAAATAAAGCTAATATATTCTAATCTAGTCTAATTTCAACAGATTTTTAGATTGCTTTAGACACTGCTCGGAAAGAATAATCAGGGGACCCTGTAGGTAAGGGTGCAGGTGGGACCAGGAACTTCCTTGTCAGCCTGCTCCTGCACCAGAGCTCCAGGCAGTGTTGCCTAGGGCCAAATGCCTGCTCTCTTCTGAGGATACATCCATGCCTGGGTGTCCACCACCTCTCTGGATGCATTCCCACATGTGTGGGCACCACAGAGGTTGGAGTGCAACTACAAGGATGGACGTGATTAACTTGAACTTTGTAAATATTCAGCTAGAAATGGAATCCAGTTCTGTGCCAAAATCTTAAGCACAAATGTATAGCTAGAATGCCAAAGACTACTGTAGTAACTTTATGTATTGCACTCTACTGCTGCTGCAATAAAAAACAAATTTTGTGACTTACGTGAGCGATGATAAACCTGATTTTTACATGGGTCTCTATTGTGGACTGGAAGGAAGAGGGGGAAGGGAGAGGGGAGGGAGCGGGAAGCACAGGGAGACATTCTGTAATGATCAATAGACCAGTTGTTTGGAATAGAATGACCTTGCCTGGTGTCTGAGGGCTGGGTGTGTCTGTGCCTACACCAGCCCCCACACCCCTTCTCTGCCACTTGTCCCATACCCTCCAGTGATGCCATTCATCATTCCCAACATCCTTTGCTCCCGCCAGATTTACAAACTCGCTCTCTGCTTCACGTTGACAAATACAGTACTGTGTAAAAGTCTTAGGCTTATATATAAAAGGCTATATATATATATATACGCGCCTAAGGTCTTTGCACAGTACTGTACATACTACAAATACATAATAATCCTCTTTTTTAAATGAAGAATCAGGGATATACAAAGCCACACAGATAAGATGCTGGAGGAACTCAGTCAGGCAGCATCAATAGAGGGGAATAATTGACCGAGATGATCAGGACTGCAGAGGAAGGGGACAGAGGCCAGAATAAGAAGCTGGGCGAGGGGAAGGAGTACAAGCTGGCAGGTGATTGATGAGACCAGGTGAGCGGATGGTGGTTGGATGGGGAAGAAGGGATGAAGTAAGAAGATTTGCTGATGACACTAAACTGAGTGGAAAAGTAAATTGTACGGAGGATGTGGAGAGTCTGCAGAGGGATATAGATAGGTTAAGTGAGTGGGCCAAGGTCTGGCAGATGGAACACAACGTTGGTAAATGCGAGATCATCCACTTTGGAAGGAATAATAGAAGAGCAGATTATTATTAAATGGTGAAAGATTGCAGCATGCTGTTGTGCAGAGGGACTTGGAACTGCTTGTGCATGAATCACAAAAAGTTGGCTTGCAGGCACAACAGGTTATTAAGAAGGCAAACAGAATATTGGCCTTCATCGCTAGAGGGATTGAATTCAAGAGCAGGGAGGTCATGCTGCAACTATACAGGGTACTGGTGAGGCCACACCTGGAGTACTGTGTGCAGTTCTGGCCTCCATACTTGTGGAAGGATATACTGGCTTTGGAGGCAGTGCAGAGGAGGTTCACCAGGTTGATTCCAGGGATGAAGGGGTTAACCTATGCGGAGAGATTGAGTCACCTAGGACTATACTTTCTGGAGTTCAGAAGAATGAGAGGGGATCTTATAGAAACATACAAAATTTTGAAAGGGATAGATAAGATAGAAGTAGAAAAGTTGTTTCCATTGGTAGGTGAGACTAGAACTAGGGGACATTGCCTCAAGATTCAGGGGAGAAGATTTAGGACGGAGATGAGGAGAAACTGTTTTTCCCAGAGAGTGGTGAATCTGTGGAATTCTCTGCTCAGGGAAGCAGCTGAGGCTTCTTCACTAAATACATTTAAGAAACAGTTAGATAGATTTTTACATAGTAAGGGAATTAAGGGTTATGGGGAAAAGGCAGGTAGATGAAACTGAGTTTACAGACAGATCAGCCATGATCTTATCGAATGGTGGGGCAGGCTTGATGGGCCGGATGGCCTACTCCTGCTCCTATTTTTTATGTTCTTATGTTCTTAAGATGGGAGTTGATAGACTGAAAAAGAAGTAATCTGATAGAAGAGGACAGTGGATTATGGGAGAAATGAAAAGAGTAGGGGTACCAGAGGGAGGTAGTGGGGTTTCCCACATCTACAAAATCTCTTGTGGTTAGAGATAAATAATTAGTAAGTAGGACCCTAGAACAAAAAAAGGCGAGTGATTAAAACGTGATCAGTGGAGCCAAAATCTAACAAAAGCTAGAAAACTTAAAGACCAAGTTAAGTTGTTTCATTGAACGGGAGGATTTAATGTAGTATTATTTAATATCATACAATGTAAAATATATAATATAAGGGCTGTTGAGAGAATCATCATCGGATTCTCTCTTCCACCCCTCTGAGAAACTGAATTATTAGAAGCACTGTGTACGCAGGGCCCTTAGCATTGTCAAAGATCCCTGCTGTCCATCCAACATTCTCTTTGAGCCCCCACCACCAGGCTCGAGGTACCGCAGCATTCTGATAAGGACTGTTAAGGCTGATTTATACTTGTGCATCAACTCGACGCCGTAACCTACGCAAGTGGCCTACGCACGTTGTGAGCATTTATACTTGTGCGTTGGTGTGTCTGTGTCGCTCTGCAATTCGTGCACGTCGCACATGCGCACACACCTGCCTGCGCAAGGCTTCATGATCATGGTAGTCTTTGTCAGGGTAAACAAGTTTAAAGTGAGTGTCTTTTATCGTGAAATCAAAATGTGTCCTCCATAATTTCGGAGGTCTGTAAAGCTTTATGGAAAGCATTGCAGCCAGAGTTCCTTCCCTGCCCTTCAGTCACCCAATGGGAAGCTATTGCAGCGTAGGAGGAAATGCGATGCTACCAAGCGGACCAATCACAGTTGTTGCGGTCTGTGTCGCCACGACGCGTAGTTACATTTTGGGAGAGGTGCACGTCAGGCTACGGTGTAGGGATCCGCATTGGCTCTGCATAGTGTTCACGGCTATGCCGTACCTACGGTGTCGAGTTGACGCAGAAGTAGAAATCAGCCTTTAGTACGGCAAACAGCTTCTTTCCCCAGGTGTGAGACTACTGACCCCCCTGCTACCACCCAAGTCTCATCACTTATGAAGCACAAATAACGTTACAGTGTTTATTTTTTTAAACTTGTGTTGTAAATGTACTTTATAGTAAATGGCAATCTTCTGGAATATATTTTATTATTTGTTAATTTATTTGTGGTAATATTATTTTACGTATCGTGTGTGAGTTATATGTACTGTGTTGTGAACCTTGGTCTTGAGGAACGATGTTTCGTTTGGTGGTATATAGTTCATGTATTTGGTTGAATAACAATAAACTTGATCTGTCCCGTAAAGTGTTGTGCTAACCACCAAGCTACCATGCCACCCCAACAGGCTCCAACATCTAGCCAACCAACTGAAATCAGTCCAACTGGCCCATAATTTGTGTATAAGATGATGAGAGGCATTGATCGTGTGGATAGTCAGAGGCTTTTCCCCAGGGCTGAAATGGCTAGCATGAGAGGGCATAGTTTTAAGGTACTCGGAAGTAGGTACAGAGGAGATGTCAGGGGTAAGTTTATTACGCAGAGTGGTGAGTGCGTGGAATGGGCTGCCAGCGACGGTGGTGGAGGCGGATACGATAGGGTCTCTAAAGAGACTCCTGGACAGGTACATGGAGCTCAGAAAAATAGACGGCTATGGGTAACCTTAGGTAATTTCTAAAGTAAGGACATGATCGTCACAACTTTTTGCTGTAGATTTTCTATGTTCCTATAATTTCCTTTCTTAAAGAGTGGAGGAATATTTGTAATTTTCTAATGCTTCCACAATCTCTTCAGCTACATCTTTCAGAACCCCTGGGTTTTAGTCCATCTGGTCCAGGTGACTTATCGACCTTTAAACTTTGACCAGTTTCAAAAAGTTCAAAAGGGTTGACGAACATGTGTGAAAGATTAAGTTGTGGAGCTAATGGAAAATAGGTAACAGTGGGACTTCTGGGATTGTTTTAATGGGAGCTATCGTGGCCCTGATGGGCTGAAGGAGGGTGACACAGGAGCTGAACTCTGGAAGATCAGGGTTCAATTCCCGCCACCGTCTATGAGAAGTTTGTACATTCTCACCATGACCACATGTATTGACTCTGGGTGCTCTGGTTTCCTCCCATGTTCCAAAGACGTATATGCCAAGATTACTAAGTTGTGGGCATGCTATACTGTCGCCAAAAGCATGGCACCACTTGTGGGCTGTCCCCAGTACAGCCTTGGACTGAGTTGGTTGTTGACACACATTTCACTGCATGTTTCAAAGTACATGTGATAAAGAAAAAGCTTATTCTCTATCGTTCTATATTATAAATCATTTGTAACAATATATGGAATGCAAGATACAGCTGCAAGAACAGTTGATCTGAAAACAATCAGTGGATACAAATGTAGAAAAAGTAAACTTTAGAAATTAAGAAACAAAGTGGACTTCCCGGTGGCCAAAGATTTTAATTCCATTCCAACTCCCCTTTCCATTCTGATATGTCAGTCCATGGCGATCTTCTGCCAAGATGAGGCCACCCTCAGAGTGGAGGAGCCACACCTTATAATCTGCCTGGGCACCTTCCACCCTAATTGCATGAATACTAATTTCTCCTTCCAGTGGATAAATTCCCTGCTCTATTCCCCACTCCGAACTTTCACTTCTTCTCACCTGCCTAGTACTTCTTCCCCCCAGGTCCTCTCCTCCTTCCCTTTCTCCTATTATCCACTCTCATTTCCCATCAGATTCTTTCTTCTCCAGTCCCTGACCTTTCCTACCCACCTGGCTTCACCTATCACCTTCCACCTAGCCTCTTTCCCCTCCCCCCACCTTGTTATTCTGGCATCTTCCCCCTTCCTTCTCAGTCCTGAAGAAGGGTCCAGGCCCGAACTGTTAACACTTTTCCGGAGAGGCTGCCTGACCTGCTGAGCTGCTCCAGCATTTTGTGTGTCCTGCTTTTCCTGAAAAGTAATGCCTCTTTTAACAACAATTAGTCAACCATGGCCTGCATTTGTACCCCACCTTTCAGTAGTTCACATACTTGCAGGTGAGGAGCCAAAACCTGAGGGTCAAGAGCTGAAAACTGGAAGACACCAGTCAGCTTTTTTTGTACTACCACAGACATGATGGGCCAAATAGCTTCTTTCAATGTCTTTGCATCTCCTCAAACTACTTCACGGTCCTACTGCAGAGTTGCTGCTCTCGTAATGGAGAGACAGATAATGACAAGATTGTTTGGGTAGTTTGAGTGCAATCGTTTGCAGGCAGGCAAATCAATCACATCAGAGGGGCATCATTCACATCAAAAAAACCAACCGAAACGTTTACAGTACAACAGAGGGACAGCCCCTTCTGCCCTTGATATCTGTGGCAAGGACGATAAATTCGAATTTGTTCATCAATAAAATGAATATCTTAAAGAACAGTCTTCTAATTTGAAGTGTCATAATATAAGATATCAACTTTTTAAGAACACATTTGCAGCTTTATTCTGAATCGGGCAATGTTAGTGACAAAGTGGTGTCCAGTGAGCAGCCTTGAAACGGGACTAAATCCCCCTTTAAGTAGATCTTGGTACCATGGAGCCTAATAGACTCAATAAACTCCCTGTTAATCCTATGTTTGTGCGGTCGGCACAGTCACATCTGTTCTGTTGTCTCTTATAGGTCCCTCGCCAGCTGAGGCCACACACAACTGCATAGCCCCCTTGACACTTCAGCATATACTTCCACTGGATAATGAGTATCTCACCGGGTAACATAAACACTATGGAAGCCCTGTATTTACACTAAGCGGCCACTTTATTAGGCACTTCCTGTACTTAATAAAGTGGCTGATGCGTGTATGTCTGTGGTCTTCTGCTGCTGTAGCCATCCACTTCAAGGTTCGATGCGGTGTGGGATTATTTGAGTTACTGTTGCCTTCCTGTCAGCTTGAACCAGTCAGGCCATTCTCCTCTGACCTCTCTCACCAACAAAGCATTTTTGCCCACAGAACTGCTGCCCACTGGTTTTTTTCCCCCGTCATTCTCTGTAAACTCTTGAGACTGTTGTCTGTGTGAAAATCCCAGGAGATCAACAGTTTCAGAGATACTCAAATCACCCTGTCTGGCACCAACAATCATTCCACAGTCAAAGTAACTTAGATCACATTTCATCCCCATTCTGATGCTTGGGCTGAACAACAACCGAACCTCTTGACCATGTCTGCATGCTTTTATGCATTGAGTTGCTGCCACATGATTGGCTGATTAGATATTTGCATAAACAAGCAGGTGTACAGGTACCTAATTAGGTGGCCACTGACTTCATGGTTTCTATGGCCTTGGGAAGCCACAAGGAACGTTACACATAATGGTAAAGGTTTGAACTGTAGGAAACACACCAGACAATCTGAGCAAAGCAAGTTGACTCAATTAGCCTCATAAGAATGACCTGTTTGTAAATGCTGGTATAGAGAGAGAAAAAAAAGTGCCCAGCACTCTGGGGAAAATCCCCCGTAAAAATCCCCCGCTTGCAACACTGTGTGTCCGACAGAATGATCAGCAGCACTGGGGCTCCACAGGGGACTGTCTTGTCTCCTTTTCTCTTCACCATTCACACCTCGGACTTCAACTACTGCACAGAGTCTTGTCATCTTCAGAAGTTTTCGGATGACTCTGCCATAGTTGGATGCATCAGCAAGGGAGATGAGGCTGAGTACAGGGCTACGATAGGAAACTTTGTCACATGGTGTGAGCAGAATTATCTGCAGCTTAATGTGAAAAAGACTAAGGAGCTGGTGGTAGACCTGAGGAGAGCTAAGGTACCGGTGACCCCTGTTTCCATCCAGGGGGTCAGTGTGGACATGGTGGAGGATTACAAATACCTGGGGATACGAATTGACAATAAACTGGACTGGTCAAAGAACACTGAGGCTGTCTGCAAGAAGGGTCAGAGCCATCTCTATTTCCTGAGGAGACTGAGGTCCTTTAACATCTGCCGGACAATGCTGAGGACGTTCTACGAGTCTGTGGTGGCCAGTGCTATCATGTTTGCTGTTGTGTGCTGGGGCAGCAGGCTGAGGGTAGCAGACACCAACAGAATCAACAAACTCATTCGTAAGGCCAGTGATGTTGTGGGGATGGAACTGGACTCTCTCATGGTGGTGTCTGAAAAGAGGATGCTGTCTAAGTTGCATGCCATCTTGGACAATGTCTCCCATCCACTGCATAATGTACTGGGTGGGCACAGGAGTACATTCAGCCAGAGACTCATTCCACCGAGATGCAGCACAGAGCGTCATAGGAAGTCATTCCTGCCTGTGGCCATCAAACTTTACATCTCCTCCCTTGGAGGGTCAGACACCCTGAGCCAATAGGCTGGTCCTGGACTTATTTCATAATTTACTGGCATAATTTACATATTACTATTTAACTATTTATGGTTCTATTACTATTTATTATTTATGGTGCAACTGTAATGAAAACCAATTTCCCCCGGGATCAGAATAGTATGACTAAAATCAACCAAGACTCTGGTGCTCAAATTTCTGAAGCAGAATTTGAACCCACAACCTCTTGCAAGTGTGCTAGCCCTGAGCGACAAAAGACACCACAGACATGAAATTGGACGAGAAGCAAGTGATTATACAAATCTGAAGTAAGCAATCTAGCTTTCCCTTATTCCTTCTATTGCGTTTCTTAGATTTACAGCGAATGCCTACAAGAAAACAAACCTCGGGGTTGTATATGGTGATTTGCTTTGAATTTTGAACTTTGCTGAAATTCAACCCTAACCGAAACACCAAACTTAATAAAATTCTCCTGCTCAGAGGTTCAAAATACTAAGTCCCAAGCCAGCATCTGAAGTCCCACTGCACCAATACGATCTCTTTGAATCGTGCCGTTAGCTGGCAGTTGTTCTCTGTCTATTTTTCTTCAGCCTGTGATGTTGCACAACAAGAAAAGCTCAAAGTGATTGCACAACAAGAGAAAAAAGCAGCTTTCTGGCTACTTCCCCTTCCTTTCCAGCCCCGATGAAGGGTCTTGGCAGGAAATGTCAACTCTTTATTGCTTTCCATAGATGCTGAATTCCTCTAGCATTTTGTGTATGTTGCTCAAGAAAAGATCAAGGTCCAGTGGAAACACATCTCAGTGGGTATGAATTTAGGACAGCAAATCTTTGCTTCTTGTCATGGTGGGCTGGACAGTTCTTGTCTGTACCTAAAATTTTCAGTGATAATCTGCTTTTGAATAATTATGTATCATTGGATACAATCAGAATCTTACCATAGAACCATAGAAACTACAGCACAGAAACAGGCCTTTTGGCCCTTCTTGGCTGTGCCGAACCATTTTCTGCCTAGTCCCACTGACCTGCACACGGACTATATCCCTCCATACACCTCCCATCCATGTATCTGTCCAATTTATTCTTAAATGTTAAAAAAGAACCCGCATTTACCACCTCGTCTGGCAGCTCATTCCATACTCCCACCACTCTCTGTGTGAAGAAGCCCCCCCTAATGTTCCCTTTAAACTTTTCCCCCCTCACCCTTAACCCATGTCCTCTGGTTTTTTTCTCCCCTTGCCTCAGTGGAAAAAGCCTGCTTGCATTCACTCTATCAATACCCATCATAATTTTATATACCTCTATCAAATCTCCCCTCATTCTTCTACGCTCCAGGGAATAAAGTCCTAACCTATTCAACCTTTCTCTGTAACTGAGTTTCTCAAGTCCCGGCAACATCCTTGTAAACCTTCTCTGCACCTAAATTTGAGCTATGACTTGGACATTTATTAGTTTTAAAGAGAGTCTTGATTGGTCAAAGTGTGGACTAGTCTGTAGACCCTCTGGATTCACAAACAGCAGAGTCCAGAGTTCGAGCCCTCGTGTTTGATGATCGGCAGGCAACGAGAGTCAATGCTGAGGATCGAGGTCTTAGGTTGGATCAAAAATCCTGAAGTCCAGGCCCGTTGGCGGGAGCCCCGAGCCTGCTGGAGGCCGGGGGCCAAAGAGGACAGCCTGTCCTGGGGTTACAGGACCGTGTATGTGCATAGGTGAGAGAGAAGAAGGAATGTGACTTGCTTTGCTGTTGTTTTGTTGCTTATTGTGTTCTGCTTTGTTGTATTCTGTGTTGTTCTGCCGAGCACTGTGGGAGTGCCTTGTTGGCACTGTAACATGTGGCGATAGTTGCAGGCTGCTCCCAGAACACCCTAGCTGTTAACGCAAACAATCCATTTCACCGTACGTTCCATTGTACATGTGATAAAAATAAAGCTGAATCTTGAATGTAGTCCTATATGATTTCTCATGTTGGCAACTTAACCATTCCTCCTCTCAGAAGTTGAAGATTCCTCAGATGTTGCTTCCCTTCTATCTTAGCAAGAGGAAAGAGTAAGGCATGGGAAAATATACTTCCTCTGCCCAATGGTAAGCAATATTTAGTTTCCCTCAGCTGCAGAACGTTGGTTGTTATACCTCAAAGTTCAAATTCAAAGTAGTATACATATGTTTCCAGATACAACCTCCAGATTCATTTTCTTACAGACTTCTACAGGAAAAACATACAATAGAATTTTATGAAAAACTATACCTAACCAGACAAAAACTGACAAACAACTAACGTATAAAAGCAAAACTGTACAAATTAAAACACTGAGAACAAGAGTTGTAGAGTACAAACATAAGAAAATCTGCAGATGCTGGAAATCTAAAGCAACACACACACAAAATGCTGGAGGAACTCAGCAGGCCAGGCAGCATCTATGGAAGAGAGTTTTGGCCTGAAAGGTCAACCGTTTACTCTGTTCCGTAGATGCTGTCTGGCCTGCTGTGTTCCTCCAGCATTTTGTGTGTGTGTTGCATGAGGTGCAAAGTGTTGTCAGCATCTCTGAGGATCTCTCCGGGGCCCAACGTACCGATGAAGTTACACAATCAGCACGACAGCGGCTATATTTCATGAGGAGTTTGAAGAGATTTGGTATGTCACCAAAGACACTCGCAAATTTTTACAGATGTACCATGGAGAGCATTTTAACTGGCTGCATCACAGCCTGGTATGGGGGAGAGGGCCACTGCACAGAATTGAAATAGGCTACAGAAAGTTGTGAACTCAGTCAGCTCCATCATGGGCACTAGCCTCCCCAACGTCCAGGACATCTTCAGGGAACGGTGCCTCAAAAAGGCAGCATCCTTCATTAATGACCACATCACCCAGGACATGCCCTCTTCTCATGGCTACCATCAGGGAGGAGGTGCAGGAGCCTGAAGGCGCACACTCAACGATTCAGGAATATTCTGAATGGACATTGAACCCATGAACACTACCTCACTACCTTTTTTTTCTCTCTTTTTGCACTACTTATTTAATTTAACTTTTTAATACATATATACTTCTTACTGACATTTAGAGTTTTTACTATTATGTACTGCAATGTACTGCTGCCACATATAAACAATCTTCATGACGTGTACCATTGATATTAAACCTGAGTCTGATTCTGAGTCATTGAGAGTGTCTCTGTAGGTCAAAGAATCACAAGCAAAATGCTAGCCTGAAATGTCGGCTGTTTACACTTTTTCCATAGATGCCACCTGGCCTGCTGAGTTCCTCCAGCATTTTGTGTATGTTGCTTTGGATTTCCAGCAACTGCAGATTTTCTGAAGTTTGCAGTCATAGGAGCCTGATGTTTGTAGATTTAATAACTGTTCCTGAACCTAGTGGTATGGGATGGAAGGCCCCTGTACCTTCTGCCTGATGGTAGTAGCGAGAAGAGAGCATGACCTGCATGCTGGGGGTCTTTGACGATGGCTGCTGCTTTCTTCTGGCAATGCTCCCTGTAAATGTACTCAGTGGTGAAAAAGGCTTTGCCTGTGCTGGACTGGGCTGTATTCACCACTTTCTGCAGCCTTTTATGTCCCTGGGCACTCTTGTTTCTGTAGCAGGCCATGATGCAACCAGCTAAGACACTATTCACTGTGCATCAACTAGAAACTTAGCAAAGCTTTTGGTGACATGCTGAATCTACTCGAACGTCTCTGATGACACCTACGTGCTGGACCCAGGACAGATCCTCTGATAGGTTGACGCCAAGGAATTTAAACCTACTGATCCTCCCCACCTCTGTTCCCGTAATGAGGACTGACTCATGGATCTCTGACCCAAGTGAAGGGATAATCTTCCACAAGCTCTTCAAGCTCTGTCGTAAGGCCAGCAAGACCATGTTGCATATACTTTAATGGCTGACATTGAGGCGAAGCAGATAAAGAAATTCCCTTGAGTAACAACCTAAGTTTGGCTTCTTAAAAGCTTTACAACTCCCCCAATTTATATTCCTTTTGCAGGATTTGCAGTCTTTCTTTACTTTGCAGTAGTTTTACTGAAGCTAACTTAAGTCATCAGCTGCAATCCAGGACTGCAATAAAACAATTTCCGAGCTTCAACACAAACTCTACCAAGGAAGTCCACCACTTAAGACTGAGGTAATTACCTGCCAGTGAGCAGCAATGAAATTCCTACAGCACAGGAAACGAGTGGTATCCTTCAGTACTTTGATGTGGGAGGTTTGAATGAGGTTATACTGCATACAAAATATATTTTGTTTTACCTTGGTACCAAACTGCATTTCTCAAATTAATTTCTCCAAGACTCACGCTCAGGAGATCTACTTTATTGTGCAGCAGAAGAACTGCCACACTTCTAGGAAGTTCTGTCCAGGGCCCAGCTCGTAAGTGCAAATACAGAGAAAGCACAGCAGCACCTCTACTTCCTTTGGAGTTTGTGAAGATCCGGCATGACATCTAAAACTTTGACAAACTTCAGTAGATGGGTGGTGAAGAGTATAGTGACTTGCTGCATCATAGCCTGGTATGGAAACACAATGCCCTTGCAAGGACAATCCTACAAATAGTAGTGGATTTGGCCCTGTCCATCACAGGTAAGGCCCTCCCCACCATTGAGAAGATCTAGACAGAGCACTGTCACTGGAAAGCAACATCCATTATCAGAGACCCCCATCAACCAGGTCATGCTTTCTTCTCACTGCTGCCATCCAGAAGAAGATACAGGAGCCTCAGGACTCACACCACTAAGTTCAGGAACAGTTATTATCCCTCAACCATCAGGCTCTTGAACCAAAGGGGGTAACTTCACTCAACTTCACTTGCTCCATCATAGAAATGTTCCCACAACCCATGGACTCACTTTCAAGGACTTCTCATGTCATGTTCTCAATATATATTTATTATTTTTTCTTTCTTTTTGTATTTGCGCAGATTGCTGTCTTCTGCACACTGATTGAGTGCCCAGTCGGTGGGTCTTTCATTGATTCAATTATGGTTATTATTCTACAATGGATTTATTGAGTATGTTCACAAGAAAATGTACCTCAGGATTGTACATGGTGACATATATGGACTTTGATAACAAATTTACTTTGAACATTGAGGTGGACAGTTCTCAAAGGAAATTTGGAATGGTCAATAAATGCTGGTGTGGCTAACAATCCCCCCTTTCCCCTGCCCCCACCATTTGTGAACAGAAATAATTGAATAAAAGAAATCTGAATTACAGCTTCACTTAATCTGTGCCTACCCAATTCTTCAGCTTTCAAATAAATCAGCCATGATCGAATGGCAGAGCAGACTTGATGGGCCAAAGAGCCAAATGGCCTAATTCTCTGCCTGTGTCTTATGGTCTTATGGAAGTTTTAATCTCCAGTGCTCTTTTTACTGTCCTCAATGCAGTAAAACTCTAATAACCCACTATCCAAATACTCCCAAATCCCCAGAGTTCGGTACCTGACTCATGAGGTGATGTTTCTGCACTCCATTTCAACACTTTGTGGCTCTGGTTCCACCCCACTTTGTACCCTTGATTCCACAATCTCCTGCGGCAGAAGCGATATCTCCCTCTCCCTCGATATTAAGAGAGAGGGCCTGTGGAGATGTCGAAGTGTTGGGATGGACAGTAGTTTTTGATGGACTCAAGGTCATGTTATTACTTACGTGGTGGGTGTAGGGGAGGGGGCTGATGCTTTTGCTGAAGTGAGGAGGGAGAGGGAGGGGGGTTTGAGGTTCCAGCCTTTTTCTGTCATTCATTCTATTTTTTTTCTCTCTCTGTTTCATGGATGTTTGTGAAGAGTAAAGATTTCATGTTGTACACTACATTTCAGGTGAGGTGATGGAGAAGAGTACAAGCTGGCAGGCGATAGGTGAGACCAGGTGAGGAGAAGGGTGGGTGGGGGAAGGGGTGGTCATTAAAGTAAAAAGCTGGGAGCTGATAAGTAGAGGAAGTAAAGGCTGAAGAAGGAAGAATTCAATGGGGGGGGGGGTGAGAAATTCCCATAAGTTGGAGAAATCAATGTTCATGTCATCAGGTTGGAGGCCACCCAGATGGAATATGAAGTTTTGCTCCTCCACCCTGAGTTAGGCCTCATCATGGCAGTAGAGGAGACAATGAACAGACATGTCAGGACCTCACCAAAATACTACTGGTATGAAAGAGGATGGAAAATATATTTATTTATCACACCAAGTCTGTAGGAGGGCAGATTTCCCCTCTGTGGCCCATTATCAAAATACTGCAATTGCTGGAAATCTGAGATCTGAACAGAAAATATTGAATGTGCTCAGCAGGTCCGATACCACCTGTGGAGAGAAAAACAGGCTAACGTCATCAGCCTGGGTCACTAATTCTATTTCTCACTCCACAGATGTTTCCATAAGATCACCTCTGCTCATTAATCCTTGGTTCACACTGTGAAGTGTTTCGAGTTCGATTAATGAAAGGTGCTGTATGAGCTGTAACTCTTTGATTTTGAGGTACCTTTTCCTAAGCAACAATCTACTTTCAACTGATATCCACCTCTATAAGCACAAGTAAGGTCTTTCCATAAATTGTCCACAAGATGCAGATACATTACTGCTAGATTAACATGATTAATGTATTTTATTTTAATCACTGGAATTTATAGTAATAGTCATGTTTTTCTACTATTTAGTAATAGTTCCTAGCTGTATACATGCGTTCAGTTGAATTGCAATAAAATTGAACTTGAACGTTGATATTTAGTGGATGGGTTATGATGCTTGGAAGATTGTCTGACTGCTCAACGTGTAGTGAAGTTGTAAATCCTGGTCATTAAAAAACACATTTATAAGTTTGGAAATCAAAAAATCTGCAGATGTTGGAATACTGCAGGTGCAAATCCTGTCCTTTCACCTCAGCTCTTCCCACTAGATAGATCTTGATCCCGTTGAAGCAATAATTCATTTGTACTTATTCCATCCCAGTGAAGTGTTCACAATTCTTCTCCTCATCACTGGAGGGGCCAGATGTAGAACAAACATACACGCTACCTAGACGTGACCTTGAGCTACCGAGGACCATAAGGCATAGGAGCAGAATTAGGCCATTCGGCCCATTCAGTATGCTCCACTGTGGAGTATCAGTCATGCCTGATTTATCATCCCTCTCAACTCCATTCTCCTGGCTTTTCCTTGTAACTTACTAATCAAGAACCTATCAACCCCTGCTTTAAATGTACCCATTTACTTAGCCACAGCTATCTATTGCAATGAGTTCCACATTTTGCTACCCTCTGGCTAAAGTAATTCTTCCTCATTTCTATTCTAGAGTGATGCCCTTCTACTCTGAGGCTGTGCTCTCTGGTCCAAGACTCCCAGACAATAGGAAACATCCTCTCCATGTCCACTCTATCTAGGCCTTTCAATATTCAATATGTTTCAATGAGATCCCCCTTCTTTCTTCTAAACTCCAGTGAGTAGAGGCCCAGAGGCATCAAATGTTCCTCATACATTAACCCTTTCAATCCTGGGATAATTCTCGTGGTCCTCCTGTGATCCCTCTCCAATGCCTTCACACCCTTTCATAGATAATGGGCCTAAAACTGCTCACAATACTCCTGTTGCCTGATAGTTTAATTCTCCAATATACATTCTAATGTGATCTTCTGCACTGTTATAATGAAGCCCAATAGAAGCTTGAGTAATGAAGCGTGCCTTCCTTCGAGGCATAATGCATGGTTCCAGGCTCAATATAGAATTCTCCAACATTATTAGATGCCTCACTGTTTCTATTTATATCAGAACCACACAGTGAGGCTGCTGTGGTTACTAGTGGCCCCGCTATCAGCAGCTCACTACAGAGACAAAGTAGTGTAATACCCTTCTAATTGCCCCATTCACCATTTGACCTGGTCTCACCCATTCACAGATATTTCCTTTGCTTATTCATCTGGTACAGGGAGGCATGGGGCAGCACGGCAATGTAGAGGTTAGTGTAATGCTGTTATAATGCCAATGATCCAGGTTCGATTCTGCCACAGTCTGTAAGGAGTTTGCACATTCTCCTCTGAGTGTTCCAGTTTCATCCCACATTCCAAAGACGTACGGGTTACTCGGTTAATTGTCACATGGGTGTAATTGGTCACGTAGGTGTAATTGGGATGCACGGGCTCACTGGGCGAGAAGGACTCGATACCATGCTGTATCTTTAAATAAATAACCATTTCCTGCCAACTTCTCTAATTTTATTTTTTATTTCCTTTGCAGCTGAAATATTCACTCTCCTTCTTTATCCAAAGATGCTGCCTGACCTGCTAAGTGTTTCTAGCGATGGGCGTAGAGAATGTTTTTAGATGAGGTCTTTGTTCATTGGAATATTTCTTCAGCACTTCAAATCTCTACCCAAATGCAACAATTTCCTCCATTGTTAAAAAAAAATCTGGACAGGAGAATCATTAATAAAACCAATTTTAATGGTACAGTATCCTGTTTTATGAAACAACACAAAGTTCTGATCTCTATGATTCACTGCCCAGAAGAAGGCAAGGGCAAACCACTTCCGTGGAAAAATTTGCCGAGAACAGTCATGGTCAAAGACCATGATTGTCTATGTCATACGACACGGCACGTAATGATGATGATGAGTCAGTGATTTGACCAGTTATTCCTTCTCTCCCCTGCACAGAGGTGAGAATTACAAGTGAACAGAACTGGAACACGTGCTTCACCCAGCTCTCCCACAACAGCTGCACCAGAGTGAGATCCAGAATGCCCAGATACTTGACACTTAATATATTAAGTGCTAGAAATAATTTCCCTGGGAAATTATTTTCTGTTTGCCCTTCAGTTATGCCAACTAGTGGAATGGTGCTGCAGCAACAACCTGGCACTCAACGTCAGTAAGATGAAAGAGCTGATTGTGAACTTCAGGAAGGGTAAGATGAAGGAACACATACCAATCCTCGTAGAGGGATTAGAAGTGGAGAGAGTGAGCAGCTTCAGTTTCCTGGGTGTCAAGATCTCTGAGGATCTAACCTGGTCCCAACATATCAATGTAGTTATAAAGAAGGCAAGACAGCGACTAAACTTTATGAGCTTGAAGAGATTTGGCATGTTAACAAATACACTCAAAAACTTCTATGGATATATGGAGGCTGCATCACTGTCTGGTATGGGGAGGAGGGGCTACTGCTGAAAGAAGCTGCAGAAGGTTGTAAATCTAGTCAGCTCCATCTTGGGCACTAGCCTACACAGTACCCAGGACAACTTTAGGGAGCAGTGTCTCAGAAAAGCAGCGTCCATTATTAAGGACCTCCAGCACCCAGGGCATGCCCTTTTCTCACTGTTACCACCACTCAATGATTCAGGAACAGCTTCTTCCCCTCTGCCACCTGATTCCTAAATGGACATTGAATCTTAGGACACGACCTCACTTTTTTTTAAATAAACAGTATTTCTGTTTTTGCATGTTTTTTAAAAATCTACTCAATATACGTAACTGATTTACATGTTTATTTATTTATTTTTTAAATTTTATTTATTATTTTTTCTGCTAGATTATATATTGAATTGAACTGCTGCTGCTAAGTTAACAAATTTCACGTCACAGGCCGGTGATAATAAACCTGATTCTGATTCAGATCCTGAGTTAAACCTTAAAAGGCTCAACCTACTCAACAAGAATGCGGCTCACAACACTAATACATGGGTGGCTCTTTGAGCCCCAGGGTAAACCTATGTAAACTCTTCTCTCTTCCTGACTGAACAGGCTAATACACTTCCTGCTGGCCGTTTACTCCCTTCCTTCATTAACTACACCCAGTCACAATATCTGTACCATGTTCTTTACTCCTCAGCCAAAGTGAACCTTTATCTCCCAATGCACGAGCATTAGTACTGACAAATCACCCGTTCCTTGTCACACATAACCTCAGATACACAATGACTGGTAGTAAAAAAAAGGTCCACCACTTTACTCTGTTGGCTGTTAATTATACTGCCCGCTTACTGGGCAATATTAAAGTTCAAAGTAACTATATTGTCAAAGTACATCTATAAGGCATCCGTTAGTCTTGCGAGACCATGGATCTGCGCCTGGAAAGTCTTCACTCTCCAGGGCACAGGCCAGGGCAAGGTTGTATGGAAGACCGGCAGTTGCCCATGCTGCAAGTCTCCCCTCTCCATGACACCGATGTTGTCCAAGGGAAGGGCAAGGGCCGATACAGCTTGGCACCAGTGTCGTCGCAGAGCACTGTGTGGTTACGTGCCTTGCCTTACGCTGCCTCAGCTGGGGCTCGAACTTGTGACCTTCAGGTCGCTAGTCGAATGCCTTAACCACTTGGCCACATGCCCACACAAAGTACATCTATGCCACCATATACAACCCTGAGATTCATTTTCATTCACCGTAAATACAATAGAATCAATGAGCTACACGCAATCAGATGTGCAAAAGACAACAAACTGTGCAAACACAAAAAGAAAAAAAACAAATTAATAATAATAAATTAATAAGCAATAAATTCCAAGAGCATAAGATTAAGATTCCCCGAAAGAGAGCTCATAGATTGTGGGAACAGATAAGGGTTGGGGTGAGTGAAATTACGCCTCTGGTTCAAGACCCTGACGGTTGAGGGGTAATAACCGTTCCTCAACCTAGTGGTGTGCGCCCTTAGGCTCCTATACTGTCTTCCGATGGCAGCAGTGAGAAGAGAGCATGGTCTGGATGGCAGGGGTCCCTGATAATGGATGCTGCTTTCCTGCAACAGCACTACTTGTAGACGTGCACAATGGTGGGGAGGGCTTTACCCACGAAGGACTGGGCCGCATACACTACTTTTCGTAGGATTTTCCATTCCTGGGCATTGGCATTTCCATGCCAGGCTTGAAGCAACCAGTCAGTACACTCTTCACCGACTGGTAGGATAATTGGTCATTGTAAATTGTCCCGTCATTAGACTAGGATTAAATCAGGGGATTGCCAAGTGGCATGCGTCGAAGGGCTATTTCACGCTGTATCTCAATAAATAAATAAATAAAATGTTAGATAACAAGCTGAATCTTCAATAATTTTTAAGGAAGTAAGAGGCACACACCATTAGGTCTACATTATAGTGCCTGTTATTTCTCAGTGCATGCTATGCTCTCTGATCAGCTGGACAGACAGAGTGACTTGCACACCTATGTAGTCACGGGGCAGTCAACCCCCAATTCAGAAGATGCTTGAAAGAAAAAAGATTATATAACTCATTTATTGGCATGTATGGGATTTTTGAAAAGTTGGCTTCACTGTAGGTGCATTCAAGGCCACACTAGTTCTAAAGGGGCTGTCACGTCTTGCCAGAAGTCCTCTCTGCTCCCCAGTTACCATGAAGCAACTTCAAATTCATGCTGATTTGATGTGAACACTATTCTATAATGGGACAATTAATATTCCACTTCCGCTGACCAATTTTCAACATGAATAGAATCACATGAGTGAATTCATATTTCGTAACCCTTTGTTTCCCATTTATTATCTGAGATCATATTATAGTGTTGGAAGAGAAAGAATAGTGAGGGCTAATAACTAGTATGGGCAGGCAGGGTGGAGATACGTCTCTGCCAAAGGAGGTGTAAGATGCTTCTTCCCTCCACTAGCCTGCAGGTCACCTAGGTGTAGCACCTGCCCCCCCGATCAGGGTCATGAGAATCCAAGTGGTGGATGGTCGTATGAGCAGCTGGTGCATATCACAGATCCTGTTTATGTGACCGCTGACGACAGGCAGACAATCTCTGAAGAGTATTGATAATGGCTCTGATCACCCGTCTCGTAAAGACACTGCCCAGAAGAACCACTTCTGTAGAGAGATTTGCCAAGGACAATCACGATCATGGAAGGACCTTGATCGCCCATGTCATACGACATGGCACATGATGAATGAACGAATGAATAAGGTTTGTTAATTGTGCTGATGTGGTAACAGGGGATGGCGGACAAAAGTGGAGACATGAAATGCAGCAGTGATAACATCAGGAACTTCGCTAATTACGTTACCGCATGCGTCCACTGTTGTAACAGAAAATTGGATTTACTCTTAGACCTGCGGGTAATCATCTTATTTTGTAATCAGGACCTAGTCTGTTACTTAATTAAGTCTTCCTGTCACCACCATTGTGTTATCAAAATGTAGTGTTACTGGAAATCTCGTCAACTGAGAATGTTAAAGCTGCTCCGAATTCACGCTGAGGTAGACAAGCTTTGGCTGGTCTCCTAATGCGCACCAGATTTTAACAGATCACCCATTATTTTGAACACCAACTCTGTGCGATCTTTGTTTGCTCCTACAATAGGAATTACAATGTAATCAAGTCAACACATGACACCCTTTCCTCACAAGCGTGAATGACAGACAGATCACCAGTTGGCTATGAATGTCTACCGAGATTCATGGAGAAGCAGGCCAATGAATGTTGGCTATGTAGGGCTTCAAAGGAGTTGGATTAGAAAGACCAACCTGTTCACTTTAAAGATTGCCAAATGTTTTAGTAGCATCTCCCAAACCCATGACTTCTACAGTACCGTGCAAAAGTCTTAGGCACATATATATGGCTCGGGTGCCTAAGGCTTTTGCACAGTACTGTATTTGTCAACGTGGAGCAGACAGTGCGTTTGTAGATCTGGTGGGAGCAAAGGATGTTGGGAATGGCGAGGGTGGAGTGCTGTGTGCGGGAGGGGTGTGGGACAGGTGGCAGAGAAGGAGTGCCAGGGATGGGAGTGGCGTGGGTGCAGACACACCCAGCCCTGAGACACCAGGCAATGTCATTTGATTCCAAACTAAGGCAAGGTTTATTGATCATTACAGAATATCTCTCTGGTGCTTCCCACTCCCTTCCCTTTTCCACAAACTCTCTCTGGCCCCTTCCCTCTCTCAGTCCACAACAGAGACCCATATCAGAACCAAGTTAAACATCACTCACCTATCATGAAATATGTGGGGTTTTTTTTGGTGACAATACGTATAATTACTACGGAACTGTGCAAAAGTCTTAGGCACCCTAGTTATATATATGTGCCTAAGATTTTTGCACAGTACCGTATAACCGAGGTGGCGTACAGACTCCCCTAGACAATGTACTCCATCCTGAATTGGAAGTGTCATCAGTGACTGGATCTTGGATTCCCTCTCCAATGCCACTGTGGGAGATCAGGGCTGATGGCTCATCACATCATTTTCAATGATACATAGTGGCCTCGCTGGCAATGGGCAGAACACAGAAAACAGTAAATCCACAGAACAAATGGTTCTTAAAGCAATTCTTCATCAACACTCATGTTAAAAAAAACACACGAAAGAAGTCTTAAATGAAACCAGAGAAAAGGTCCAGCAGAAACTCTAATGAATTAGGTTACACTCACTTACATTAATTGCCAAAAGCAACACTGCCAAATTAAACCTTTTTTCTGCTGGAAAATTCATGTCTTGATTTAAATTTTACATTTGGTGGAATGCATTGTTAATTCAGCTTGGGATCCAACACATTCCATAAAAATATCAGAGGTAAAAATTCTTGCCAAATTGGATTAGAACTGATTTAATGCCAGGGATACAAAGCTGTACCAATCATAAAACATGGGTGCTGAGTAAGGTCATCACAAATCAACATACAAAATGCTGGAGGAACAAAATGCCTGAAAAGCTAACTGTCCATTCCTCTCCATAGATGCTGCCTGACCTGCTGAGTTCCTCCAGCAGTTTGTGTGTGTTACACTGGACTTCCGGCAAACGCAGAATCTCTTATTCTCTTATGTCGTTCACAAGCCAACTTCCCTTTTATTGGGAAATTCTGGTAACCTTGTGTATCAACTGATCAGAAACTGATATTCTACAACAGTACATGAAGGTTAGAACCCAATGTTTTAAAAGTCTGGGAACAGGAGCTGATCAAGAAGTCACCATGTCTCTGGAAATGAAAATTTGATAAAATTTAACAACACCTCTACCTGTTAATCCACCCCGCCACATGCCCCACCACCACTACTTTATCATTTCCTGTCAATCACCTTACGTACAAATCACCTCCTGTACCTAGTGTCACTTTAGGTATATACAATCAAGTCTATTTATATGAACTACGGAGTGGCCACTGCACAAGATTGAAGTACGCTGCAGAAAGTTGTAAAGCAGTCAGCTCAATGATGGGCTCGAACCTCCCAGCATCCAGGGCATCTTCAAGGAGCAATGCCTCAAAAAGATGGCATCCATCATTGAGGAAGCCCATCATACAGGACATGCTCTCTTCTCATTGCTACCATCAGGAAGGAGGTACAGGAGCCTGAATACACACACTCAGTGATTCAGGAGCAGTTTCTTCCCTCTGCCATCAGATTTCTGAATGGATATTGAACCCATGAACACTACCTCACAACTTTTTTGCACTACTTAAATAACTCTTTTATATTTATTTTTACAGTTTTTATCATTATGTATTACAATGTACTGTTGCTGCAGAACAACAAATATCACGACATTTGCCAATGATATTAAAACCTGATTCTGAAACTAATCTTAAATATTTACAGCCACACACTCAAAATGCTGGAGGAACTCAGCAAGCCAGGCAGCATCTATGGAAAAGACTGTAGTCGACGTTTCAGGCTGAAACTCTTCGTCAGGACCGGAAAAAAATGATAAGGACGTTGACTCTGCTCTTCCCCTGGCCTGCTGAGTTTCACTTCACTTATTTCACTTAGAGATACAGCACAGTAACAGGACCTTCCAGCCTAAGTTCTTCCAGCATTTCACATGTGTTGCTTGGATTTCCAGCATCTGCAGATTCTCTCGTGTCTGTGATTTAAATATTTATATCTATAGTGTGTGTTTTTTTTAAAAATTGCGTTCTTCACGCTCATTGTTTGTTTTTAATGCTGCATCGGATCCAGAGTAAAAATCATTCTGTTCTCCTTGTGTACTGATAACTGACAATAAGCAGTCACGGGTTACCGTGCCAGCGATCTGGGTTCCATCCCTGTCGCTGTCTGGAAGGAGCTTATACGTTCCCCCTGTAACTGCATGCGCTTCCTCAAGGTGCTATGGTTTCCACCCGCGGGTTAGTGGGTTAATGTGTCACACGGACATAATTGGGCAGCAGGGCTCATGGGCTGATGGGCTTGTTATATCCTGTATCTCTAAACTTAAAACATCTCGAATGAAGCAGGAGAGATGAACGAAAATGTGGTTAAAGAGTTAGGTTTTAAAGAATATCTTACAAACAGAGAGGTTCAGGGGCAGGGATGAAGGAAGAAATTCCAGACCCGAGAAGCTGAAGGTCTGGCTACCAAGGCTACAGCAATTAAAAGCAGGAGTATGCAGGATAGCAGAACTAGGGGACTATAACACAAATACCAATATACTTCATCTGAATGGAATGCAAAGCTGTGATGTGCGATGATTTATGACTTGGCAAAAATTAGGAACAAGTATGACAGACTTGATGAATCAGTTATTAAAAAAAGGAGTTTTGTTCTTAAGCTGTTGGCACACAGAATCCAACATCTTAATCCATGGAAATTTTAGCAAGGAAAGCAGACCGATTCTGTAACTCCCCAATGTATCCACATTGGTCTGGGATCTTTCCAAAGTCAATTAAAAGTATCGGGAAGGATTCCAGAGGGATATCCAGGATTCTGGGTCCGAAATGTCGTGGAGTAGGAATCCCCAGCAGAAAGTCAGGCCCTCCTTTCAACGTATACCCTCTTGTTGGGAAAGTGATTTTGAAGTTTGAAGATCTAGGATGGTGACCAGTCTTCAAGGAGTTTGCACATTCTCTCTGTGACCGTGTGGATTTTCTCCATTAGCTCCTATTTCCTCCCACATTCCAAAGATGTATGGGTTAGTATGCTGATAGGTCACATGGGTGCCACTAGGAAGTGTGGCCCACTGGCCCAGAAGGGCCTTTTACTGTGTTGTATATTAAAACCACCCTTTCCTTACCTCAGATGACCTTACGTGACTCTATGCAATCACCCCTCACCTCCTGCATTATAGGGAAAAGAAGCCCAGCCTATCCAATCTCTCCTCATAACTTAAGTTCTCCAGTCCAGCCAGGGAAATTCTAGTCAGCTTCTAGCATAGGTTACATGATTAGCACAACTTGTGGGCTGTAGTTTTTCTCTTTCTATTTCCAATATCCACTGTGGGGTTAAAGTTCAAAGTTCAATTTATCATAAAAATACATATATGTCACCATATAAAACCGTGAGATTAATTTTCTTGTGCGCATATTCAATAAATCCAATAACCATAATAGAATCAATAAAAGACAGCACGAACAAGGTGGACAGAAAGTGTGAAGAAGACAACAAGCTGTGCAATTACAAAAAGAAAGAAAAAAAGAAATAATAAACAATCAAACGGACAAATAAATAAGCAACCAATAGGTATTGAGAACGTGGGATGATGGAGAGTCGTCGAGAGTGAGATCTGGGAGCAGTTCAGTGGTGGGGCAAGTGAAGTGAAGTTATCTCCTCTGGTTCAGGGGCCTGATGCTTGAGAGCTAATAACTGTTCCTGAGCCTTGTGCTGTGAGTCTTGAGGCTTCTGTACCTCCTTCCATTGGCAGCTGCGGGGAGAGAGCGTAACCTGGGTGGTGGGATCCCTGACGATGGATGCTGCTTTCCTGCGACAGCACTCCACATAGATGTGCTCTACGGTGGGGAGGGCTTTACCCGTGATGGACAGGGCCACATCCACACCTTTTCGTAGGATTTTCCATTCAAGGGCATTGGTGTCTCCATATCAGGTGGTGATGTAGCCAGTCAATATACCCTCCACCACTCACCTATAAAAGTTAGTCAAAGTTATAGAATGCCATGCCAAAGCTTCACAAACTCCTAAGGAAGTCGAAGCACTACTGTGTTTTCTTCGTAATTGCATTTACATGTTGGGCCCAGGACAGGTCTTCCGAAACACCGAGGAATTGAAACTTGCTGATCCTCTGATGAGGGCTGACTCATGGACCTCTGGTTTCCTCCTCCTGAAGTCAAGAATCAGATCTTTGGTCTTGCTGCCATTGAGGAAGAGGTTGTTGCTGTGGCACAACTCAGCCAGCTTTTCAATCTCCCTCCCAAATGATAATTCATCACCACCGTCGATTTGGCCAACAACAGTGGTGCCGTCGGCTAACTTAAATATGGCACTGCAGCTGTGCTTAGCCACACAGCCATGAGTGCAAAGGAAGTAGAACAGGGGCTAGGCACACAGCCTTGTGGTGCACCTGTGCAGATGGAGATGGTGGAGGAGATGTTGCTGCCAATCTGAGCTGACTGGGCTCTGCAAGTGAGAAAATCGAGGATCCAATTGCACAAGGAGGTATTGAAGCCAAGGCCTTGAAGCTTATTGATGAGCTTTGAGGGAATGATAGTATTGAATGCTGAGCTGTAGGAAATAAAGGGTTATCACACCTTGTTCTGTCAACCAGGTACAGGAACAGTTATTACCCTACAACCATTAGTGTGAGTAACACTGAACTGATTCCACAACTTATTCGCTCGCTTTCAATGACTCTACAACTCATGTTCTCAGTGTTATCTGTCTATCTATTTATTTGTTTGTTTTTATCGTATTTGCACAAATTGTCTTTTCTTTTGCACAATGGCCGTTTGTCTGACTTTGTATGTAGTTTTTCATTAATTCTATTGTACTTCTGTGTTTTACTGGGAAAGTCTGCAAAAAGTGAATCTCAAGGTAGACCCTGGTGACATATGTACTGTGATAACAAATTCACTTTGAACCTGAACTGATTGTGAGGTTAATCAGCCTGTTCTACACTCTTCCAACTGGGGACATAACTTCTTTCTCTGCAAGATCAGCTCCTTCAATCACCTGCAGAGCTTTGAAGGGGTACGAACAGTAACAGTGTAAAGATATCCCCATATACATATATCCCCAAGTCACACTGGACAGGAAAAAGCTCCAGTGGAGGCGTTGTGACAAGTATTTGGTTTAGTGTGACAAAAATCCTAAAATCTGAACAAAATCCTAAGATTGACGCAATTTCACAGGAAACGCCGATGCCCCTTCAGGAAACCAAGATCTTGAGATCTCCGAGAAATCAGCAGTTTCGGACAGACATCACCGTGCACAGTAATCAGAATTACTAGTTCCAAATGAGGCAATTGCTTAGAGTGTGTAAGCTCGACACCATCTGTATCTCAGCAGGGCCGTTTCTTTATTAGCAAACAGTGTCACGCCTCCAGAAAAGTCTCTAGTTTCCCTTCTTTATTGCCCTGTAAACATATAATCCATCACCCATGTGAATCCAACTGCAATTACATCTCAGCAGCCGTGGAAGCACGTGCATCACGTCCACACCGGCCACGGCCTAGCGAATTCAATTAACTTACGCTATTTAGCGTTATTAATCGCTACACTATCATTTTCACTGAATTTGCTTCAAAATGATAGGTTCATGTGGCCAACATTCTTGATGCCGTTTGCAGGGTGTGCAATTCTAATATTGTAGCCAGCTTTGAATGTTAGCTAAGTAGTAATGCAACGCACTTATTTTCTTAATATGAATTCAATTACAGTTAAATGTCTGAGATGATCAGAAATTTAAATTAAACATGCGCATTCAGGACTATCAGCAGCGCTGATGTGACATCTGGCACAGTTTAAGGAAGATTGAGACTTTGCAATGAAGCTGAACACTGTCAGGATTGACAGATCACACAAGTGGTGGGATGGGCTGACAAAGTAATCAAGAATATAACTAACAAGGGCTCCCAACCTTTCTTATGCCACGGACCAATACTCTTAGGCGAGAGGGTCTGTGGACCCCAGTTGGGAGCCCCTGTGGGTAGAAAAATGAACTTAATAAGTTGAAACAAAGTCTTAAACTTATGCTGGGACACTTCTTTCGCTGGACCAGGCTACCTTTTAACTGTACCCTCTAATTACCAACCTTCCAGTGTGCAAAAGTTTACCATCTCCCCTAGGGAGAGGGGGAAAATAAGGAAGGAAATCGTCTCCAGATGTCAGCTGCCAGCTGTCTCAGAGAAGCTTTTGCGAGTGCCTGAAGTGAAACTACCATCAACTATTGGTCAAAGCTGTGCATACACTGTGAGAAACCGTTTAGGAGATTGAAGCTCTTAAATGTAAATATGTACAGTATAAAGTTTACTTCAGCATATCAAGAATTTTCTTTTCCCAAAATATGATTTTTCAGGTTTACAGAGTACTGTGAGACAGAAGTCCTATCTGCACTGTACATTTTCAGCAAGTTGCTCGTGATCTACAAGACCTGGAGGGATAAAGAGGGGGAAAAAATGGGCTGTGGTACTTTCAGCATGAGTTAAAACAGGATGAGACCTACTGAGAGGCAACAGACAGAAGATAATGGATGTGGGGGGAGGGAGCGGAGCCAAGCGGATGGGAAAATGGCCCTTCACCTTCAAGCGTGAGAAAGATGGAGTGTGGAAGCAAAGAGGCTGATAGAGTGAAAACACACACACACACAGTCTTTTTTTCTCCCCACTGAAGGGGAACTAAAATCTGTTGGGAACAAGGGAAAATCTGCAGATGCTGGAAATCCAAGCAACATACACAAAATGCTGGAGGAACTCAGCAGTCCACGCAGCAAGTATGGAAAAGTGTTCCTCCAGCATTTTGTGTGCGTTGCTAAAATCCATTGGGCACAGGTTTAATATGAGAGGTGAAAGATTTAAAACAGATCTGAGGGGCAATTTCTTCATGCAAGAGAGTAGTCTGTTTATGGAATGAGCTGTCAGAGAAAGTGGCCGAGTAAGGTACAGTGGTAAAATTCAAAAGATATTTAGATAATTACATGGATAGGAGGGGTTTCGGGGAGATATGGGCCAAGCACAGGCAAATGGGACCGACTTGCTGGGCACCACGGAGAATACGGACAACACGGATGATGCGTTCTGTATTACTCTGACTCAAACACCCAAAAGAGTGTCAAGAAAGAACAGAATGAAATTCTTGCCACCCTTCCCCCACAAGATCTACCCAAATTATGCCAATTGAAATAGAGCCATTCATCCCAAAACACTTACAGCCAATCAGTCGCACCAACCAGCAATCATACAATTTTTTAAATCTCACTTTACTCTGCTCTCATTCCCATCCAGCCAGGTCACTAGAGCTGTGAGGTAGCTGTTCTACATGCTGCTCCACAGTCCGAGCAATTTCTGGGTATTCTAGGCACATTCCACTTGAACTTGAGCCAGTTACTTATTATCTTCCAAGACACAAATCCAAAAATTCAGGAAATATATGTGTCCCTCCCTCTATTATCTGACCTTCACTTCCCTGAATCCCAGTCGTGACCCTCTGTTTCTCCACCCAGCAACACCCTAACTCTCCTTCCCTACTCTAGAGCAGTTAAGGAAGGAAGGGCCACACAAGTTTCAGATTTTGATTATAAATATAACTTTTTCTTCAACTTATCAGACAACAAATTTGAAAAAAAATCCTGGAGTGGTTCAGTCAGAAGAAAAGTTATGAAGTTCTCTAACTGATGAGGCCAATAATATTGATTGATTTGCTGAAACTATTAAGGTCAACTTAATTTTCCCAAAGGAAGAGTTTACCTTAAGGGTAAATTGATCTCATTAAAGACAGTCTTACAATGACTTCCTTCATTTAACAGGATTTCCGGTTGTCATGGGATACATGATGGAATATCTAAGGAAATTGAGTTAGACATCTTGCAAACTGTACAGCACTTTGAAAACTGTACTTGTTTGGGAATTGTACTGAACTTTTCAATATCAAAAGCTTAAGTCTATAATTTAATACATAAGCACCTAATACATTATTGTCTAAATACATGAGCTAATGTATAGCTAATGTGTTTCAATCAATAATTAAATTTTATCCAAAAGCTTTTCACAAAGACGTGACCACAGCAGCAAGGTTTCCTTTTGTAACTCTTTAATGTATTAAGAAATACTTAATGTAGATAAGGGCAAACTTTAAACAAACAAGGAGTAATATCAAGGCAATCAATCCTAAAACAAGTCTAATTATCGCCCTACCTAAATCATAAAGTAAGATAAACAACTTAGTTCAATAATATCTGAGTTACAATCAAGTTTTGTCAAAATTATCTCCCATTATAATTACCACAGTTTATAATAGTCAGCAGGTGCATTTTTATTTGGTGGAGTATCACCTTCAGAAATGTCTTATAACATTAACATATTTAGGTCATTCCATTAAGGGAAGCACAGTAGGCCAAAAGTGTGGACTCTGAAAGGATATGCCATGATGTGTCCACAGGAGGTGCTGCCTCAAGGAGGCAACATCCATCGAAGATCCCCACCAGATGGCCCAGGAGAGTTTGTTTTCATCCATCTTTGGAATGGAGGTACAACAAGTGAAGACCTACAACAGGTTCAAGAACAACCACAGAACTTCCCTTCAACCATTCAGTTCTTAAGCCCCAGGAGAGCCCAAAACACTGTGAGGGAGACTGACTAGTGAGGAGTAGGGGACCCAATTTGAAATAAATTGGACTCAGAGAAAAGAGCGAGTATTACAAACTATTGTACATTTTAGTGACCACTCACTTCACTAGGTATCTCCTATACCTATTAAAGTGGCCACTGAGTGTATGTTTGTGGTTTTCTGCTGCTGTGGTGCATCCACTTCAAGGATCGACATGTTGTGTGTTCAGAGATGACCTTCTGCACACCACTGTTGTAATGTGTGGTTATTTGAGTTATTGTCTCCTTCTTGTCAGCTTGAACCAGACTGGCCATCGTCTTTTGACCTCTCTCATTAACAATGCATTTTAAACCATAGGACTGCTGCACACTGGATATTTTTTTTTTGTTTTTCACACCATTCTCTATAAACTCTAGACACTTATGTGTAAAAATCCCAGGAGATCAGCAGTTTCTGAGATACTTGAACCACCCCATCTAACACCAACAATTATTCCACAGTTAAAGTCACTTAGACCATATCCCTTCCCCTTTCTGACCATAAGTGTGAACAACACATGAACCTCTTGACCATGTCTACATGCTTTTATGCATTGAGTTGCTCCCACATGCTTGGCTGATTAGATATTTGAGTTAATAAGGTGTACCTAATAAAGTAGCTACTGACTGTATAGCACCTCAGAAGAGGAAATGAAGTTTGGTCATGAAAGATAGAATATGGAAGATCTAGCCCGTGGTACTTGAATGACAACCAGAGTGCGGGTGACACCCCAGTGGAATCACACTCCTTTTCTCACCTTACACTTCCAAAGCACTTCTTTGGGTTGATGCTATCCTGATGCAATGAAAGGCAAGAGAGACTCTGGTCCCTTCTTTCATATGAGAATGAAACTGACGCTAATGTGCATCAGCAGGCGTAAAAATCTACTGTTCAAGCCCTACCCTTAACCAAGGGGTCCCTGAACCCCAGGTTGGGAACCCCTGCAATACATGGACCAATGGGGTTTAATGGTGATTCAAGTCTAACAACGTTTTGTCCTTCAGTCAATGCGTGTTGAGGCAACAGGGAGTGAGATATCGAGTTGCAGTGATTTGGCTTGAACCTGACATTTTAAACTACAGTATAATATCTAAGAAAAGATCCCAAAAATAAATATACCTACTTACAGACACAGCACAGAATAGGCGCTTCCAGCTCAGTGAGCCGCAGCACCCAGCGACCCAGTTATTTAACTCCAGCTTAATTACAAAACAATTTACAATGACCAATTAACCTACTGGAGCACCAGGAGGAAACCCATGTGCTCACAGCAAGAACGTACAAACTTCTCACAGACGGCTCCGAAATTGAACTCCGACGCCCCCAGTTGTAATAGCATCGTTCCAACTGCTACCCTACCTAAACTCACACTCTTGCTGGTTCCCATGGCAACCTGCAGCGTGACCTGAGGTAAAATATTTGGGCATGAATATTCCCAGGAATGTACCATCTGGGAGGCCAAGCTTCATTCCAAATACCAAGTGCAGGCAGGCAGATTCTCAAGTTAAAGTGCAGATTACTAGGCTGGGTGAAATGCCAGTTTCTTAAAAAAAATCATTATCTATGGAGGCGATCAATCATGCCATCTTAGAAGCCTGACACATTCCAAGTTAAAGTTCAGCTACATTAGTACCAAAGTTCAAAGTAAATTTATTATCAAAGTACGTTTATGTCCCCATATACAACTCTGAGATACATTTTCTTGTGGACATACTAAATAATTCTATACAGCAATATATAGAATACGGAGCTGAGGAGGACGATGACGCCTAACAGCGACTCCTTTGTTTGCATCTTTGGAAATAGCTCTACTTCTATATTTAATATCTTTTTTTCCCTTTTCAAGGTTCTTTTGAAGACCCTGACCTGGAGTTACGCGCTGACTTCAGTTCTTTGTGGAAATGGGACCCATTGTCGGGGTCTCACGATCAGCCGCTTTTCGATATGCCAAGGATGCAGCCGAGAAGACTAGTGCATCTTCAGGGTGCTGGATTTTCGTGACTCTGGAAGCTGGCGGACTTGAGGTCGGTGCTGCTGCCTGGTGCGTTGTGGGAGGCGGAAGATCGAAAGCAGCAAGCTGGCTGCTGGCTGTGTGCCCAGAGACCCGAGTTCTTTGGGCACAGTGCTCGGAAAAAGTGACGCAACAGACTTTTAGCACCATAAATCGACGAGTTGTGTTGTTATGTCTCCCCTCTCGCTGTGAAACGGGGACATCTCTTTTTCCCTTGTTAGGGAGAGAGAGAGAGAGAGAGAGCCTGTGGTATGTTGAATTATCGGGTAAACAAGTAGTCTTTGGGATACTGCAAGTTGTGAATTTATTGATGCTAGAGTGCTCGTTTATTGCTTTGCTGCTGCTTGTGCGTGGGAGCTGGGAGCTGGGGGGGGGGTGGCTTTGGGGTTCCAACATTTAACTGTCATTCATTTTCTGGGGCACTCTGATTTTGTGGATGTATCTTCCCAGGGCTGAAATGGCTAACACGAGGGGGCATACTTTTAAGGTGCTTGAAATAGGTACTGAGCGGATGTCAGGGGTACGTTTTTCACACAGAGAGTGGTGGGTGCGTGGAATGTGCTGCCGGCGACGGTGGTGAAGGCGGATACTATAGGGCCTTTTAAGAGCCTCTTAGATAGGTACATAGAGCTTAGAAAAAGAGGGCGATGCACTAGGGAAATTCTAGGCAGTCTCTAAAGTAGGTTACATGGCTGGCGCAACATTGTGGGTCAAGGGGCCTATAAAGTGCTGTAAATTTCTATGTTCTATGTGAGTCCAGTTCTATCCACAGTGGCAGTTTCTCTCAGTTCACCAGAGGCACTCTTAATACAATCCAGTTGTTGCAAAGTAGCCATTACCAACAATGGTTCTGCACTTGTTTAATTGACTTTAAATTTCCCCTGGTGGAATTCAAAATCATGCCTTTGGATCATTGGTCCAGAACTTCGACTGCTCGTCCTGTAATATCAGCATTACACTGCTGCACCCTGTAATATCACCATTACACTGCTGCACCCTGTAATTGGAGCATAGTTCAGAACTGTTGAAACAAAAGCATTTATTTTCCCTTCCTCTTGTTTGACAAGTTTTGAAGCATCATGCTCTGGGGGAAATGACGTCTAATGAAATTCTACCCAGTGAAATCACAGCCTGGTCCTGCTGCGTCTCCAAATACTGTAGTCGAGAGAGAAAGTTGGCCAAATCTTCCTCCTATTCCTCCTAACACCTCAATAACATATACATTTATTTATGTATCAATTGTACTTATGGCGCATATTAATCTTTCTGAAACAAAAATGTAGATCTCCGAAATAAAGAGTTTATGGGTGGAATTGTCTCTGTTTTAAAGTAAAGTTGCAAAGGTTAGAGGCCAAGTGCTTAGAACACATCTGTCCATAATTAAGTCACTGTGTAAAAGATTTGTTTGAGTTTCTGACAGTTTTATAATTTATATTTCCTCTGTTGGAAAGAATATGACCCTTCCTTTTCATATTAAAGTTACACTATAAACAGTCTTCAGCATGTATAAAGGAAGCTGGACACAGCATGGTTACGGTATCAATCAGTGAGGTAGGGCAGGCTCCCTCGGGCTCACACAGTTATAATTACCTACGACCATGATGTTGAATTCAAACCCGGTCTTCATGGCTTTGCGTCTCATCTGATCCAGGACTGCTTCAATGCCCACATATCCAAAGAGGTCTCGCCCCGTCGTGTCCTTCTTAAATCCTTCCGAACAAACAAGCCCAGTCTCCTGCGTTCTCTCCGCCATCGTCACTTTCACCTCCTTCAGAGCTAATCCTAGCCAAAATGACAAGAGAGAGAGACAGTTAAAGAAAAGAATGGTGAAAGCGTGCACAAGATTTGACCCGGAATCCAAACCTTCCTGGCGGAAATAAAACTGCCAATTATAATTAGATGCTTTCCGCGTGGGTATGATTTCTTCAGCATGATCAACATTGGTTAGTCAGCTAGTCTACATGCATTAATGACTTTAAACATCAATATGAGTCACATTAATTTTTATAATTTATATATTTTTATTTAAATAGAGTGGTTAAGATTGCTAAATATATTTTATTTACGGATACAGAACCAAACAGGCCCTTCCAACCCAACGAGCTACACTGCCCAGTAACCCATCTATCTAACCCTAGCCTAATCACAAGACAATTTACAATGACCAAATAACCTGCTAACCGGTTAATCTGGTTTGCTGTGGGAGTAAACCCGAGCACCCAGAGGAAACCTGTGCAGCCACAGGAAGGACGTACAAACTTCTTGCAGATGGCGTCGGAACTGAGCTCCACGCTCCACGTGAACTGAGAAGATGAAATGGGTAAATTTGACAAATATATTAATTAAGAGCAGATTGCCATCACCCAGCCTTTTGAGACCACACTGTCTGTGATTGCAGGTTCAAATCTGCATTCCTCCCTACCACGAGTAAACTTTCACACTTGCTGAATAAGCAAACATTTAAGTCTGCCTTAAAAATATTCACAGAGGAAGACAGTTCCAAAGGTTCAGAACATTCTGGAAATAAACCAGTTTCACATCATCATTGCCTTAAACGGGCAACACCTTAATGTTAAACAGTGAATCCGAATTCTAGGTTCTCCCACTACAGGAAACATCGTCTCCATTTCCACCATGTTTCAGTTATCGCCCCTCACTCTCTTAAAGTTGGTGGAGGAGACACGGGTGCGAATGAAAAGCAATTCTGCTGCTTTTGTCCTATTTATGCACAAAAGTGCTTGGACACCCACTGAAAATGAGAGCCCAGTTCTCATCTATGTCTTATGGGGTTGAGAGAAAAGAAAAATCAGCCAGGATCGAATGGCGGAGAAGACTTGATGGGCCAGGCCAAATGGCCTAATTCTGCTCCTATGCACTATGGCTTCACCATTGGGGCATTATGGGAAATTCTGAGGAAAGTTTACATCAATACAGTTAATTGCCATCTAGGAAACCACATTAGGCCTAGCTACCAGATGAGGCCTAGCTACCAGATGAAGCCTAGCAACCATTTTCCTCTACGTGTCTATAAAACCTACTCATTTTTAATGAAGCCTGTGCAATCATGTCTGAAGGTGCATCATTTCAGAGTCTGTACAAGCAATATCTAGAACGGTTGTCATTTTCCCTTTCACAAATGTGAATCCACTTATTGCTCTAATCCACAGGGCCCCAGTGGAGAATGTGTAATGCAATCACCCTTGGCAGCTGTTTCTAATGGTAAGCCTTGAATTAATATAAACAAAACGAGAGAGGGAAAGGACTTGCAATCGTTCAATAACTTTCACAGCCTTGGGGTTGTCCCAAAACACTTTACAACCTACAGAGCAACTTTTGAAGTCCGGTCGTTGTAAAACACAGTCAATTTACACACAGCAATAGAGGAATGGCCATGTGACATTTAAGGCATAAATATCGTCTGGGGCTTGTCTATTCTTCCTTGACAGGGCCGTGGGTTCTTTCACAGTCACCTGAGTGAGAAGGTGGAGGGCTTAGCGAAACAACTCCCAGTGACGGAAGCTCCGATACCATGTCATACCCCCAGGTACTGCACTGGGGCACAAAGTTCAAAGATCAAAGTAAATTATTATTAAAGTACATATGTTACCACCTATTGCCTTGAAATTCATTTCCTTGTGGGTATTTACAAGTAAAAAAACAGGAATACAACATAATTTATAAAAAAACTAAACATAAATCAAGACTGACAAGCAACCAATGTGCTAAAGACCACAAACTCTGCAAACAAAAAATAATACTAAGGATTATTTGTTCACTCTGTGCTGTGTCGTATGGTCTTTCCATGACAATGATTATTCTTGGCAATTTTTTCTACATAAGTGGTTTGTTTGCCATTGCCTTCTTCTGGGCAGTGCCTTTACAAGACGGGTGACCCCGGCCAGTATCAATACTCTTCAGAGATTGTCTGGCTGGTGTCAGCGGTCGCATAACCAGGACTTGTGATCTGCACCGGCTGCTCATGTGACCATCCTCCACCTGCTCCCATGGCTCCACATGACCATGATTGGGGTGGGGGGGGGGGGGCGCCTTGCCCAAGGGTGGCCTGCAGGTTGGCAGAGGGAAGGAGTGCCTTAAACCTCCTTTGGTAGAGTCGTATCTCTACTGCTCTTCCCCAAAATACTGAGAAAATTAATTGTAAAGTGTCCTTGAAAGTGAGCCTGTAGGTCATAGGGTCAGTTCAGAGCAGAGCCTGTAATGACATTCCTAAAGGTTAGAAAATGTACATTATTGAACCATGTGCTTTTATTTAATTGCGTTGTTTGGAAAAACGTATTTAAAGAATCTCTCCTCAACCCCATCAAGATAAATGCAATGGAAAGATGTATATTGTATATTGGTGCACTTACAGAAAATGGTCAGGAAGGATTAATTAATTGCATCCACTGCATTCCACCAGCCAATTACTTACAGTACATCTGTTCATCATCAAAAAACCATTCTCTTAATTGCCTTTGTAGAACTATTAAGAATCTTTATATCTTATCAAACTATATAATTTGGAGTTTTACTTATGTGGATTTTGTCTCCCATCCTGTTCCCACACTTTAGGGTTTTGAGAAGCAAATTCATTCACAAAATGCAGATGCCACCGGCAACGCCCACACATTTTTGCCCATCTTGTGTAGTTAAAAAGGAAACCACATTAGTAAGCCTTCAGTTGATGTATTGGACAGACAAGGAGAGATTTCCTCCCTCTGTATGCAATACTTCTATTTCCCCTGAAGGATTTTACTGGACAAGGTTTATTCAAGATTCAGGTTTAAGATTCAAACCAAATTTATTTATCACGTGTACGGGGAAAAATCAGTGAAATGCGTTGTTTGTATTATCAACCAACACACCCAGGGGTGTGCTAGGGAGCAGCCCGCAAGAGGTGCTACCCAATCTAGTGCCAACATAGCATGCCCATAATCCTTGGCAGAACACAGAACACATTTTTACCATTTTTATACCACTATTGATATTAAATACTTCAATTTCTTACTCAAGGTAGGATTCACATGTCTTACTTTAATAGCTCAGGCTTCAGGACGTTAATGCTAGTCCCACAATTTAGCTTCTATGCATCCATGCCCCTGCTATTATGGTGAGTGGGCCTCCCATAGCCTGACTCTTCCCAGTAGCACTCCATAAATCACAGTGCTGGGGGGAGAACTGATCGCTCAGTATACAACATATCCTGTTGCTTTCGCCCAACTTCCCAGAGTGCTCCTTTACTTACTCTCTCTGATCACAGAACTTTGCCCAGCACGTTGTGGAACATAAGGGCAGGGGGAGAAACCAAGCGTCAAGTTGTGTTAAACACGGTAGCTCTCTCCGTTCTAGCTTCTGATTCTCTTGTCACCTCACAACACTGCACTAGAGAGTGCAGAGAAGTCTATGAAGATTTGGTATGTCACCAAAGACACTCACATATTTCTACAGATGTACCGTGGAGCGCATTCCAACTGATTGCACCCCTGTCTAGTATGGGGGAGGGGGGGGCTCCTGCACAAAATCAGTACAAGCAGCAGAGAGTTGTAAACTTAGTAGCCTCTGTAGTATCCAAGACATCGGCAATGCCTCCAAAAGGCAGCATCCATCATGAAGGAACCCCATCAGCCAGGACATGCCCTCTTCTCATTGCTATCATCAGGAAGGAGGTACAGGAGCCTGAAGGCAAACACCCAGTGATTCAGGAACAGCTCTTTCCCATCTGCCAGATTTCTGAATGGACATTGAACTCTTGAACACTACCTCACTACATTTATTTTTATTTTTGCACAATTTATTTAATTTAACTATTTTATACATACTTACTGTAATTCACTTATTTATTATTATGTGTTGCACTGCTGCAAAGATAACAAATTTCACAACATATACCAGTGATACTAAACCTGATTCTGATTCTACCAAGGATGGAGAATTTCATACAGGAGCAGAGGAAAACTGGTCTGGCATGGACTTTTGTTCCTTGTAGAAAGGTAAAGGCTCAAGAGATGCCTGGACAAAAGTGGGTTCAATCATGGCCTCTGGTGCTGTCTGTGCAGAGTTTACACATGAGTTTGCCCCTGTTCATCCAGCGGCTCTGGTTTCCTCCCAAATCCCAGGCTCATGCAGGTTTCACAGGTTGATTGAACACTGTCAGTTGCCTCTAGCGTGTAGTCGGGTGGTAGAAGCCGTAGGTAATTGATGGGAAAGGAGGGAGGGTGGAGAAGAATCAGAGCAAATAGTCAACACTGACAAAGGGCCTGTTTCCATTCTGAATCACTCTTTGTCTCTACAGCTCACAGATACAAGATAGTTGGTAGCTTAGAAAGCTGTTTGGAAACATCGTCAGAAGGTGAAATGTGAAACTGGAGCAAAGGAGAATGAGAAGTGACTTGATCGAGGTAGACGAGATGTTAAGGGACATAAACCGAGTGGACAGCCAGAGACCTTTTCCCAGGGCAGAAATGGTTAATACCAGGGGCTTAATCTTAAGGTGATTGGAGAAGAGGGTAGAGGGGATGTCAAAGATAAATTTTCTTTGCACAGAGTGTGGTGGGTGTGTGGAATGCCCTGCCAGGGTTGGTGGTGGCGGCAGATATGTTAAGGGCATTGAAGAAACTCTTAGATAGGCACATGGATGATAGAAAAATGGAGGGCTATGAAGGAGCGACGGGGTAGATTGATTTTAAGAGTTGTTTAAAAGGTTAGTACAACATTGTGGGCCAAGGGGCCTGTAATTTTGTTGTAATATTCTATGTTCTATGTAAGTTGCTTAGGAGTTCTAATCTAGCACTTGGACTTGAATCCATTAGGCATAAACCTGAGGAGGTTTAGATTCTTCAGCCAGTTTGAATGGGCACTCCTTCACTGTGAGTTTCTGATCAATGACTAAGCAGCATATTTAAAATTTCCATGCCTGGGCTCCCTTTGCTGGCTCATCTGCCGAGGCTGGTTACTGTAACAGCTGGTGAAAGTGTCAGCAATGCTCAGCTCCATTCATCAGCATCAGGCCAATAAAAGGCTTAACTTGTCTGAGTGAATGAACATCGCTCACAGCAGCTGCCTCGTGAATCTGGCCTCTGGCTTATCATTGACAGAGAGAAAAAGAAGACTTTCATTCATATAGTGACTTTCGCAGCCTCCAAGGGCCACCACGGCTGCTAATCAATGCACTGCTGGCTTCCTCAGACAAATGCCATGACAATGTTCTCATTAAAATGCTGATTGGATGATAATTATTGAGTCGGCAATGATAGCGTAGTGCTTAGCACAGCACTTTGCAACACCAGCTTTCAACAATGTGGTTCAATTCCCGCTCCTGCCTGTAAGACGTTTGCCCCATGGCTGTGTGGGTTTCCTCCAGGTGCTCTGCTTTCCTCCCACATTCCAAAGCCGTACATTAGGGTTACTGAGTCGCGGCCACGCTATGTTGGTGCCAGAAGTGTGGAAACACTTACGGGCCGCCAACATAATCCTTGTTGATTTGATTTGATGCAAACAGGTTTCAGTGTATGTTTCAATGTATATCTGACAAATAAAGCTAACCCTTAATCAGCAAAACTATTCTTTAACAATTGGCCAGGGCATCAGAAAGAACTTCCCAGCTTTCCTTTGAAAGAACAGCAAGACTTCTACATCTACCAGATTAGATTAGATTAGATTCAACTTTATTGTCATTGTGCCGAGTACAGATACAAAGCCAATGAAATGCAGTTAGCATCTGACCAGAAATGCAAAGAATAGTGTTATTTACAAAATAACTGCGAATAAAAAAAGTGCTACAGCACACAAATATAGAAGTACTGAGACAGTACAATACGGATGCAATACTGCTTAGCGCTGTGATGTGAGGTTCAGCAGTGTCACAGCCTCAGGGAAGAAGCTCTTCCTGTGCCTGCTGGTGCGGGAGCGGAGGCTCCTGTAGCACCTACCGGATGGGAGGAGAGTAAAAAGTCCATGGTTAGGGTGAGATGCATCCTTGATAATGCTTTTTGCCCTACCCAGGCAGCGTTTATGGTTGATGTTCTCAATGGTGGGCAATTGGGTGCCGATAATCCGCTGGGCAGTTTTCACCACACGCTGGAGGGCTTTGCGGTCCGATACGGGACAATTGCCATACCACACTGAGATGCAGTTGGTGAGTATGCTCTCAATGGTACAGCGGTAAAAGTCCATCAGTATCCTGGGACAGAGGTGAGCTTTCTTGATGCTCCGCAGGAAATAAATATTAGAATTAATATCTCACCCAAAAGACAGTACCCCCATCAGCACAGCATTTCCTTGATAGTGTTCTGGAAAGGAACTGTAGAAATAATTCATCTTCTGCAAACTATGGTTTACTCAAAGGCAAATCAGAACATTCAAGGTCAATATTCAAAACCATTCACAATCCCTAAGCAAAGATGTCAGACCATGCCTGCATGTGGCAAGAGCCAGGCAACAAGTTGGCATGGGCTGATCAGTGACAAGTGATATAAATGCCACAAACATGCCAGACAAAGGCCATCTCCACTTATGCTTGTGTACCATAAAGTGACCATGAACTATCTTGTATCTCCCACAAATCACAGGGATGGCCACTGCATAGGAAGACACCATTCAGTCCATCAAGTTGATACCAGCACTGCGTAAAAGCAACCTAGCTGGTTCCACTACCCCATCCTTTCCCAAATAGCCCTGCCAATTCTTTCCTTTCAGATAAAATCCAGCTCCAACTGCATTCCAGGTCCTAACTGCTTGCTGTATGAAATATTTTCTCCTAACAACGCATTTGGCTCTTCCCCAACACCACTGAACCCGAGAGCATTGCAGATAAAATTTACAAGGATGTTAGCGGGACTTGAGTTGTAGGAAAGCTTGAATAGATTGGGATTTTATTCCCTGGAGGGTAGGAGAATGAGGGGAGATCTACCAAGACAGCCAAAATCATGTGGGGTACAGATAGGGTAAATCTATGCAGGGCTTTTCCCCTGATATGGGTAAGACGACAAATAGAAGTCATTGGTTAAGGGTGGTGTAACGGTTGGGGTAACACTGTTACAGCCCAGCTGTAAGATTGGGATTCGGGCCCTGTCGCTACCGGTAAGGAGTTTGTACGTTCTCCCCGCAACTGCACCTGTTTCCTCTGGGTGCTCTGGTTTCCTCTCATATTCTGAAGATGTACAGTACTGTATTTGCCAAGGTGGAGTGAAGAGTGAGTTTGTAAATCCAGCTGCAGCAAAGGATGCTGGGAACGATGAAGGCGGAGTGCCACGGAAGGGGTGTGGGCCAGGTGCAGACACGCCCAGCCCTGAGATACCAGGCTAGGTCATTTCATTCCAAACAGCTGGTTTGTTGATCAGTACAAGATCTCTCTCTGGTGCTTTCCACTTCTTCCCCTCCCTTTTTCCTGTTTCCCAACCATGATTCCCCTCTCCCTGCCCCCTTCCCACTCCCACTGCACAATAGAGACCCATATCAGAATCAGATTTATCATCACTCACATATGTCATGAAATTTGGTTTTTTTTTGCGGTGGTACAGTGCAATACTTAAAATTACTACAGTACTGTGCAAAGGTCTTAGACACCCTACCTATATCTATGTACCCCAGACTGTGCTATACCGTTACGGTTAGTGAGTTGTCGACATGCTATGTTGGTACCAGAAATGGAGCTCAGTACAATCTTCACTCATTTGAGTTGACGCAAACAATGCATTTCAGGGTATGTTTCATGTACACGTGACAAATAAAATTAATCTTTATTTAAGGGGAACCTGCAGAGAAACACCTTAATTAAGAAGGTGGTGTGAGTGTGGAATAAACTGTCAGCATATGTGGTGGATACGGGTTTGACTGCAATATTTGAAAGAAGTTTGGATTGATACGTGGATGGGAGGGATATGGAAAGCGATGATCCACGTACAGGTCAATGGGACTAATTGGAATAATGGTTTGGCATGGACTAGATAGCCAAAGGGCCTGTTTCTGTGCTGTAGGATTCTATGACTCTGCATACAATATTTTTCTTTCCTGAGGACTTAAGTGAATAAGTGAAGTGGCTTCAATGCTCCAGTTTGAGCTGAACTTTATTTACAGGATTATCAAAATGTCCCAGTTCCACAAATAAACCGCAAGATCCTTCAAGATTTCTGCTTAAACTACTGCCCCGCCATTTTCAAAAGAAACTATTCCTTCTCCTGTAGCCGGTTCAGGCTTCTGTACTTCTTCCTCGATGGAAGCAATGAGCAGCGGACATGTCCTGGATGATAGATGCCACTTTTTTGAGGCATCACCATTTGAAGGTGTCCTGGAAGCTGGAGAAGATAATGCCCACGATGGAGCTGGCTGCATTTACAGCACTCTGAAGCTTTTTCAAATACTGTGCAGTGGCCCTTCCATACCAGATGGTGATGCACCCAATAAGAATATTCTCCATGATGCCCCTGTAGAAATTTGTGAGAGTCTTTGGTGACATATTATGTCTCGTCAAACTCTATGAAGAATATTCACTTCCTGGGCCAGGAGGCCTCTTGTTTTTTTTTTTGCCAAGCTTAGCTTTCTAAACACAGCAGCTGCTGCTTATAAAGATCAAACACTTGCCAGTAAACCTTCCAACTAATACTCATTGTTTAGGATCTGGTCATAAATGGATCTGGCCAGTCTTCAATTCTTAATATAAATGGAAAGCAGTAATCAGCTTGAAGTTAAAACGCACAGCTTTGCAAACAAGCACTGTCTATCGAAAGCAGGATGTTGGGTCACAGCACCTATCTTGTTGCTTAAGAGGTGCAGTGTAAGACAATGGATTATTTAATTGGGCTTGTTTCAAAACAGAAAAGCTGGCTAAATTGTTTGGTTCAAGGAAGCTTATAGACCAAATGGAGACAATCGCTTAGCATATCAATGATTGATCTATTAATAAAATGGAAGCTTTATGTACTCAGGGAAGTTAGCTTCATGGCATTAACTTTGGTTATCTAGTATCTGTGTCTCCAAGGTTGGAGACCCTAAGGTTGCTATAGTTAAGGGGTGGTAGTGGGGACAAGCTCCCACTACTTACTAAATGCTCCTAATGACGAGCTCCTCAAATAGCCTCTGATAACCAAGTCCAGCTCCAAGCCTTCATGTGTGGCTTAGCTACTAAGCCCAGTGGAACCATTTTTACTGACAGGACAAGGGTCAAAGGCAGGCTACCGGTGCCTTAAAACCAATTACTTTGGGCAGATGGGGCTCATCAGCCGTGGTTGGCAGCTCATCTAGGAGAATGAAAACTCTGATCTCAAAACTCTGCTGCCTTGTGGCCATACAAGTTCATGGGGGAAGCTTCGGCAGTAAACCTCACAGGAAAATCCACAGCTGGAGTCCCTAAGACAGTCCAACATTGAGTTCAATGCTGACTGGCAACTCCAGCAACCCAGCTGGTACTAATCTGTATCAGTCTCTGCCGTTCCTTTGGGCTCATCAGTTGCCTGGAGAGGGGGAGCTTGCTACATGGGCAACAGCTTGTTCTCCATATTGTACTGTCCAAACTTGCATATCTACACAGCTAGGACACGATACCCACGGTCAGCTCTGACTTTCCAAGAAACTTTTAGACCGTTTGTATTAAAAGGTATCTGCGGAAATATCATATACTCGTGAAGCCAGCTAAGTGACTGGGCCAGCTGGTGGCACAATGACATCGGCGCTGGACCCAGGAGCGGAGGTTCCTGGGTTCGAAACTCGTCAGGTCCGCTCCCGAGTACGCTTTCCATCCGTGCCGGGTTGAGTGTTGAGATCGCAACTCGACCTCATAAAATAAAGGGAAAACACTGCGAAAGTGTCTGTGTGAGGAGCGGCGCACCACACAGTCTCTCTCTCGCTCTGCGCCTTGTAAAATAAAAGCCCTGAAAAAGACATCATCACGGACGCACGCACACGCACAGACTTGCACACATGCAGGCACATGCAAAAAAGAAGCCAGCTAAGTGACAAAGAAACAATATATATGTAGAGAGCAGTCCAGAGTTTTTAGGATTTGTGTAAGGAACATCAAGCAGTATGAAAGAAACACAAGGGTGAACTAGAGTCCATTCCTCTGCTTTTGATTTTAGAGATGGATATTTCATTCATCTGCATGGTTGGTATGTTTTTTCAGCTTATAGGAATTGTAACTATGTTTTGGAGATCCTTTGTGTTTTAGAAATGGTTTGTGATTTGGAAGTCTTTTATTGATGGAAATCCTCTGTGAGTTTTAAATATGTTTTAAGAATGTTGTTCAGATTAAACGTGTTTCACAGAAAATAAATGGCCTGTGCTTAAACTACTTTGTTAGCTGGATGTGTTTTCTCCTTGATAGGGAGAGGGGAACCTCCAGCATTTTGTACGTGTTGCTTTGGATTTCCAACATCTGCAGAACCACTTGCATACAGAGTATGTAATCACTTATCGTTGATATTTTCTTGGCATTATCATTGCAAGTTCCCCTGCCAACAACATTCTGGGAGTCACCATTAACCAGAAATTCAACTGGATCAACCAAATACAGCCTGGCAGAGACTGGGTCTCTTGCAGAGGATGACTCGCCTTTTAATGTTCCTAAGGCATTTCCACCGTCGACAAAGCACGTCAGGAGCATTGGCTGGGTAACTCTCTCCCACCAGAGCACCATCCAGGACATGCCCTCTCCCTGGGGCACTAGGGAGAATGAAGACCCATACTCAATGTTTTAGAATCATATTCTCCCCCTTCGCTATTGAGAGTACTGGACAGTCCATGAACACCACCTCACTATTCCTCTTTTGCACGATTCAGCTTTTTTAATTACTATATAGCACCCTTGCACGCGCGCTCTCTCTCTCTCTCTCTATATACACACACACACACACACACACACACACACACACACACACACACACACACACACACACACACACCCCTAAGATTTTTGCACATTACTGTAAATAAATAAAGGCATCCATTAGTCTTGCGAGACCATGGATCTGTGCCTGGAAAGTCTTCACTCTCCAGGGCGCAGGCCTGGGCAATGTTGTATGGAAGACCAGCAGTTGCCCATGTTGCAAGTGTCCCCTCTCCATGACACCAATGTTGTCCAAGGGAAGGGCATTAGGACCCATAGAGCTTGGCACCGGTGTTGTCGCAGAGCACTGTGTGGTTAAGTGCCTTGCTCAAGGACACAACACGCTGCCTCGGCTGGGGCTCGAACTCACGACCTTCAGGTCGCTAGTCCAATGTCTTAACCACTTGGCCACGTGCCAAGTACTGTATGTCAGTAATAAAATAAACCTGATTCTGATTCTGATGTTACTTTAAGAAAATAGCAGGAATAATCCCTGCTGTCCCGGTCAATATTTGTTCTGGAAATCGTCATCAGTAATGAACATTATTACCTGCTCACTCCCAGATTGCTATGTGCAAATTAACCGCTGCCTTTTCTGTGTTGAGTGGCAAACACGTTCAGTCAAGTTGGTCGAATAATCTGTGAACCATGTTGGCAAGTAAGACTAGCAGTGCTACAGAGAAAATTGAATATTATCAAATTTCAAAGTAAATTTATTATCTTCGTGCCATCTTGACTCACGATAAGAGGGTTGTACATACCTACTTGGTGTGAACAACACATTTAAAATGTTATTTTTGGGAGCATACTCTGAATGTGAATGAGTCTTTTGTTTTCCTGCATTTAACAGTGTCTGCTCTGCTCCAGACTGGAAAACTCTACGACAGGTAGTCAAAACTGCCCAACTCATCACCGGCACCAGCCTACCTACCACCAAGGACAGGTATACAGAAAGGTACCAGAAAAGGGCCAGTAACTTCATGAAGGATCCTGCCCACCCTGTGCATGGACTGTCTGCCCCACTCCCATCAGGGAGGAGGCTACGTAGCATCCATGCCAGGACCACCAGACCCAAAAACAGTTACTTTCTCAGACAGTACGGCTGATCAACACCTCCAACCACTAACACACTCCACCACAACCCAACCACCACTACTGTATCAGTTCCATAAGGCAATAAGAACATAGGATCAGAGTTAGGCCATTGGGCTCATTGAGTCTCCCCACCATTTCATAGTGGCTGATCCATTTCCTTCTCATCCCCATTCTCCTGTCTTCCCCCCATAACCTTTCCTGTCAGGGTCACCTTATGTACAGATACTCCTGTCTCTAGCATCACTTTATGGACATACAATCAATCTTTGAATATGAGCTATCTTATGTCTTTATATTTATTGTGTTGTTTTATTATTGTGTTCCTTATCTTTTTTTTGTGCTGTGTTGGATTCAGAGTAACAATCGTTTGGTTCTGCCTTACACTTGTATACTGGAAATGACAGTAAACAATCCTGAATCTTGAATCTGGAACCTTCTACAGCTCTTTACTGCCTGAAACATATTTTGTTGCATGAAAGGTGCTGTAGGAAGACAAGCATTTCCTTTCAAAGCAAGGTCAGTCGACAGCTTGAGCTCACTGCAGCCCTCAACCGAAATCCCAACATCTTGCGAGTACCGCGACGAATGAGTTGCTGTTGACTCTAACGTGGTGGTTGCTAAGCAACTCCACATGCACACAAAAGCTGCCATAGAAGCTGTGCGTTCTGCTTTACATTTTCCAGATTTGGTCCAGGTGTTTGACCCTGGAGACGAGGCACATCAGTTCTAAAACCACAGTTGTCGGTGAAGCACTTGATCAATTTGCAGCTTGTCTTCGTTTCGGGTTTGTGCAGTTCTGAAGTCGTCCAGTCAGAAAGCGTAAAGCCAGTCTTTCTGCTGCTACAACTGGCTATCTCTGTTCCATACTAATTAGGCGTCCACAACAATGAGCTTGCAATAGCAGGGGGCACAATGGAAGCGGTTGCCTTTAGTACTCATGCACTGCCCACGGTGTAAAACACTACAGGGATCAGATATAGAGCTGCTCACAACAGGGAGCAGATGTGCAACCTGAACTTTCTATCACTGCCCAACATGGCACCAGAGACCAGGAAAACAGGTGCTGTAATGGACTTGGCTGATGCAGTGGGGTCAATCATTTTCATTGGGAGTCCGCCTTCATTTTATTGCACTGTCAACCGTGACTCATTTGGGAGCACTCTCGGCTCAGAATAATCAGCTCCCGAGACAGCAGCACAAGAATTTAGGCTGGTTCTGCTGGGAATTCTGGCTTTTTGTTTTCAGCTCTCTGGTGAACGTAGAAGGCGCCATGTTTCCCATTTTGAAGAGAATTAGGCTGCTGCTCAAAATTTACCCATCATTCATCATTAAAATCAGGTTACCTCATGGTGTTTGCATTGCTTTTAGTGGAAACACAACCTGGTGACCATGTTCTTTGCTTTACCGGTTGTTAAAGATACTACAGCAAGGCAAGCTTCCTCGTTCTCACCGTATATCTGAAGCAACACAGAATAAAACCCTGTCATCTGGTATGTGAAATTGGGTGCCAGAATCCAGATAGCGGAGGTTGTGAAGGGTTAAAGAAAGGAAGCACAAAATGGTAGTTTCAAGATTGCGTTCACCAAAACGTGGATTAAGGATTTTGCAACACATGCAAAATGCTGGAGAAACTCGGGAGGTCAGGCAGCATCTACGGAGGGGAATAACCGCTGACATTTCAGCATGAGACTGACTGTTTGTCCTTCTCCATTGACGCTGCCTGACTTGCTGACTTCATCCAGTATCTTGAGTGTGCTCTCCAAGGTTTACAGCACCTGCAGGGTCCCTTGTGTTCAGGATTTTGATACGGAAGTTCCCTTTATACAATGGGAAGAGCACCATGGACAATGCACAAATCATTTATGCGACCAGGGCTAGTAAGTTAATACGATGAGAAACTACCATTCTATATTGACTACAACTATCCCTATTAGTCCTAAACAGCCTCTGAGGTGACCTCCAAACAAACAGTGCTGTTGTAACAACTTAATGGATGTTCCACACATAACAAGCAATAACCATGAATTAAAATGCTCATTTTTCTGCTTTAATAGTAAAAGTAAACTTTGAATAAAGGCTCTCAATGGAGCTTATCGGATTGTCTTATTCAAATGGCAATGAACATAGAACAGAGATCACCACAGTGCAGTACAGGCCCTTCGGCCCATGATGTTGTACTGACCTTTTAACCTACTAAGATCAACCTAATCCTTCCCTTCCACACAACACCCCATTTTTCTTTTATCCATGTACATACCTAAGAGTCTTTTAAATATCTTTCATGTATCTGACACTACCATCAGTGCGTTCCATGGACCACTACTCCCTATATAAAACATCCCCCCCCCCATGTCCATATTAGCCATTGCCATCCTGAGAAAATGGCACTGCTGTCCAATCTTACCTATGTCTCTTATCATCTTACACGCCTCTATCAAGACATCTCTCACCCTCCTTTGTGCCAAAGAGAAAAGCTTTAGTTTGTTCAACCTTTCCTCAAAAAACATGCTCCCTAATCTAGGCAGTGTCTGGTAAATCTCCTCTGCACCCTCTCTAAAGCATCCACATCCTTTCTATAATGAGGAGACCAGAACTGAACATAGTGCAGCATGAGAGGCCCCCACCAGAGTTTTATCAAGCTGCCACACTATCTCACGGCTCTTGAAATCAGTTCCCTGACTAACCAAGGCCAACACATCATAGGCCTTCTTAACCACCCTCTCAACTTGCATGGCAGTGGTTAAAAGGTAGTGTACCTTCTTTGTATGTGAGAGCTGTGCCTTGAAGAACAGTAGTCTCACCTCTCACTCTCTACGTTAAAGTGAAACATACCAAGGCTCTGTCGAGGTGTGTTAACAAAAGAGCCAAGTGACAAGCTTTGGGATAGATGACCGAGACCTTGCTCAAAGACATAAGACTTAAGGAGCAGCATAAATAGTAAGGGAAAAAAAAACAGGAGTGGTTTAGGAAGAGAATCCTGGACTTTAGAGTCTTAGCAACCAAAGCCATTTTCACCAGGAGGGGCTAAACAGAAAGATAATCGAGGTGTCAGGAATGAAGGAGGGCAGATATTTGGGAGGTTTCTGATCAGGATAGACAAGGCTAGGGAAAGATTTGAAAACAAGTGTCAGGATCGTAAGATCCCGCCATTGTTCAGCAAGATTATCAGGCAGAGGTTCATTCAAATTGGATAATAGCACAGTAGGGAGTCTTCGATTTATGGAGTGGAATGAAGGAGATTCAAAACAGGCTTTGGAACGGGCAAGTCTACCATAGGCTTTGGCTTGGACAAAGACATCAGCTGATGGGGCAAGGGAGAGGCAGACTTGGGTGACCTTATGAAAGTGGAAGTTGGCAGACTTTGATGGATAAGCAGCCTATAGTTCAACATGAGGAGGCAGATACAAAAGGCTTTTAAGGACTGTGAATTTTAAAACTTAATATGTCAATGATGTACGGGGTGTACAGGGAGGGGTAGAACCTCTGGTGATGGGGCTCATCACATCCATTCTGGAGCAGCTCACGTATCTTCGGTCCCTACCAGACACTTATACTCTCACCTGTGGCTCCAAGAAGCTGTCTGCCTGCAAACGTGGCCACACCTCAGTACACTACTTTGACAGGTGGGCTAGGCCAGGTGAGGGTAGTTGGTGGGGCCTCATGCCACGATGAAATAGGGACATGTCTGTCCTAGCATATGAAGCCACCTCCAGTAGACTGGGTGGGTGAGATCCAACTAGGAAGGAGGTTCTGTAACACTATGTGGAGAGTGAAGAGCATAACAAGGCATCAGTTAAGTCATAGTCACCCACTGAATCCAGGAAAGGCTGCAGTTGTGATGACTACTTGGCTTCCAAGGTCAAGAGAGTGGAACTGTCTTGGCGCAATGGCTTCTCCACTTTAAAAACCCTCCAGCACGCCTCTCCTGTCATTGTTGGATATGACAGCCAACCAACACACACCAAGGAAATAGTCCTAGCGTCACAGAGCAGTACAACACAAAAGCAGGCCCTTTGGCCCATCTAGTCTGTGCCGACCTGTTATCTACCTCATCCTATCAAGCTGCACCTGGCACATAGCCCTCCTGTCTATATACTTACCCAAATTTCGCTTAAATGTTAAAAACTAATCTGCATCCGCCATTTCTGCGGGCAGCTCAGCAACAAATGCCATAAAAACATAAAAAGATTTCAAAACACAACAAAGGAGACGAAAAGACTACAAACCAAGCATCTTCTGCAAGCTATTGTTGCTGGTTTAGCCCCAGACTGTTCAACGAAGCCATCTGTTCCCTAACCAGAGCTCTGCAGGGTTGGAGTCACTGCTAGTGCGATGAAAGCTGTTCCACACAGGCTGCAAGCATACGGGCACAGACCTCATACAGAAGCAAAAGCAGACTAGAATCCAACAGTTCATACAGAAGACGCTACCGTACATAGGCAGATGCAACATGCACACTTAGGGTAAGGCCAGTTTCCTTCAGTGCTGACTGCTCAATAATACTAACCCATCACAACGACTTGAATCGCTAAGCACAATACTGAGATACTCAGACAATGCAGAGAATGGTTTGTGTGAGCTTCGATGATCAAATTACACAGAAAAGATGCGACACTTCAATAAAATTTGTTTTTTTTTTTGGCACACCACCATGAAACCATCATCAAAAGAAAAGACCTGGTCTAGCGAGGAAGGAGCACAAAGCTCTTCACTGGACTCACCTTCTTCATCCAAGAGATTTGCTTTTCTCCTTCCCCCTCCCCTCCCCCTTCAATCGACTGAGCGCCGTTAATCTGACTTTTTGCCAGACTCAGTTTTGGTCATGTCTGCAGCCTACGGAAGTCGTAAATAACTCTTCCAGCACGGTGCAAAGTCTGGTGAAGGATGAGCATGAGAATCGTTTCCTGCCTTGCAGTTTGCTGGAGCCCCGTCTGATTGCTGCTTGCATCACACACATACACACACACATATACGCATGACCAGAATACCAATAAAGACCACATCAGCCTGTGATTGCCCACTGAGATTTCTCGGTTCCCTTTTTTTTAAATACGTCCTTCTTGCCTTCATTGTTTGAATGCGTTCACATGAAACAGCCCAGCCCGCGGGTCCCATTCAACCCTTGACTCAGGCATCTGGCAACTGAGGAGACAGGGAGCCTCTAAAGCTCACGTAGCTTTTAGTTTCTTCTCCCCAGAGGAGAATCTTACAAAGGCAGCTGGCCACAGTTTGGCTGAAATATATTTCATCTGTCTTACTATCAGTTCTGCTGATGTAATAAAACATTGGACAAAGATGCATCGCAGAACAGTCACTTGTTCAGATTAACAGAGACACAAAAAAAAAGCTGGAACTCGGCAAGTCAGGCAGCATTTATGGAAAGGAATAAAGAGGTGACGTTTTGGGCTGAGATGCTTTCCATTTGCCCTTTATACGGCATCAAATCGACACTGGTCCATTTACGTGAGTTCCAGACCAGATTGTTTCCCCAGTTTAGAGACGAGTGTTACCACCCCTCACACAAATTATTCCCTCATTTTGATTCCTTTTTCTCCTTTCTGCTGATCCATTTCACACATACTGAAAAAACAATGGATTTCCACAGCTGGAACAGAGACTCAATGGAAGATGGGAAACTCATAAGACATAGGAACAAATTAGGCCATTCAGCCCATCACACCTGCTCTGCTATTCCATTATGACTAATTTATTATCCCTCTCAACCTCATTCCTCTGCCTTCTCCCTATAACCTTTGACTCCCTTACTAATCATAAGACATAGGAGCAGAATTAGGCCATTCAACCCATCAAGTCCACTAAAGCCCATTCCATCATGCCGGATACTGGATCCCATTCAACCCCATACAACCTGCCCTCTCACCATATCCCTTGATGCCCTGACCAATTAGGAATCCATCAAATTCCGCTTTAAATATACGAACGGACTTGGCCTCAACCGCCGCCTGTGGCAGAGCATTCCACAGACTCACCATTCTTTAGCGAAAAAAAAAATTCCTCCTTACCTCCATTCTAAAAGGTTGCCCTTTAATTTTGAGGCTGCGCCCCCTGGTTCTGGATACCCCCACCAGAGGAAACATCTTTTCCACATCTACCTTATTTAGTCCTTTCAACACTCAATAGGCTTCAATGAGATCCCCATGCATTTTTCTAGATTCCAGTGAGTACAGGCCCAAAGCTGCCAAACGCTCCTTACACGTATAATCCTTTCATTCTGGGAATCATCGTCATGAACTTTCTCTGGACTCTCTCCAATAATAATACATCTGTTCTGAGCAAAGGGGCCCAAAACTGTTGACAACACTCCAAGTGCAGCCTGACTAGTATCTTATAAAGTTTTGGCATTATCTCCTTGTTTTTATATTCTAATCCCCTTGAAATAAATGCCAACATTGTATTTGCCTTCTTGACCACAGACTCAACCTGTGAATTAACCTTCTGAGCGTCTTGCATGAGGATTCCTAAGTCCCTTTGCATCTCTGATGTTTGAATTTTCTCCCCATTTAGATAATAGTCTGGACTTTTGTTCCTTTTACTAAAATGCATTATCATACATTTCCCAACACTGTATTCCAACTGCCACTGATTTGCCCATTCTTTCAATCTGTCTAAGTCCTGCTACAATCACATTGCTTCCTCTACCTACCCCTCCATCTATCTTTGTATCATCTGCAAATCTGACCGCAAAGCCATCAATCCCATCATCCAAATCATTGCCACATTGTACAAGGGCGAAAAGAAGTGGTCCCTGCGGAACACCACTGGTCTCCAGAGGCCACCAGAATAGATCCCCTTTATTCCCACTCTTTGCCTCCTACCGGTCAGTCAATCTTCTATCCATGCTAGTATCTTTCCACGTGTTCTTATCTTGTCAAAAGCCTTCTGAAAATCCAAGTAAACAACATCCACTGACTATCCTTTGTTTATCCTACCTGTTATTTCCTCAAGGAATTCCAACAGATTTGTCAAGCAATGTTTCCCCTTAAGTAAATCATGCTAACTTTGGCTTGAGATTTTTTTCATGTGCCTCCAAGTACCCTGAAACCTTAATAATAGTCACAAACACAGCCACCCCACCCCCTTTGCCTATCTGCCCGTCTTTTCGATGCAATGTGTATCCTTGGACGTTAAGCTCCCAACTATGATCTTCCCTCAGCCCCTGAGATGGAGTCACTGGCATTTTGACAGAACAGGAATGTTATATTCTGTCCAGGTTGTCTCAATCTTGGAAGCATGCAGAAGCTTTAGAGAGGGTGCAGGGGAGAATTAATAGGACGCTGCCTGGATTAGAGAGCATGTCTTATGAGGAGGAGATGCTTGACTTTTCTCTTTGGAGCAAAAGAGGATGAGAGATAAGATGGTAAGAGGTGTAGATTGAGTGGACAGCCAGCTCTTTAGTCCCAGGGCGGAAATGGTTAATACAAGACAGCATAATTTTAAGCTGATTGGAGGAAAGTGTGTCAGGGGGGAGAGGATATCAGAGGTGGTTTTTATTTAATACCATGAACCGTAGGTGTGTGGAATGCATTGCCAGGACCGGTGGCAGAGGCAGATGCACCAGAGACATTTAAGAGATCTTGGATAGGCACATGCATGACCGTAAAATGGAGGGCTATATGGAAGGAACACACATAAAACTTGCTGGTGAACACAGCAGGCCAGGCAGCATTTATTGGAAGGGGTACAGTCAACGTTTCGGGCTGAGACCCTTCATCAGGACTAACTGAAAGAAGAGCTAGTAAGAGATTTGAAAGTGGGAGCGGGAGGGGGAGATCCGAAATGACAAGAGAAGACAGGAGGGGGAGGGATGGAGCCAAGAGCTGGACAGGTGATTGGCAAAAGGGATATGAGAGGATCATGGGACAGGAGGCCTAGGGAGAAAGAAAAGGGGGAGGGGAGAAAACCCAGAGGATGGGCAAGGACTATATGGAAGGGCAGGGTTACATTGATCATGGAGCAGGATATAAGTCTGGCACAACATCTACGTTCTAACAGTAAGTGTGCATAATTGTGGGTCATTTATACTGCACATGATCTGAGATCTGAAGGTGGCCTATCACTGAACTACAATCAGCTTCTGTTGAAGGTGGCACGGTGGTGCAGCTGATCACAGTCACTGGCTTATAGGTTCAATCCTGACCTTGGGCGGGGCGCTGTCTGTACGGAGGTTGCCTGTTCTCCCGGTGACCATCCGCGTTTCCCCTGAATTCCCCGCCTCCTCCCACATCCCAAAGGCCGACAGATTGGTAGGTAGCTTCGGCCGCTTCAAATTCCCCCTGCTGTGTGGTCAGTGACAGAATCTGTCAAATCAAGTCAGGAAAAACTTGCCCGTTGCAGCATCACAGGCACGTAGATTTCCACAGATATAGAACATAAATTACTTAAAAATTATACAAAGGGGAAGTCGATGGGAATGCGCAGAGAATAAAATGGGATTAGCGTAAGATCAGTACAAATGCAAGCTTGATGGTCAGAGTGGAACTGATGGGCCAAAAGACCTATTTCTGTTTTGTATAACCCTACCTTAAAGGCAAGAGGACTGAATTCTTCTTTCTAGATGTTGATATGCAGATAATGTTCAAAATTCAAAGTAAATTTATTATCGAAGTACATATAATATATATAAAAAAATAGGCATCCATTAGTCTCGTGAGACCATGGATTTGCACCTTGGAAGGTTTCCAGGGCGCAGGCCTGGGCAAGGTTGTGTGGAAGATCAGCAGTTGCCCATGCTGCAAGTCTCCCCTCTCCATGCCACCGATGTTGTCCAAGAGAAGGGCATTAGGAACAATACAGCTTGGCACCAGTGTCATCGCAGAGCAATGTGTGGTTTAGTGCCTTGCTCAAGGACACAACACGTTGCCTCAGCCAAAGCGCGAACTAGCGACCTTCAGATCTCTAGACACATGCCTTAACCACTTGGCCACGTGCCAACACACACACACACACACACACACACACACACACACACACACACACACACACACACATATATATATGTATGTTACTATATACATTGGTTTTCTTGCGGGCATACTCAGTAAATCCAAGAACCATAAGAGAATCAATAAAAGACCGCACCTAACAGGGTGGACAAACCACCAATGTGCAAAAAACAAAAACAAACTGTGCAATACAAAAGAATAAAGAAATAATAATAAAAATTTTAATGAATATCGAGAACATGAGATTAAGAGTCCTTGAAAGTGAGTCCACAGGTTGTCGGAACTGTTCAGCGATGGGGCGAGTGAAGTTGAGTAAAGCATCATTGTCAGATAGGAACTGAAAGAGCTACTGCCTAAAGTTTCAGCTGAGGTTGAGATGGTGTGTGAATTGACCGCCACTCCCTAGCATGCTCCTGGCTAACGTCCAGTCCCCGGATAACAAGCTTTGTGAACTGAGAACCAGAATCTCCTATCAGCAGGAAACAAAGGAATGCAACGTTTTGTGCTTCGTGGAGACCTGGCTGATGGAGGAGATACCAGATCAGGCCATCGAGCCCTCTGGGTTCTCCCTGTTCCGGGCAGACAGGTCGAGAAACCTCTCTGAGAAGAGTGAAGGAGGAGGGGTATGCTTCATGGTCAACAATGCTTAGTGCGACCCCCAGAATATGGATGCCCTCAAATCCATTTGTTCCCCAGACCTAGAATACCTGATGCTGCTGTGCAGACCTTACTGGCTGCCTAGAGGGTTCACGGCTGTTATCATCACAACGGTGTACATTCCACCGCAGGCTGATGCTGACCTGGCTCTCAAGAAACTGTACGAGACCATCAACACGCTGGAGACTGCACACCCAGAGGCTGCCTTCATCGTCGCCGGTGACTTTAATGGAGCGTCAATAGTTTCTCTGAAGTTGCGTCAGCACATCCAGGTGAGCACTCGTGGAGATAACACACTTGATCACTGTTACACTCCCTTCCGCAACTCTTACAAAACTCTCCTTTGCCCAGCTTCTGGAAAATCAGATCACTCTTCGATCCTGCTTTTGCCAACATACAGACAGAAGCTGAAACAAGTGGCAGCCACTGTTAAAACCTTCCACTGTCGGTCCAACCGATCGGGCTCCATGCTACAGGACTGCTTTGATGACGTCAACTGGAATGTCTTCCATGACGAGGATGTCTCCAAGTTCACAGATGGAGTCACGTGCTTCATCTGGAAGTGCATCGACGATGTTGTCCCTCAGAAGTCGGTCAGGGTCTTCCCGAACCAGAAACCCTGGATCAACAGTTCCCTGTGAGCAGCACTTACCGCGCGACATTGAGCTCACATTGCTGGTGATCAACTAGAGCTCAAGAAAAACAACCATGATCTGCACAAAGCTATCAAGGCTGTGAAACAACAATACAGGGACAAGATTAAGTCAAGATTCACAACGAATAGCACACGTGACTTGTGGGGAGGGCTGCATACCATCGCAGAATTCAAAGCCAAACATTGTGGTGCCACCAACATCGCGGCCTCTCTCCCAGATGAGCTCAATCGCTTTTACGCTCGGTTCGATGTCGCTAACTCTGAGCCTCCGAGGAAAGCTGCCACTATAACCTGCAACTTGGTCATCTCTGAGGCTGAGGTACGCAGATGTTTCCAATGAGTAGACAGTCGCAAGGTTGTAAGAGTCAGCTCCCTCACCTCCACCTCTCTGACTCTCAATACAGGAGCCCCTCAGGGCTGCTTACTGAGTCCCCTCCTTTACTCCCTGTATACCCATGACTGCATTGCCACTCACAGCTAAAATCTGCCAATTAAATTTGTCGACGGCACTACATTGAATGGCCTTATCTCAAACAGCTCCTTCAATGTCGTAAAAACAAAGGAGCTGGTTGTGGATTACAGGAGAAATGGAGACAGGCTAACCCCTATTGACATCGATGGATCTGGGGTTGAGAGGGTAAATAGCTTCAAGTTCCTTAGCATCCACATCAGCTGTGTGGTGAAAAAGGCGCAACAGCACCTCTTTCACCTCAGACGGTTGAGCAAGTTTGATATGGGCCCCTGAATCCTAAGAACTTTCTACAGGGGCACAATTGAGCGCATCCTGACTGGCTGCATCACTGCCTGGTATGGGAACTGTACTCCCCTCAAACGCAGGACTCTGCAGAGAGTGGTGCGGACAGCCCAGCGCATCTGTAGTTGTGAACTTCCCACTATTCAGGACATTTACAAGGACAGGTGTGTAAAAAGGGCCCTTAGGATCATTGGGGACCCGAGTCACCCCAACCTCAAACTGTTCCAGCTGCTACCATCCGGGAAACGGTACCACAGCATAAAAGCCAGGACCAACAGGCTCCAGGACAGCTTCTTCCACCAGGCCATCAGATTGATGCTGATTTAAATATACTCTATATTACATTGACTGTTCCATTTATTATAAATTACTATGATTGCACATGGCACAGTTAGATGGAGACGTAACAAAGATTTTTGCTCCTCATGTATGTGAAGGATGTAAGAAATAAAGTCAATTCAATAAAGTTGAAAGTGTTGTTTGAGGCCCTGGGCATGCTTAGGATCCATGGCAGCAACAGTAATAATGAACAGGACAACAGAAACCAGAGTATTCATCAATAAATGCCAGGTCAAACACAAAACAGATCCACTGCAACTTGAGTAGACGAAACACCACTAAGATATTCAACAAAATAAAATCCTTCGCTACTCCTATAAAACAAGCTGTGCAATTTCACCAGAGAGAAAAAAAACAGTGCAGTAGAATCCCCTGGTGCTGTCCTCAGAAGATTGACATTTAAAATACATTCAATGTTGATTTGTTGTATGTGCAGCTATGGGATTTGAACCCTCCAACTCTGCATATATAAGGCACATTATATACGAATCAGGGGCAGAGGTGGGGCACTTAACCTCTTTGAGCCCGCTCCACCATTCAATAAGATCACGTCTCAAATCGACATTCCTGTCTCCACGTGATGATTACTCAGTCCACTGGTTGTTAAATGCCCACCTACCTCCGCCTTAAAAATCGTTGACAACTCTGTTTACACTGACTTTAAAGGAAGAGAATTCCAACCACTCACGGCCTTCTCAGGGAAAAAAAAATCACCTCATTTGACATAAATGGATGACCCTTTATTTTGAAATGGTGACCTGTAGGTTCTACAACAGGAAATATCCTCTCAATATCGACCTTTGGGATCTCTCAACATTTTAACCAAGCCTCCACTCGTACTCCTTTTAAAGTCCAATAGACAGACGCTCAGCCTGTCCAACCATTCATCACAAACTGACTTATTCCTAGCTTTAATCTAGGAAACATTTTCTTAGCTGCTTTGAATGCATAGTCTTCCCTAAGTAATTAACTGAAGAATATCTTCTGTACTTCTGTAGTAATAAAGCTTTCTGAAACCTTCTCTAATTACTTATCATACCTGCATACCAGCTCTTTGGGAATCATGCAATAGGATTGCCAAAACCCTCTGTAACTTGTTCTGCAATCTCTCACCACATAGATAATACAATTTAAAAATGTTTTTTGTTCTGTTAAAATGGATTTTTTTTCACTGTAGACAAATGTAAATATTTGTGCATTTACACAGGTTCTTTAAGGTAGGTGGGGATAAGCTCCCACTACCTACTAAATGCTCCCAATAGCATGTGTCTCAAGTAGCCTCTGACAGCCAAGTCCAGCTCCTGGCCTTCCTATGTGGCTTGGCTTCTAGCCCAGTGGAACCGTTTCTACTGCCAGGAGAAGGAGCAAAGGCAAGCTACTGGTGGCTTAAAACCAGTCACTTAGGGCAGATGGGGCTTGTCAGCTGTGGTTGGCAGCTCATTGAAGAGAAGGAAAATTCCAATCTCAAGACGCCCCTACCTTGTGGCTATACCCACTCATGGGTTAGGCTTTGGTAGTAAACCCTGAGGAACAATCCAAAGCTGGAGTCCCTAAGGCAGACATACATTGAGTCCAACACTGACTGGCAAATCCTGCGATGCCACAAACTGTATCGGCCTCCGTCGTTCCTTTGCGATCATCAGCTGCATGGAGAAGGGAAAGCCTGCTACATAAAGCAACAGCTTGCTCTCCATACCGTACTTCCCTGACTTGTGTATCAAGTAGACAGCTCGAATGCAACATCTACGGTCAACCTCGACCAATGGCGGGCCTCAATTCACACACAGATTGTGTATAATGGCACATGATACACTATTTGCCAGGTCATGACCCATTCATTTAACCTATTCATATACCCCTTCGTAGTTTCCCTAAGCCCTCTTCTAGCTTACATTCTTGCCTATCTTTGTGTTAGCAATCTATACTGTAAAAAATTTCAGTCCCTTCATCAAAGTCAATTGTACAAATTGTAAACATAAATTCCCGTGCACGTCACCCACTACCCACCAGAAAAAAGTATGTCTACTTTTACAGCAGTATGTCTACTGCTCCATGTTAGATGTTAGCCCACACCGATGTATCTCTTATAATACTAGCTTTTGTCTTCCACAATAACCTTTGATGAGGTATTTTAATTAAGCACTTTCTGTAAATCTAAAATCCTCTGGTTCCCCTTTATCTACAACATGGTACTTATTCAGAGAGAGCATAAAAATATAGTAATTGGTCAAACATGATGTCTCTTTCAACAAACCAAGTTGACTTGGCCCAATTACATTGAATTTTCTCAAGTGTCCTTTAATGACTAACCACTAACGATACCTGTCATGTACAGTTTCCTGCTCTCTGTGTTCTTCTGTTTTTTTAATAAACTAGCTACTCTTCATATTTTCCAATTTGATGAAACTTTACCCAATTTAAGGAATTTTGCAAAATTAAACCCAATGCTTCAACTGTCCCATTGGCCATTTCTTTAAAGACCCCAGGATGAAGTTCACCAGGAAACAGAGATCTCAGCTTGCAATATTACATCCCTGATGACTGTAACACTGCCCGTCTTCCAATTCCCAATTGTTAGCTGATATAACTTTCATTCTCTATAGTCAAAACTGAGATAAAATACCTGTTTATTTCAAGATTTTTTCTCCAATTCACTTTAAAATTAATTCCTCAGTTTCTGCAGAGCAAATAATCATAATTCTTACTTTTTAAAAAACTGCTTTGCATATTTTTAAAAATGTCATTGTCTATTTCTGTTTCCCTAACTAGCATTTTACACTAATGCTTCCGTCCCTTGTTAAGTTTTGAGTAATATTTTGTGTTCTGTCCAATCTTCTGACACGCCAGCTGTTTGTGCAAATATATTTTCTCCTTACCTTTGTCCTTACCGCGAACTGTTTTAGTTAACCACAGACAGTGGGTCCCTCCCCCTTGCATTTTGTTACCTACTTACTCTGTGTATTCTGAGAGATCCCCTTAGACGGCTGCCACTGCATCTCATTCTGATTCTGTAACTGAATTTGCTGGTTCAGTTTGGCTACCTCAGATGTTATCCCCTCATACTACATGCTTCACTACATCCTAAAATGAAAAACCATCTGCAGGTCTATCTTGACACCAGTACATCCACTGCCTAAACACCTCATCTCATCTCTAGACCCTTTGTGGTTTTATTTGTGTTCACACTTTAAAATGTGTATTTTAATTAGCTACTTCAAAGTTCACTATCAAAGTACACGATATACAACCCTGAGATTAATTTCCTTGCGGTCATTCACAGGAAAACGAATACAATAGAATCAATGAAAAACTACACACAATGACTGACGACGATCAATGTGCAAATACACAAAAATATCAAATAAAAATAGTATGCAAATAAATACATGGAGAAGATGAGCTGAGTCTTTGAAAGTGAGGCCATTGGTTGTGTTTAGTGATCAGTCCAGTGCTGAGGTGAGTGAAGTTATCCACTTGGTAAAACATAGGAACACAAGAAAATAGGAACCACTCAGCCCCTCAGCCCCTCAATCCTAGCCCACCATTCAATATGATCATGACAGAAGTATGCTTGCACTTTAATACCAGCATTACCTGGCATCATTTAGTTATACAGTAGCTCTCACAAACAATTTCATCTTCCACAAGAATAGGCCGCACCCATACAGAAAAGAATTAGTGTATATTTGTAAAGTGAGGTTGTCCTAAGCACAGCTAATTGTACATTTGCTTTATGCTGTGGTCAACTATTTGAGGTTGAAGAATCTACTTTGAAAAGCTCTCTGAACCCATAACGAGTTATGAAGGCAGACAATGTTGCTGAAATATTTTCCCTCGGTCTGTGGTCGGAGTCTGCGAATAGACCTCACACCATCAAAGTTCAGTGTAACATGTTTGAGCCAATTTTCAACTGGAAACCTCCAGAACCCTTTATATAGGCACCCGTTAGTCTCATGGGACCATGGATTTGCGCCTTGGAAGGTTTCCAGGGCACAGGCCTGGGCAAGGTTCTATGGAAGACCAGCAGTTGCCCATGCTGCAAGCCTCCCCTCTCCACGCCACCAATGTTGTCCAAGGGAAGGGCATTAGGACCCACACAGCTTGGCACCGGTGTCATCACAGAACAATGTGTGGTTAAGTGCCTTGCTCAAGGACACAACACGTTCGCTCAGCCAAGGCTCGAACTAGCAACCTTCAGATCACTAGATGACCGTCTTAACCACTTGGCCACTCGCCAACTCCAGAACCCAGTCATACAAGAAACAAGGGGGGGGACACTTTTAGTGGGGAGAGAGCAGAATAGCCAGGGATAGAAAAGACCACATCAGGATACACATCTTCACACAACAGTGGCGGCAGAAAATCTGAAACCCTCTCGCCTTTGGGAAAACTGGGGAGCCTAGAGCTCAATCATCACATTGATCCATTTCTGATGGATGAGTCATAGAAGAAGAATTAGGCCACTCAGCCCATCAAGTCTGATCCGCCATTCCATCATGGCTGATTTATTTATCCTTTCAACCCCATTCTCTGCCTTCTCCCCGTAACCTTGTCAGGGTGGCACTGTGGCACAATGCTTTACAGTACCAGTGACCTGGGTTCAATTCCCACCACTATCTGTCAGGAGTTTGTACGTTCTCCTCCTAACCACGTGGGCTTCCTCTGGGTCCTCCAGTTTCCTCCCACAGCCCAAAGACGTACCGGTTAGTAGGTTAATTGGTCATTGTAAAGTGTCCCATGATTAAGCTAGGGTTAAACCAGGGGTTGCTGGGCAACGTGGTTCAAAAGGCCAGAAGGACCTATTCTACGCTGTATTCCAATAAGTTAATACAAATCTTTGATACCCTTACTAATCAAGAACCTTCAATCTCTACTTTAAATATACCCAATGACTCCATCTTCATAGCTGTTTGAGTTTGGGTTTGGGTATTTGATCCTCCGCAATATTCCGCATGGGAATTTAAACTGGAGGTGGCAGTGGTTTTTTTACGAGGTTGGGTTGCGAGCTCAACATCAACCCGGCACGGATGGAGAACGCGCTCGGGAGCAGTCTGTCACTGGATCGAACTCGGGAACCTCTGTTCTCGAGCCTGGCGCTGATCCCACTGCGCCACCAGCCAAGTTAATCAATTCCACAAATTCACCACCCTCCAGCTAAAGAAATTCTTCTTCATTTCTGTCCTATAGAGATGTCCTTCTATTCTGAGGCTGTATCCTCTGGTCCTAGACTCTCTCACTGTTGAAAGCATCCTCTCTACGTCCAATCTATCCAGTCCTTTCAGTATTCTGTAGATTTCAACGAGATCTCTCCTCATTCTTCTAAAGGATAAAATGTAAGTAACATGGGGGCCACAATTTCTTTGAAACTTAAAAGGAATTGCTGACGTTTGGAGAGGCAGTGAGAATACATAAACAAAGCAGGGTAAACATCTTTCCTGTCCTGTTGGACATTCACTAGGGCAGCTTCTCCACCCAATCCCACTCACAGGTAGATCCCATATTTGAAAACAGCATGTCCAAGGCGCTTCACACAAAAAATCCCAGAGGAACCCAGAGGGTCAGGTAGCATCCATGGAGGGAAGTAACCAGCCAAAATTTCGGGCCAAGGTCCTTCATCGGGGCTGGAAAGGAAGGGGGTCAAATCGAGAAGAAGATGGGGATGAGGAGGAGGAGCAGAACAAGCTGCTAGGTGAGGCCAAGTGAAAGTGAGATGGGTGGGTGAGGGAGGGATGGGGATGATGTGAGAAGCTGGAAGGTGATAGGTGGAAGAGGTAAAGGGCCTCAGAAGGAATCTATTAGGTTCAAAGTGCTGAATGGCCTAATCTTGTTTGTGTATACATAATACTCTCAATGCAGTCTTCAGTTGTTACCTACAGTACGTTGTCTAACACATCTGAAACTCAAATGTCAAACTGAATGCTCAGATCATCAGCAAGGCAGCCAAATAAACCCTGGGTAGAGTAACAAATGTCTTTGTTGATCTTTCTTGCAGTCTTTAACATGAATGACACATTTCACTGTATGCTTCGATATACGTGTGATAAATAAAGCTAATCGTTATCTTTAAAAGTATATATGTATATATTTAACTTTTATCTTTATTTAGATATAACACAGTAACAGGCCCTTCTAGCCCAATGAACCCACTACGTCCAATTACACCCATGTGACCAATTAACCTACTAACCGTACATCTTTGGAACGTGTGAGGAAACTGGAGCACCCGGAGGAAACCCACACAGACACGGTGAGAACGTACAAATTCCTTGCAGACATAGTTGGAAATTGAACCTGGGTTATCTAACTGCTATTCTACTGCGCCATAATGCTAGAAGGCATAAAGATTAGGCATGGAATAATCAGTCTAGATGACACACAAACAAAGGCTGTTTCTCAGTACATATGACAAAAATAAACCAATTACAAACATATGCAAGGTGAGCCCAGCAGAGAGGAAATGAACCATGCATACTTTGAATTGCACAAAACTAGTAATTCATAGCCAAATTATTTCTGATCCAGTTGAATAGAAAGGCCTCCCATACTCAAGACATTTAGAACCATAGAACACTACAGCACAGAAAACAGGCCATTCGGCACTTTTAGTCTGTGCTGAAACTTTATTCCGCTAGTGCCATTGACCTGCACCCAGTCCATAACCCTCCAGGCCTCTCCCATCCATGTACCTATCCAATTTATTCTTAAAACTTAAAAGTGAGCCCACATTTACCACATCAGATGGCAGCTCATTCCGCACTCCCACCATTCTCTGAGTGAAGAAGTTCCCCCCAATGCTCCCCCTAAATCTTTCCCCTTTCCCCCTAAAGCCATGTCCTCTCATATTTATCTTTCCTAATCTAAGTGGAAAGAGCCTACTCGCATTTACTCTGTCTATACCCCTCATAATTTTGTAAACCTCTATCAAATCCCCCCTCATTCTTCTATGCTCCAAGGAATAAAGTCCTAACCTGTTCAATCTTTCCCTGTAACTCAATTCCTGAAGACCTGGAAACATCCTAGTAAATCTTCCCTGCACTCTTTCAATCTTACTGATATCCTTCCTATACTTAGGTGACCAGAACTGCACACTATACTCCAAATTTGGCCTCACCAATGTCTTATACAACCTCATCATAACATCCCAACTCCTATAATCAATACTTTGATTTATGAATACCAGGATGCCAAAAGCCTTCTTTACAACCCTGTCTACCTGTGACGCTACTTTCAGGGAATTATGTATCTGAACTCCCAGATCCCTTTGTTCCCCCGCACTCTTCAGTGACCTACCGTTTACTGTGTATGTCCTACCTTGATTTGTCCTTCCGAAATGCAACACCTCACACTTGTCTGCATTAAATTCCACCTGCCATTTTCTGGCCCATTTTTTCAGTTGGTCCAGATCTCTCTGCAAGCTTTGAAAGCCTTCCTCGCCGTCTACGACCCCTCCAATCTTAGTGTCATCAGTAAACTTGCTGATCCAATTTACCACATTATCATCTAGATCATTGATATAGACAACAAACAACAATGGTCCCAGCACAGATCCTTGAGGCACACCACTAGCCACAGGCCTCCAGTCTGAGAAGCAATCATCCACTACCACTCTCTGTCTTCTCCCACACAGCCAATTTCAAATCCAGATTACAACCTCTCCATGGATACTTAGTGTCTGAACTTTCTGAACTAACCTCCGATGTGGGACCTTACTAAAGTCCATGTAGACAACATCCACAGCTTTTCCTTCATCTACTTTCTCGGTAACCTCCTTGAAAAACTCTACAAGATTCGTTAAACATGATCTACCATTCACAAAGCCATGCTGACTATCTTTAATCAGTCCTCGGCTGTCCAAATACTTGTATATCTGATCTCTCAGAACACCTTCCAATAATTTACCTACTAAACTTTCTATTTTAGGAGAATGGGCAAAGAAGTGGCAGGTGGCATACAGCATAGGAAGGTGAATGGTCATGCACTTTGGTAGAAAGAATAAAGGTGCAGACTGTTTTATCAACAACGAGTGAATTCAGAAATTGGAGGACGTACAAAGGAACTTCGGAGTCCTAGTACAGGATACCCTAAAGATTAATTTATAGATTGAGTCAGCAGTAAGGATGCCAAATGCAACATTTGCATTCATTTCAAGAGGACTAGAATACAAAAGGAAGGATGTAATGTTGAGACCGCAATGTTAAGACATTGGTCAGACCACATTGGAGTATTCTGAGCAGTTTGGGGTCCTTATCTAAGAAAGGATGTGCAGGCATTGGAGAGGGTCCAAAGGGGCCTTACAAGAATAATCCTGGGAATGAAAAGGTTAATGTATGAGGAGTGGTTGATGGCTCTGGGCCTGTACTTGCTGGAGTTTGCAAGATCAATAGGTTTCAATAGGTACATTTAATATCAGAGAAACGTATACAATATACATCTTTAAATTCTTCTTCTTCGCAAACATCTACAAAAACAGGGGAGTGCCCAAAGAATGAATGACAGTGGTTAGTGGTTGAGTGACAAAAACAGGGGAGTGCCCAAAGAATGAATGACAGTGGTTAGTGGTTAGTGGTTGAGTGGTGGAATGAATGAGTGGTTAGAACCCCAAAGCCCTCCAGCCCCCCCCATCAGTGCCCTCCACCGAGCACTCAAGCATGCAGCAAAGCATCAATAAAGACACAGACTTGCAGTACCCCAAAGACTACTCGTTCACCTGGTAATTTGACATACCACAGGCTCTCTCTCTCTCCCCCTAATAAGGGAAGAAAGAGGTGTCCCTGTTTGAGCACATTGAGGAGAGATCTCATTGAAATCTACGAGATATTGAAAGGCCGAGACAGACTGGATGCAGAGAGGATATTTCCAATAGTGGGAGCGTTTAGGACCAGAGGGCACACCCACAGTCACAGTCATCCCTCCAGAACAGAGGAGGAATTTCTTTGGCCTGAGGGCAGTGAATCTGTGGAATTCATTACCACAGAAAGCTGTGGAGGCCAAATAATTGAGTATATTTAAAGCACAGGTTGATACATTCTTGATTAGAAAGGACGTCAAAGGTTACAGGAAGAAGGCAAGAGAATATAGGTTTGAGGGGGATAATAAATCAGCCATGAACAAATGATGCAGCATACTTGATGGGCTGAATGGCCTAATTTTGCTCCTATGTCTTGTGCTTCATAGCCAACTTGAAAATGTTAGATTGACATTAGAGTAGGTTAAAAGCTCTTTGCTCACATTGTGGGCCTTAGGGCATGAACTGTGCTGTAATGCACTGTATGTTCTACATTCTAAAATGCAAGAGTCACATTGAGCTCGTCTGTTGTTCTTTACGCATTGGTTGAGTGATAAATGCTTGACAGGTGTTTACGGAGAAAACCCTCTGCAACAACCAAACCCTCCTGACAACCGGCTTCATTGTGATGGGACACCCATTATATTTACTGAGGAGAGTCAGGCTATGGTTCTGTAATGTTCCTGTCAAATGAAGGCACCTCTTTCTCCTCATGGCATATGTGCAACTATCACGAGTAAGGCCTGAGTCCGTAGGCTCTCAAGCCGATCCTGATCCTCCAGAGATTAACAAGCTCTGCCAAACATCACAAAATATGGTTCCAGCCACAGATGTGAGCGAGGCAGTTGTCGACAGAATACAATCAAACCACATGACACTGTATTTGGAGTCTGTCCACAAAATGTCATGCAGTGTTGGGGCCCTCAGCAGAAGCTTCTTTCTTCAACCCTGTAACTCAGCCTTTGTTCGGGAAGAAAAATGGGTGAGAACTCACATCAATAATTGACCCCCAAGCCAAAAGGCACAAATAAGATTGGTGGGACAGACCAGTCATCTCTCACCCTCAACCCAAAGCTAACATGGCACAGCTTTCAAAAAGGGTCTCGGTGTGACAATCTGTTATTGCCTGTAGAGCAGGGTTTTCCAACCTGGGCTCCACAGACCCCCTTGGTTAATGGTAGGGGTTCATGCCACAGAAAAGGTTAGGAACCCCTGCAGTAGAGGATCAGCGATGAGACAAAGGTGCTGAAAGGTATCATGGAAGTTAGTCATTGGGAATTGGAAATTGAACATTCAGGATGAGGCATTTGAAATAATGAAAGTGTCCTTAATAAAAGAGGCACTGAAAGATCCCAGGTGCAGCCAGGCTTCTGGAATCTTACAGTGCTGTAAAATTCCAAATAATCATAAAAGTAATAATCAATGCCAGGATAATCAAGGACACGACCCATCCAGCCAACACACTTTTCGTCCCTCTTCCCTCCGGGAGAAGGCTCAGGAGCTTGAAGACTCGTACAGCCAGATTCGGGAACAGCTTCTTTCCAACTGTGATAAGACTGCTGAACGGACCCTGACCTGGATCTGGGCCGTACCCTCCAAATATCCGGACCTGCCTCTCGGTTTTTTTGCACTACCTTACTTTCCATTTTTCTATTTATGAGTTATAATTTAAATTTTTAGTATTTACTAATTTTTACTATTTTAATATTTTTAATATTTAATATTTGTAATCCAGGGAGTGGGAAGCGCAGAATCAAATATCACTGTGATGATTGTACGTTCTAGTATCAATTGTTTGGCGACAATAAAGTATGAAGTGGTCCCTGTTATTCCAGACATTCATTGGGAAAACATCCCAGTGTTAAGCAAGCACATGTGCTGGAGGATTTCAGCAGGTCAGGCGGTATCTATGGAGAGGACTAAAGAGCTGACCTTTTTCACCCAAGACCTTTCATCAGGCTCTTTATTCCTCTCCGTAGATGCTGCCTGACCTGCTGAATCCCTCCAGCATCTTGTGTGTGTGTTACTCTGCATTTCCAGCATCTGCAGAATCTCTGGTGTTTATGATTAAGCACGTTTTGGAAGGTGTATGGCAAGGAGGTACTGAGTTTGCTTGTGGAGTTTCTTTTGATCTGATATTGGGAATTTGCTGTATAGATGGCAGTGCATTCATATTTCTGAACTCCAATCCTTGATTCCACCAATAGAATTGTAATTTCAGATTTTGAAAAAAATTTCCCCTCAGTTTGCCACCTGGCTAAAGGAACAGGCCGTCACTGGGAAACAAACAGGTTCCAGTTTTTACAGATGTCTAAGTGAAAAAGTTGGAAAATACACAATGTGCTATCTTTTGCACTTAGCTATTTGTCCATGTTTGTTTTTGTACAGCTTTTCATTAATCTGTAGTGTTTCTTTATATTTACTGTGAATGCCCACAAGAAAGTGAATCTCAGGGTTGTAAAGGCATACGTTAGTCTTGCGAGACCATGGATCTGCGCCTGGAAAGTCTTCACTCTCCAGGGCACAGGCCTGGGCAAGGTTGTATGGAAGACCAGCAGTTGCCCATGCTGCAAGTCTCCCCTCTCCACAGCACCAATGTTGTCCAAGGGAAGGGCATTAGGACCCATACAGCTTGGCACCAGTGTTGTCGCAGAGCAATGTGTGATTAAGTGCCTTGCTCAAGGACACTACACGCTGCCTCGGTTGGGACTCGAACTCAAACTCACGACCTTCAGGTCGCTAGTCCAATGCCTTAACCACTTGGCCACGTGCCCACAGGGTTGTATATGGTGACATAAATGTACTTTGATAATAAATTTACTTTGAACTTTGAGAAACAAAATACTAGACATACAATACTAACTCTCAAAAAGCCACAGAATAAAGAGTAAATATTCTACTTCCGTGTTCCCCTCCACACCTTGAGGTACATCAGGTGGCAACCTTGCCGTTTCTCTAGCATTTGCCTGCTTTTTTTTTTTACGAGGCCGAGTTGTGAGCTCAACGCTCAACCCGGCACTGGATGGAAAGCATGCAAGGGAGCCAGTGGATTTGAACCCGGGATCATTCAGCTCAGAGTCCAGAGTGAATGCCACATAATCGGCGGCTGATGTAACTTGAAGGTTTGATGATTGACTCGGGCGATGAGGAGAGCACAATCGCGCTCTTCGTTACAGTAATATCATTAAAATTTTAACTTCCAATTGAGAAGCTGAACATCCGAGCCGAAAGTCACTACCTCTGGCAGTGGACAGAGAGTTAAATATATTAAAATTTTAAACAGATGACTATGCTACAGAGCCAGTTGTGTGAAAAGCACCCAGCTCATGGTATGGATCACTGCCTGCAATTTAAAAATCAGCCAGTGATTCATCCCAAATGAAGTCCCAGCATTTTTCAGGCATTTCAAGAGATGAAATATAACCTCCACCAGTGGCTGTGAAAGTTAATGCTCTTTGAACAACAATGTGGATTAAATTAGGATCTTATTAGAAACCTGGCTAATCAAAAACATAATTCTAATGTTGCACTGTGCACTTCAGTCCCCTTATATTGAAGTTGTGATTGTTTGAAAAATCGTTTCTTTAGCAGAACGCCTCCATCCTTCTGCTGTTGCTTGGCTGAATGAGAGATATTCAATATCTCCCTTCACCTTTGCACAGAAAATCGATGGAATCATCGGGATAAGACTGTCAGCAACTAATGAAATGCTGTGACATTAGCATTATGCAATATCAACATGCCTAGTTATTTGGCTTTTAATGCGTCAGCTTGTTTTGCAAACGTATCAGATGGTCCACTCTGTGCCCAACAAATTTCCTATTGACTGTCACCAACACCCCCCCCCCACCCCCCTTGCATATGCTGGCTGGATCTCACTAGCTCTAGGGAAATGAGAAATACTTACATTGCCATAATCTGTCCTGTTTATAAAAACAATCTTTCCTTTGCATAGATGTAATTCATGCAGGTATACAATGAATTCTTTTGTGCTTCTTGTAGTTTTTAAACAGTCACTATGTAATCAACTGCTGATTGTTTAATAAACCTTATATTAGTTATACTCTACTAGCTGTTACCAAGACGTGAGAGTATGTCTGTGCTTGAAAACAAACCAAGAATCAGTGCTCTGTTTCTGGAAAATTGAGCCAATTGGCCTCGTGCCCTCTTTGGAGTCAAAAAATGAGAGGCAATCTCTTTAAGAAACATGAGCTGATGAGGGGGTTGGAAGGGTAGAAGAGGATAGGAAGTTTCTGTGAGGAATCTAGAACTGGGGAGCCTAGATTCAGGATGGTGAGATACATCCTAGGAAGCACTGCGAGAGATTATCAGTGAAGTAGCCTGGGGTCATCGGGTCTTTCGGGTCAACATTAGACACTCTCACCCAAGTGACAGGGGTTGATCAGGTCCCAGCAACGTTGGTCCATGGGTCACACCTCTAGATCCATAGCCAACTGGAGGCTTGCTCAGCAGTAATGCCAAGGAGAGAGCAGGTTCTGCAGAGTGAGCCGCCATCAAAATCTCTACAACCCAACTTCTACAGGCTCGTACTGTGAGCTCCACCCCTCTCTAGCACTGCTCTACCAGCTCATGGTATTTGACTCTCTTATGTGGGACACCTATTTAAGACAGAAATATGAGGAGAAATATCTTCTCCCAAAGCATTGAGATCATCTGGATTTCTCTAACCCCAGAAGCGTGTACTTAAGACAGAGAAATGAGGCTGTGACCAAAGACGAGCATCATTTCCGCACCCCCCCGCACCCCCCCCCCCCCCGTACAGTGAGGGCATGCTGTATCAGTAGGATCAGATGTCTGTGCAGGCAGGAGGTTGGAGGGGCTAGTGACCCTCTAGGTGTGTGAGTCAATAACCCCAGGGTTGAAAGCCTGGAGTTTGAGGTCCCGTCAGCGGCGAGCCCAGAGTTTGAGGCCTGCAGTTCAGGGTCCTATCCTCAGCAAGTCCGGAGTTTGCAGTCTCATCAGAAGTGAATCCTGGAGTCCGTTACAGATGACTGAAGCCCAAAGATTGATTGGAAGACCGGACATCGAGGTCTGATGGCCGAAGCTGTAGATCTGTGAGTCCAGTGGGAAAGTCATGGGACGATGTCTGTGAATCCACGAGTCTACTGGAGGCTGGAGGCCCGGCCTGTGCTGCGTTTGGAGGACTGTCAGTGTGCGTGAGTGGGTGGGTGGAAGGGAGGAAAGGGGCTGATTTTGCTGCTGGTCTGCTGACCAAGGTGGGCATGCTATGCTGGTGTCAAAGCGTACGGCAACACATGCGGGCTTCCCTCAACACAACCTTAGGTTGTATTGGTTGTCAATACAAACGATATATTTTACTGTACGGTTGATGTATATGTGAAAATGGATGAATCTGAATCTGAGACTGGCCTTGCCAGCATCCCATCACATAAATCAGGTTTGAAATACAGGTTGGAGCCCAAAGGGGGTGTAAGGTGCTCCTTCCCTCCACTAGCCTGCAGGTCACCCTCGGGCAAGGTGTAGCACCTGCTTAGCCCCCCGATCAGGGTCACGTGAAGCCAGGGGATCAGGTGGTGGACGGTCGTTTAAGCAGTCGGTGCATATTACAAATCCTGGTTATGCGACCCACTGACACCAGAAAGACAGACAGACTCTGAAGGGTATTGATAATGGCGGGGGTCCCCCATCTTGTAAAGGCACTGCCCAGAAAAAGGCAGTGGCAAACTAGTTCTGTAGAAAAATTAGCCGAGAGTAATCATGGTACAGATGGAAGGCCATGATCCATTGGGTTCGGCACACAATGATGATGATGAGAGCTCATTACCCCAGACTCGCTAGGATAGCAAGAGATCTAACAAAGCAGTATAGCAAGGACTGGGAAAATACTGGACACCAGAGAACACTGAAAATACTACAATACTGTGATATACCAGTCAATAATATTTCAGCTAAACGCTCCCACCTCCCAATTAATCAAAATCCACTTGATGTAATCTCTGCCAGGAGCACAATTGTTATACTGCTATGATTGTTCAGATATCAGGTCAGAGCATATTGTTCATTGTTCCGCAGGGGAAATCACTCAATCTGTGGACAATCGGATGCCGGTGAGTTATACCACAAATCACCAACAACGAAATAACCTTTCATCAGGATTGCTTTCATTTGCTTTATTGCCTCCTGGGTTTCTACTGAGGCAGGCTGCTCAGTTCAAGTTGCTCTTAGGGAGGGAGGGGTTGGGAAGGATAATGGGTGGGTCGCTTTGGTCAAATGACCCATTAGGTCAGATCATGTTTTATTTTCCACTTGGTTAACGAAACACAGAGAGGCAAATGCCCCATCAACAAGGTACTCTCTGAATGACCAGCTCATGCCAACCCCCTGTCACAGTTCACAGGCTCACTCTCATTGAGCCCCTAGATTGGAAGTAGACAAACAGGGCTTATTCAAAGCCAGCACCATGTGGCCTGACTAGTGACGGGAAAACTAAACCAGCTTTCTGTGTTACAGTTGGGCAGTGCTGTACAAAGACACTGCCAAAATTATTCCAAAGTTACATTTTTTTTGTATTTGTATAGTTTCTCTACTTTTGCACATGGTTGACGTGTTGTTTTTCAATGATTCTATTGTTTTATGTTTTTCTACTGTGAATGCCTGCAAGAAAATGAATCTCATGGTAGTATATGGTGACATAAGTGTACTTTGATGATAAATTTACTTAGAACCATTTCAGATTCAGACTCAAGTTTATTTATCACATGATCATCAACACATACAGCAAAATGCAGTATTTGCATAAATGACCAGCATACCCAGTGAGTTGCTGGGGTCTACCTGCAAGGGTTGCCACACATTCCGATGCCAACACAGTATGCCCAATGTTCCACAGAACAACACAGGCTGCAACAGCAACAGCAAAACAAACCCCTTTCCCAACACACACACACACACACACAACCTTGTCCCTGACACTAAGCTAGATCAAGTGGAACTGAGATTTTAAAAAAATTGGAAATAACTTAAGTGAGTTTCCCGGTTGCTCCAATTTAATTTAATAAAGCTGTGAAGAAAAGTTATTTTCAAATACATCTTACATTTCCATTTTTTAAATTCAATCCACTTCTTTGGCTTATTAATTTGTGATATACAGTACTTACAATCTGCCAGTTCTTTGGACTGGGTGCTTTATTTTAACTCTAGTGTAAGACCTGAAATTTATTATCCCTCTCAAACCCATTCTGCAGCCTTCTCCCCATAACCTTTGACGCCCTGAAAAATCAAAAACTTATCAACCTCTGCCCTAATTATATCCAATGACTTGGCCTGCACAGCAGTCTATGGCAATGAATTCCACAGATTCAGCATTCTCTGGGTAAAGAAATTTTTCCTCATCCCTGTTCTAAATGGATGGCCCTCTATTCTGAAGCCGTGTCCTCTGCTCTCAGATCCCCCCCCCGCCACAGGAAACATCCTATCCACATCCACTCTATCTAGACCTTGCAATATTCAATAGATTTCAATGCGATCCCCCCTCCCCCATTCTTCTAAATTCCAGTGAGTACAGACACTCCTCACATCTTAACCCTTTCATTCCCAGAATAATTCTCATGAACCTCATCTGGAACATCTTCAATGTCAGCACATCCTTTCTTAGATAAGGGCCTCAAAACTGCTCACAATACTCCAAGTGAGGCCTCACCTGTGCCTTACAAAGCATCCTCTCCACATCCAGTCTATCTAGGCCTTTCAATATTCGATAGGTTTCAATCAGATTCCTTCCCCTTCCCCCCCCCATTCTTCTAAACTCCAGCTAAGTACAGGCCCAGAGCCATCAAATGCTCCTCATATGTTAACCCTTTCATTCCTGGGATCAGTCTCATGAAGCTCCTCTGGATCCTCTCGAATGCCAGCACATTATTTCTTGAATAAGGGGCTAAACGGCTCACAATACTCCAACTGTGGTCAGACCAATGCTTTATGAAGCCTCAGCCTTACACCCTTGCTTTTATATTCTAGTCCTCTCAAAATGAAATGAAAATTGCCCTATGAACTACGGTTCAGCATATGTATCTGTGTGTATCGGTGGCACCCTTATCTCCCATTCCTGAGATTTCAGCCCTAGGCCAATACATCACCACAGCCCTACGAAAATGTCCATAAGATATACAGTACTGTGGAAGAGTCTTAGACACATATATAGAGCTAGGGTGCCTAAGACTTTTGCACAGTACTGTAGTAATTTTAAACATTGTACTGTACTGCTACCCCAACAAAAAAACAATTTCATGACATATGTGAGTGATGATAAACCTGATTCTGATATGGGATTCTATTGTGGACTGAGAGTGGGAAGGGGGCAGGGAGAGGGGAATCATGGTTGGGGAAAGGGGAAGGGAGAGGAGAGGGAGTGGGAAGCACCGGAGAGACATTCTATAATGATCAATAAACCAATTGTTTGGAATCAAATGACCTTGCCCGGTGTGTGCACACCAGCCAACCCCACCTCTGGCACTCCTGCTTCACATCTATCCCGCAGCACTCCGCCCTCACCATTCCCAACATCCTCTGCTCCCGTCAAATTTACAAGCTTGCTCTCCGATCCAAGTTGACAAATACAGTACTGTGTAGATATCTTCGACACCCTGGCCTTATTTGGGTGGGTGGGTGTGTGTGTGTGTGTGTGTGTGTGTGTGTGTGTATACGTACCTTAAGACTTTTGCACAGTACTGTGGGAGTAGAATGAGGCCATTTGGCCCATCGAGTCTGCTCTGTCATTCCACCGGGGCAGATTTATTATCCCCCTCAACACCAATCTCCTGCTTTCTCCCCGTAACCTTTGTTACCCTTTCTAATCCCCTACCTAACAAGATCTGCATTAAATATACCCAATGACTTAGCCTCCTCAGCTACTTGTAGCAATGAATTCTGCAGATTGACCACTCCCCAGCTAAAGAAATTCCTCCTCATCTCTATTCTAATGGGACATGCTGTTTAAAGGTGCAATCATTTGGATGTGACATTCAATGTATTTTCCCAGTAAATGGATAAGAGAGATCATATCAATGACAAAATCCTACAATACCACATAAAAAAGATCAAGACCGTCATCCCTGCCAACTTTTAACCTTAACCCGTGTTGTGAAAACAGTCTACCGGATAATTAATACATTCTTGCTGTGTACAATATACCTGCTGTATTCCTTTAAGTTAGGACAGACAATAACTTCACTTCAGAGGTTACTTTATGTGTTGTAAAGTGCTTTGGGATATCCGAAAAGGATATGAAAGGTATTACAGAAACACAAGGCTTTTCTTTTGGGAACACTACCTCATTGACTAATCCTCTTTGGGTCACCTCACCCATTCTCCCCTTTAGATTAACCAAAAGTTTCACTTGATAGCATACATTTGATATCTCTTGGGACGCTTTTTCTATGTTAAAGTGTTTCTACAAATCCATGTTAGATTCAGTTCATAGTAACCTTCACTGCATTTCAAAACTAAATAATTTGTTCTTTTTTGCTCTCTGTATAAGATGATGAGAGCCAATGATCGTGCGGATAGCCAGAGGCTTTTTCCCAGGGTTTAAAAAGGTTAACACGAGGAGGCATAGCTTTAAGGTGCTTGGAAGAAGATACAGAGGAGATGTCAGGGGTAAGTTTTTCACACAGAGAGTGGTGGGTGCGTGGAATGCACTGCCAGTGACAGTGGTAGAAGCGGATACAATAGGGTCTTTTAAGAGACTCTTAGATAGGAGCTTAAAAAAAATAGAGGGCTATGCAGTAAGAAAATTCTAGGCAATTTCTAGAGTAGGTTACATGGTCGGCACAACATTGTGGGCCAAAGGGCCTGTAATGTGCTGTAGATTTCTATGTTGTATGTTTTATGCTCCCCACTTTTGACAAAGGATCTTCAGCTTGAAAAGCAAACTCCTCTTTCTCCTTCACAGGAGCTCTCTGACCTGCTGAGCATTTTATTTATTGTAGCTTTTACCTGAGATTTCCAGTAACTGTAGTTGCTTTGATTCCCACTTATTTCTTAAAAGTTCGCAAATTCTCACTGCCGCAAACTATTCAAGATGCTTTAAAATTTGGTCAATATTGTTGCCACAGTTTTCAATTTTGTTAGATTTGCTTATAGACTTCACAGCTTTGTTGTAAGAATTTTCAGCCCAGATGATGATGCTCATCCTATATTAACAGTTGCTTCATTCTTTGTGGTATATCAGTGGAATAAGAGCAGGAGAGCTAGGTAGAAGTGGGGTTTATACTCTCAATCAATGCCTCAGAGAGAAAATGGGTGTTAAACAGTCCTGATGAAGGGTCTCGGCCCAAAATGCCGACTTTATGCATTTCCACAGATGCTGCCTGACATGCTGAACGTTGTGTGTGTTGCTTTGGATTTTCAGCACCTGCAGAATTTCTTGCATTTAAGTTTTAATACAGTTGCAGGGCTGGGATTTTATTCATTTTATTTATTGAGATACAGTGCAGAACAGGCCCTTCCAGCCCTTTGAACCTTGCCGACCAGTAACCCCCAATTTAACCCTAGCCTAACCACGGGACAATTTACAATGACCAATTATCCTGCTAACCAGTACGTCTTTGGACTGTGGGAGGAAACTGGAGCACCCAGAGAAAACCCATGCATTCCAAGGGGAGGACATACAGACAGACTCCTTATAGATGATGTTGAAATTGAACTCCGAACTCTGATGCTTTGAGCTATAATAGCGTCCTGCTAACCGCCACACTACCACGATGCCAAATGGCCTCGCTCTGCCACTATATCTTACAGTCTTACGGACATTTTCTCCGTGCTGTGGTGAGGTATCAGCTTAGAGTTTGGGCTGGAGTGGGATTTCAACCATAACCATCTGATGCAAAGTGCCACTGCTGAACCACACTTGGTCAGGCAAAGACATTTGGGAGGTGGTGCTGTGGAGGATACAAGGAATCATTATAATACAGGACAAGTTGGTCCATAAAGCACAAAATACTGACAATGGAATCATCTCCAGTTAACTGTTCAAGCACAAGGCAGCTATCTCTCAGCTCACTGCACAAGTTGGCTAATATCTGCAATGGGATCTTCGCGATAATTCAGAAATCCCATGGTTAAGCTATGCAAACAATTGCAGGATATACCATACACACAGGACAATAAGTACAAATATTACACTCTTCAAGCAGTCTTTTTTTTTTGGGTTGAGATAAATTGATCTGCACACAGTTTTTCTACAAGTTAGTGGGCAGTTCCTTACGGAAATCCATGAGATTTCTGTGTGGAAACAAACTTCGGGCTCATGGCCAAGTCCAGATCCATCCTGTGAAGTCTAAAGATGAAAGCGGACAAAGCACGTTGGATCCTATCCACTTTAAAACGAGGTTCCTGGAGTTGATGATACATCAGTCATAATCTGTCAGGACACCAGTAATATGAAATGAACAAGGTACCTTTACAAGGTATCTCCTGTGCCTAATAAAGTGGCCATTGAGTGTATGTTCATGGTCTTCTGCTGCTGTAGCCCAACCACTTCAAGGTTTGACATGTTGTACATTCAGAGATGCTCTTCTGCACATCACTGTTGTAACACATGGGTATTTGAGTTACTGTCACCTTCCTGTCAGCTTGAACCAGTCTGGCCGTTCTCCTCTCACCTCTCTCGTTAACAACATAGAAACATAGAGAATAGGTGCAGGAGTAGGCCATTCGGCCCTTCGAGCCTGCACCGCCATTCAGCATGATCATGGCTGATCATCCAACTCAGAACCCTGTACCAGCTTTCCCCCCATACCCCCTGATCCCTTTAGCCACAAGGGCCATATCTAACTCCCTCTTAAATATAGCCAATGAACTGGCCTCAACTGTTTCCTGTGGCAGAGAATTCCACAGATTCACCACTCTCTGTGTGAAGAAGTTTTTCCTAATCTCGGTCCTAAAAGGATTCCCCTTTATCCCCAAACTGTGACCCCTCATTCTGGACTTCCCCAACATCAGGAACAATCTTCCTGCATCTAGCCTGTCCAATCCCTTTAGGATTTTATATGTTTCAATAAGATCCCCCCTCAATCTTCTAAATTCCAACGAGTATAAGCCTAGTCGATCTAGTCTTTCATCATATGAAAGTCCTGCCATCCCAGGAATCAAACAAGGCCTTATTGCCCACAGAACTGCCGCTCACTAGATGCTTTTTCTAAAGTTGTATTTTTGGAACCATTCTCTGCAAGCTCTAGAGACTGTTTGTGCATTAAAATCCCAGGAGATCAGAAGTTTCCGAGATACCCTAATCTCCCCGTCTGGCGCCAACAATCATCCCACGGTCAAAGTCACTCAGATCAAATTTCTTCCCCATTCTGATGTGTGATTTGAAACACAACTGAACCTCTTGACCATGTCTGCATGCTTTTCTGCATTGAGTTACTGCCACGTGATTGGGCTGATTAGATTTCTGCACGAACAAGCAGAGGTACGGGTTTACCCAATGAAGTGACCGCTGAGAGGAATTATAAATGTGCCCATTTAATTGTTTGTGAGATTCTGTTCTCTGGGCCAGGCCTGCATTGTTATTTGGTAAAAGAACCTATTTGTAATTTGCACTACTCACAAGCTGACAGATCGGAAACAACCCAGAGCAAGTCATATCTTGTCACTTGCAAGGTTTTCTAACCATTTATCATTGTGACCCCAGGAAGCCGGCGGGCAGCTCAATGCTTTTCAATAATTCCATTCTTTTGTCTGGCAGAGAAATATTGATCAGCTGGTAAACTGGGCAGAGCAACAGCAGGATTTAATCCTGACCAGTGCAAGGTGATGCACTTTGGAAGGTCAAATAAGTGTCGGACATATACAACCTAATGGCAGGGCCAAAAGGAGTATTGAGCATCAGAGGGACCTTGTTTTACATGTTTCAGGATCTTTGAACATGGCAGCACAGGTACATAAGTTGGTATAAACGACACAGGCGCCTTCATTAGTCACGACATAGGAGATAAGAGATGGGGAGTTATATTATTTATTTTATTTGGAGATACAGTACAATATCAGGCTCTTCCAGCCCAACGAGCCTGTCCGGCCCAATTACATCATGTGACTAATTAACCTACCAACCCATACGTCTTTGGAATGTGGAAAGAAACTGAAGCTCCCGGAGAAACCCACATGGTCACAGGGAAAGCATACAAACTCCTTACAGGCTCCGGTGGGAATTGAACCCATGTCACAGTAGTAGTGTAATGCTAACTATTGTGCTACAATGCTGCCACTTCCATAAAGCCTATAATAGTTTTATAAAACCAGGGTGAGGCCACATTTGGAGTGCTATGTGCAGTTTCGGTCACCACAGTACTGAAAGGATGTGATTGTTCTGGAGAGAGAGCAGAGGGCATTCACCCTGGGAGGGAGTTGAATCAGTTCTGATGAGAAGTGGGATAGGCTGGGCTCATTTTCCTTGGAGAAGGTCGAGGGAGACCCTGACAGAAGTGGATAAAGGTGTGAGGGATGTAGATAGGGTAGACAGTCATAAACTTTTCCCCATAGCAGAGGTGACTATAAACAGAGCACACTGCTGTAAACAGTATGAAGAGCAGAGGAGACAGAGAATCGGTGAACAAACCAAATCAGATTCACATCACTGACTTGCAGTGGTGCTAGGCAGTTTGTGAACCCTGTAGAATTTTCTCCATTTCTGCAAAAATATGACCTAAAATGTGATCAGATCGTAATGCAAGTCCTAAAACTAGATAAAGAGAACCCAATTAAATAAATAACACAAAACAATTATACTTGTTCATTTAACACACATCAAAGTTGCTGGTGAACGCAGCAGGCCAGGCAGCATCTCTAGGAAGAGGTACAGTCGACGTTTCGGGCCGAGACCCTTCATCAGGACTAACTGCAAGAAGAGCTAGTAAGAGATTTGAAAGTGGGAGGGGGAGGGGAAGATCCAAAATGATAGAAGACAGGAGGGGGAGGGATGGAGAAAAGAGCTGGGCAGTTGTTTGGCAAAAGGGATATGAGAGGATCATGAGACAGGAGGCCTAGGGAGAAAGAAAAGTGGGGGGGGAACCCAGAGGATGTGCAAGGGGTACAGTGAGAGGGACAGAGGGAGAAAAAGAATGTGTGTATATAAATAAATAAAGGATGGGGTACGAGGGGGAGGTGGGGCATTAGCGGAAGTTTGAGGAGTCAATGTTCATGCCACTTGTTCATTTATTTATTGAGAAAAGTGATCCAATATTACGTAGTGAAAATTCTACAGGGTTCACAAACTTTCTAACACCGCTGTATATGAAGTGAAATTTCTGGTTTTGTGGCAACAATGCAGCACAAAGACATAAAAACACAATAAATTACATACTGTCTTCTCAATACTACCACCAGGGAGGAGGTACAGGAGCCTGAAAATGCACACTTAACTTTTCAGGAACAGCTTCTTCCCCTCTGCCGAGAGATTTCTGAATGGTCCATGAACACCACCTCACTATTCTTCTTTTGCACCATCTATTAATCAATCAGCTAATTATGCATTCTGGTCATTTATTATGCCTGCGCTGTATTGCAGACACAAAACAACCAATTTCACGACTAACGTCAGTGACTATAAACCTGATTCCAAAATAAACAGTGCAAAACCAAATGACTTGACAAGGTAGTGCTCGCGGGTTCATGGACCATTCAGAAATCAGATGGCGGTGGGGAATAAGCTGTTCCTGAATCACTAAGGCATGACTTCAGGCTCCTGCAACTCCTGCCCAATGATGGAAATAAGAAAGCACATGGTTTCCCAACCAACAAAGTTCTGATATTATTATACTATACATCAAAGTGGGCATAGATCCTTACTGTAGCTACTGTATATAACATATTCAAGTTGCTTTTCGGCTGTTAAACTAGTTAACAGTGCAAAGCTGGAAACACACTGGAGCTTCTACTGACTGTATTTTCAACATATTATGATTATGAGGACACGCAGTCCCCTTTTATTGTCATTTAGTAATGCATGCATTAAGAAATGATAAAAATGTTGCATGCAATCGTAAAGCCCCCAGATATTAACCATCAGCTCTGGAAATACTTTAAGCTTCAACATGGCAACGCATCTTAACAACCATGTCGCAAGCAGAATAAAATGTGGAACACATTCAGAGGTTCAGTGATGAACAAAAATTCAACTAACGAGTCACGTTCTAGTGGTTTCACATTGTGCGCTGATCAGTCTATCTTCAGGACAAATGCCTGTTCACTGGGGAGATGTTTCCTTAGATTCCTGATGGGTTAGCTTGCACCATCTCAGCTCTGAAAGGACTCAGCAGCTGTGGCCTACAGCCGTCAGGCTGTTAGACCGACTTCGCTTGCCTCAGCACTGAACTGGCTTCTTGGCTGTCGACTCACTTTCAGGGACTTTGTCATTCAAGTTCTATGCATTATTTGCTTACTTTTTTTTAAAAATTATTTGCACGATTTGTTCTTTTTTCGCAAATTGGATGTTCGTCCATCTTTGTTGCGTGGGTTTTTTTGTGGATTCTATTGTGTTTCTTTGTTTTGTGGCTGTTAATAAGAAGATGAATCCCAAGGCTGTATGTGGTATAATAAATGTACTTTGAACTTTGAGACAAGGGTACACAGAATACCACAGAGATCTGTCAGCTGAATTATGCACTGTTGTAGCTTAGAGATACTCCTTTCTCGATTCCTTGCTATTCACACCAACACACCCCACCCTCCCCACTCTGCCTCACAAGACAAAAGGCGCAGTGAATCCCTTCACGGAATAACAGAGCAAAAAGCACTGGAAATTCCCACTGCCTTCGGGAGGACAGAGAAACGCTTCAAAGGACATTTGGTCAGATGTGTCTGAAGCAATAGAGGCCCCAGGCAGGAAGTAGGGAGGTGGGGTGGGGAAGCGATAGAAGGAAAAAGAAGGGAAAGAAAACAAGAAAGCAAAAAAAAAAGACAATCTTGCATTTATGTGGCATCTTTCTCAATTCCAGGATGACCCAAGGGTTTCAACAGCCAATGAGGTAATTTATTTAAAGCACATGAATAGAAGAAAAAATGGAGGACTATGTCACAGGGGAAGGAATGGATTGATCTTGGAGTAGGTTAAAGGGTCAGCACAACATTGTGGGCTGAACGGCCTGTACTATGCTGTATTGTTCTATGCTCTATGTTTTTTTTTAATTTTTACTTTTTTATTTAGAGATACAGTGCAGAACAGGCCCTTCCTGCACATGGGAGAAAAGTACAAGCTTTCAGACAGAGGATGCCAGAATTGAACTTTGAACTCTGATGCCATGAGAGTGTTGCACTAATTGCAATGCTACCGCAGTGCCCTCTCTGTTAGGAATGCAATAAGGTGGATGACACAACTGCTTATTTTTCAACACAAAATACTGATAACATTCTATCTGCCAAAGGGCTGGAGGTCTGACCCACAGCGAACTGCCAATTATGCAGTTAATAGTCTACTCAAAGGATAATCTATTTAAAGGGAAAAGAGGAAACTGTAACTGCAGCAATATCCCTTAATGAGAGCCGGGGAACCTCTCCAAACAAAAGCAACAACATGGAAAATTACAATTACGTTTAAAGTCTTTGAATCGCAGAGCATGGAGACAATCTCTTTACCCCACTGAGTCCAGGCTATCAACTGCTTATATTCACCAATCCCATGCACTCTCCCCAGATTCTATCATTCATGAGGGGTAATTAATGGTGATCAATTAATCTATCAATGTAGAAATCAATTTTAGCTACTTGCAGCAGTGTGGCCAGCAAGATTAATATACAGGGAACAGATTTTCATTCACTCCCAGGCCTAGTCAGTATTTATTGACCACGTGAACCTGAAAAAAGGGTTTCAGCCTAAAACATTGGCTGTTTATTCCTCTCCATTGATGCTGCCTGGCCTGCTGTATCTCTCGGTGTGTTGCTTTACATTTCCTGCATCTACAGACTCTCTTGTGTTTATCTACAGCTGTGGTAAACCATGTATATATGTTGTAACTGGGTTAACTGTCTGGACGCGCCCCTCTGCTGACTGCCCCTGTGGCTCGTCCCACAGAGTCCTGTATAAAGGTGTTTCGCCTTGCCCCTCCCCCTCAGTCTGGGGGCAAATACTCACCGTGGAGGTCGTATTGTACAGCGAATAAAAGCCTTTCGGTATTTTACCTAACCTCAGTCTTTTGGAGTTATTGAAGGTGCTTCAATTTTATTCGCTGTACAATACGACCTCCACGGTGAGTGTCTGCCCCTGGACTGAGGGGGAGGGGCAAGGCGAAACACCTTTATACAGGATTCTGTGGGAGGAGCCACAGGGGCAGTCAGCAGAGGGGCGCGTCCAGACAGTTAACCCAGTTACAACATATATACATGGTTTACCACAACAGCATAGCAGTTAGCGTAACACTACTGCTGTCCATAAGGGGCTCCTATGTTCTCGCCATGACTGCGAGTGTTCCTTCAGGGTGCTCCAGTTTCCTTCCACAACCCAAACACGTACGAGTTAGTAGATTAATAAGTCACATGGGTGTAATTGTGCAGTGCAGGTTCATTGGGTCTGTTACCGTACTCTATCTCTAAATAAAATTAAAATAAGAGCACAAATTCCTTGCTCTTCCTGAACTGGATTGCTTGGCATCAACATCATCACCTTTTTAGTGGGCAAGTACAGCAAGCAGTACGGACTGTGAATGAGGTAAACTAAAAGCACACGCAAGGTACTAAACCGATCAGAGTAAGGACAGTATATGCCGAGTTACAAGAGCCGACCACAGAAAAGCAAGTACAAACTAGTGAAAGGCAAATTCTGAACTCCTCCACACAAAGAGGCCTCAGTTTTATGGATGGTTCAATAGAACCAAATTCTCTGGTATGATACAAGCCGCAGCTTAAATGGGCAAGGTGGACTGGAAGGTGTGTGTAAGTTTCTATTGGAGGAGGAGTTGGAATGTCAGGTGTCACTTCTCACTTCTCTTTAGCGTCCTGATCTGCCTGAATGCATTCCGAAACGGAAAGAATAATACTAAAAAGTTCTTTTTTTCTGTTGGGGGAAGGGAGGGGGCACAATGCTTCTATAAAGGCAAGGTACAAATTAAACCATGTTCTTTGTGCCTAATTTCTCAATGGCAAAACTCAACTAACAATGCAATCTTCTGCATATTTCAGAATTGGGTTTATCTCTGACATTTGCCTTGGCATTTGTTTTGCAGCAGCAGTACAGTGCAATACATTATATATAAATTGTTTTATATATATATATGTGTGTGTGTGTGTTAGCACGTGGCCAAGTGGTTCAGGCGTTCGTCTAGTGATCTGAAGGACACTAGATGAACTGGCTGAGTTTACAATCCTTGGCAGCTGAGAAGAAAACTCTCCCCAGCCCTAGCCTTGGTTGGCTTCCAGAGCCCATAGCTCGCATTGCCCACACTCACAGACATCCTCCTCCAGCCCAGAATCACTTTAGAGCTGGCTTTGTTATCAAGGTGCCACCTCACCATTTAAAGCAGCGGTCCCCAACCACCGGGCTGCAAAGCATGTGCTACCGGGCCGCGAGGAAACGATATGATTTGGCGATATGAGTCAGCTGCACCTTTCTTCATTCCATGTCACGCACTGTTGAGCTTGAACGCACGCGAGGTCATTACCCACGCACCATCCATGTCGGCACGGGAAGAAGATCAACTCCTCGAGCTTGCAAATGATGGCGGGCTGAAAAGTATGTTTGACATAACATCTCTGCCGGTATTCTGGATCAGAGTCAAGGCTGAATATCCTGAGGTAGCCACGGAAGCACTGAAAACGTTGCTTCCATTTCCAACATTTTTCTGCGAAGTGGAGTTTTCTACAATGAATGCAACGAAAACTAAATTGCGGAATAGACTGGACATAAGGAACTCCCTTCGAGTATCGCTGTCTCCCATCACCCCTCGATGGGACCGTCTTGTTGCAGGGAAACAAGCCCAGGGCTCCCACTGGTTCAGCGATATTGGTGTGTTGCAATGATTTTATATGTTCATACGGGGAAAATATGTACTGTGTGTTTAATATCCAAACGTTACTTAAAATGTTATGATGCTATTGACTTATAAGTGACCTATATAACCATTTAACAATTACAGCACGGAAACAGGCCATCTCTGCCCTTCCTAGTCCGTGCCGAACGCTACTCTCACCTAGTCCTACCGACCTGCACTCAGCCCATAACCCTCCATTCCTTTCCTGTCCATATACCGATCCAATTTTTCTTTAAATGATAACATCGAACCTGCTTCTGCCACTTCTACTGGAAGTTCGTTCAACACTTACTTCAGGCTCCCCTGCCCTCCCCTGATAATTGACTTATCACTATATTCATGCGAGGAAAATATGCGCTGTGTGTTTAATAATAAATTCGTTAGATAAACACTTTTAGAAACGAAATTGAGTGTATTAGCCACTTATCACCTATATTCCAGTCGTGATTAACACCCCCCCCGAACAGAATCACCAAAAACGGCAGGTACACGCATGCGCACTGGTGCCCGCGCAAGGCTTCATGGTCATTGTAGTCTTTCTCTGGGTAAACACAACGTATTTGACTGCTACTCTTGTCTGTTGGCAACCCTAACCACCCTCCCCCCGGGTTAATATTAAACCGGTCCGTAGTGCAAAAAAGGTTGGGGACCCCTGATTTAAGGGAACCTTCTTTATCGTTTCTGACACCTACGATGTCATGCCACTAAAAGTCACATCCTTTTTCAGGACTCTAGTTCACTGCTGCATTACCCACAGACTCTGCTGTCCCGCCCACAGCACTTTGCTGTGTAACCGCAGAGGGAGGTGTAACAACTGCTCTTTTACTTCCTCCTCTCTACCCAAACACTCAGTCCACTTCCCTCCTGTCACTAAAATGCACTGGTGCTCACAATGTGGCCTCGTCCACATTAGGCATGACCACATGGATTCTGGGAGGGGCTCCATTCAGTGCCTCAGTTAGAACTTGACCCTCTCATCACCAGCTCAGTTAACTCATTGTCCCATCCTGATCTCTGTCCTTTGGCTCTTCACTGTTCCAATGAAAGCCCAAGCAATAGTAGCATCTTTGTCAATATGACAAGCTACAGCTTTCAGGAATCAACACTGAATCCAACAATTGCAGACTGTAACCACTGCCCTACTTATCTCCTGAAGCTTCTGTTTATAATAACAGGAATAGGGTCACCAGCCTATCTCTGCCCCCTGGGTCCCCTCCTCCTTCCTTTTCTCCTACGGTTCACTCTCCTCTCCCATCAGATTCCTTCCTCTCTAGCCCTTTATCTTTCCCAACACCACCTTCTCCCCCCACCTTTTTACTCTGGTATCTTCCCCCTTCCTTTCCAGTCCGGAAGGAGGGTTTTAACCCGAAATGTCAACTACTTATTCATTTCCATCGATGCCGCCTGACCTGCTAAGTTCCTCCAACATCTTGTGTGTGTGGCTCTGGACACAAACATCTGCAGACTTCCTTGTGTTTATGAACTGGCCGATGATGCTGTGCTAACTAATTAAGCTAATGACACTAGATCCTTTCTGTCTGCACGTGTCCGTATCCCTCCATTCTCTCATTTTCATGAGCCTATCTTAAACATCTCTTCCTGAAATTGCATCCACCACCATCCCTGGCATCACTGACCAAGCTCTGAAAACCCTACCTTGCACACCTCCTCTGAATTTTCAACACATGCCCTCTAGTATTAGGTATTTCAACCTTGAGAAAAAGATACCATCTGTCAACTCCGTGTAAACCTCTCGTGAACTTGTAAACTACTATCAGATCTCTCCTCATCTGCTGCCGCTCCAGGAATAATAACCCAATTTTGCTCAACTTCTTCTAGTACATAGACTCTAATCCAGGCAACATTCTGGTAAACAGTCCCTCAATATATTTCCTGTAATGGGGCAACTGGAATTGAATCCAATACAACAGATGCAGCCTAACCACAGTCTTATAGAACTGTAACGTAACTTCCTAATTCTTGAACTCAGTGCCTTACTAACAAAGGCGAGCATGCCATATGCCACTTATACTTGCTCCATGGCTGGCTCTTGTATCTTTACCTGTCCTGTTACCGCACAGTTGATTCTGCCATCGGCCCTTTGCTCTCTCTCCCACCTTCTCCCCATCTCAGACACTCATTTGTCCCTCTACCCCTTCACCCCTCATTTCCTTTTCTCTGAGGACTCAGAATGTTACCTCTGTTCCTCTCCTCACAGGTGATGCTTGGGCCTCTTCTCTGAGGACAGGTCACCAACTCAGAAGGTGACCTCTGATCCTCTCCTCGCAGGTAATGCTTGGGCCTCTCAACATTTTACCATTCTTGGTCCACAAAAATCCGCCAGCCAGCTTCAATGAGTTGCATCGAAAATAAAAAAAAGTTTTATGAGTGAGGGAAAACCACAATAAAGGAACCCATTGCACTCACTCTTCAGAGACCATACCTCAAAATAGCATTTACTGTCTTTAATTTATAGTGAGCAAGTTATCTGCAAGTACCATGAATATTCATTTCCTTCAAACATGAAGTCGCTTCATGGTATTTCTCCGTGCACTTCATAACAATATTGTCCAGTATGAATACCAAGGCTGCAAGGATTAGAAGAAGAAAGTGCCTGCCCTCTTAAGACTAGAATACTTCCAAGAAATTCAATCTCCATTACCACATAGATAAGGCAAGGCTGGTGGGATAGGCTGGAAAAGGAGACTGCTTGTGCGTTATTTTAACTATCGTGGGCATCAATCAGTATTTACTTTAGTTATTTATTTATTGGAATACAGTGCAGAGGAGGCCCTTCTGGCCCCCCGAGCCATGCTGGCCAGCAATCCCCCAGTTTAGCCCTAGCCTAATCACAAGACAATATACAATGACCAATTAACCTATCAATAGACAATAGGTGCAGAAGTAGGCCATTCAGCCCTTCGAGCCAGCACCACCATTCACTGTGATCATGGCTGATCATCCACAATCAGTACCGTTTTCCTGCCTTTTCCCCATATCCCTTCACTCCACTATCCTTAAGAGCTCTGTCTAACTCTTTCTTGAAAGAATCCAGAGAATTGGCCTCCACTGCCTTCTAAGGCAGAGCATTCCACAGAACCACAACCCTCTGTGTGAAAAAGTTTTTCCTAACTCCGTTCTAAATTGTCTACCCCTTATTCTTAAACTGTGGCCTCTGGTTCTGGACTCCCCCAACATCGGGAACATGTTTCCTGCCTCTAGCATGTCCAATCTTCTAATAATCTTATATGTTTCAATCAGATCCCCTCTCATCCTTCTAAATTCCAGTGTATATTACCCCAGTCGCTCCAATCTTTCAACATATGACCGTCCCGCCATCCCGGGAATTAACCTCGTGAACCTACGCTGCACTCCCTCAATAGCTAGAATGTCCTTTCTCAAATTTGGAGACCAAAACTGTACACAATACTCCAGGTGTGGTCTCACCAGAGCCCTGTACAACTGCAGAAGGACCTCTTTGCTCCTATACTCAATTTCCCTTGTTATGAAGGCCAGCATGCCATTAGCTTTCTTCACTGCCTGCTGTACCCTCATGCTTACTTTCAGTGACTGATGAACAAGGACACCAAGATCAATCACACATCAATGACCAATTAACCTATCAAAGGGTACATCCTTGGACTGTGGAAGGAAACCAAAGAACCCAGAGGAAACCCATGTGGTCATGGAGAGAATATACAAACTCCTCACAGGCCGCGGCGGGAATTGAACCTGGGTCACTGGTACTTTAAAGCGTTGTGCTAACCACTGCGCCACCGTGCCATGCCACTTACTGCCCTTAATCAGTATTTACTACCTTGAGCTGGCTGTGTGGCCCGATTCCGTGCTGTGTCACCAGCATAAGGCTATTACTGATTCCCCTTCTATAACTTATGTTCTTACTTTATATTGTTCTGAGGAGAAGACAGGAGAAAGGGGCCGAGAGGAAAAATAAGTCAGCCGTGAACGAATGGCGGAACAGACTCAAATGAGCCAAATGGTCTAATTCTGCTTACGGTCAAAAAGGGCCAAATCAAGTGTGTATTGCCCTTATACTCTCCTTGTGAATGTTAGGTACTTATGCTACGTGCCTGTGAAGTTGTTGCAGGTAAGCTTTTCATTGCCCTTGTGCACATGACAATAAACCTGACTTTGACTTTGAAGCGCTTGTTAAGCCAAAAGGTGTTTACCAGCAGTAAGAAAGTGAGGGCATTGAGGTTATAACCACATTAGCCATGCTTCTATTTCTTTTGTTCCTCTTCCTTCTCTTGCCCAAATACACGAGTTCCTTTGAGATAGTTTTTGGTCCGTTTTACTTCACTGACCACATACTGATCACCCCCCACAGTTTAAAGGTAACAGAAAGACATTGTATCCTTTATGACACGGATGAAGGCCATTTGGCCCATTGAGTCCATACCAGCTGACAAAGTAATCCCACGAGTGCCAATGTCCCGGCAAATTATTCTCCCCTCACATGCCAACCAGTTCTCCTATCTGCAACCTACTGACTCAGTTTCATGGATTCCACAACTCATGTTCTCCATTTATTTACCTCGTTATTTTTAAAATTTGCAGAGTTTGTCTTCTTTTGCACATTGGTTGTTTGCCTGGCTTTGTGTGTAGACCTTCATTGATTCCATTGTATTGCTTTGTTCTACTATGAGTGCCCACAAGAAAATGAATCTCATAGTAGTATACGGTGACATATACGTACTTTGATTTTGGAATTACGTTGAGACTGTGACCCGCTGAGCCGCGGCAGACACCAGACACAGCTCGTCACTCCGAGCCGGTTGTCCCTAGACGTTTCGCTGCTGATATAATGCAAGGGAATAAACACCATGAACTCAATTGCAAAGGATGGATTTTCCCCATGTTTCACATGTCTTTTGTTTCTGTGTGCTTGATTGACAGAAGGCAGATGACGTGAATTAATAAACAGATAAAATATAAGCCCCTTGTAGCAGAGACATGACAGCAAGTGGTGGCCGACAATGAGCTCCTCCTTGATAAGTCCTACTAGAGTGGATATGGAGAGGATTTTTCCAAGAGTGGGGAAGTCTAGGGCCAGAAGGCACAGCCTCAGAGTCGGATGTCCCTTTAGAACAGAGATGAGAATGATTTTTGTTTTAGCCAGAGGGTTTTCAATCTGTGAAACTCATTGCCGCAGACAGCTGCAAAGGCCAAGTCATTGGTATATTTAAAGCGGAGGTTGTTAGATTCTTGAGTAGTAAGGGTGTGAAAGGTTATGGGAAGAAGGCAGGAGGATGGAGTTGAAAAAGATAATAAATCAGTCATAATTAAATAGCAGAGAAGACTCGATGGGCTGAATGGCCTAATTCTGCTTCCATGTCTTACGTTCTAAAAGCACCAAATCACTAGTTATAGTGGTTTAAGAATCTGAATTTAAAATTTTAAACAATCAACAAAACAAATGCAGAAATACAGGCCTATTCCTGCAGTGTATCGTTACCTATTCCTGCAATGTATTGTGAAACATCATGAAACTGCATCAGGGAAACCTGGGCCAAGCTGAACACACTGAAATCTGGGTGTCAGCATGTGTCCTTTGTGGTTTCCACTAAACAAGGCAACTCTTCCTTGTAAGCTGAAATGCAAAGACTGCAGGTGCTGAAATCTGGAGCAACAAGACAGACTGCTGGAAGGTCTCGGTGAGCCCAGCCATGTCTGTGGGGGCAGAGGAACGGTCCGTGTTTAGGCTCAGAACCCTGCATCAAGGCCTCAGCCCAAAGCATCAACGATTCATTTGCCACCAACGGATGCCCCTGAAGCTCCTCCCACAGTTTGTTTTTGGAGGTACAGGGTGGAGTGGGACATTCCAGATGCGCCACACAGCAGTCCACCTATTAAATGCTAGCCTAAACACAGGACAATTTACAATAACCAATTAACCTACGAACCGGTACATCTTTGGATGGTGGGAGGAAACCCATGTGGTCATGGAGAGAACATACAAACCCCTTACAGATGACGCTACAATTGAACTCTGGATACTGATGCCCTGAGCTGTAATAGTGTCACGCTGACTGCTACGCTATCATAGTTTCTTTTTAATAAATACCTCTCCGGCTTCGACAGAACCCCCATTTTAAGCAGGGCACTCAACAAGGGTGCATGGGTTTAAAATGTTGTGACATCTCTGAGACTTTAATATGTCTGTGCATTATCCATTTCTGAGTATCCCTCCTACATACTACAAGCTCAGACCATTGTGGTAAACCATGTATATAGGTTGTAACTGGGGTACCTCTCTGGACACGCCCCTCTGCTGACTACTCCTGTGGCTTCTCCCACAGACCCCTGAATAAAGGCGATTGTGTCACTGCTACTCCCTCAGTCCAGAACAGATACTCAGCATGGACGTGGGTCCATTTACTGTAAATAAAAGCCTTTCAGTATTTACTCTACTTCCAGTCTTTTGGAGTAATTGATAGTGCATCAACCATATCGCATTTTCGAGCAATCTGAGATTTACGGCTGTGGGTTGACATCACATCACGCCATCATTCCACCACCAAATGAACCCTCATCTCCAAAGTTACTTGGCATGTGGTTTGTATATACTGCAAGCAGGGCCACTGAACTATAAACTGACCCCAAGACACTGCTGAAAGCCAGGGGTGTGAAGGATTTAGTGCCCCCTATCTTAGAAAGCGTGTGCTGGCATTGGAGAGGATCCAGAGGAGGTTCTTGATACCGGAAATGAAAGGGCCAATGTACAATGAGTGTTTGATGGCCCGCTGCCTGTACTTAGTGGAGTTGAGGAGGGATTTCATTGAAATCTACTGAATATTGAAAGGCCTAGATAGAGTGAAAGCAGAGAGTGGGAGTCCAGGACCAGCATACAGTATAGAAGGACGTCCCTTTAGAACAGAGATGAGGAGCAACTTCTTTAGCCCTTGAACACGGTGCAGCACATCACACAAACCAATCTTCTGTCCATGGACTCCGCACGCTGTCGGAGCAGTGCTGCCAGGATAATCAAGGACACGACCCACCCAGCCAACACACTTTTCGTCCCTCCTCCCTCCGGGAGAAGGCTCAGGAGCTTGAAGACTCGTACGGCCAGATTTGGGAACAGCTTCTTTCCAACTGTGATAAGGCTGCTGAACGGATCCCGACCTGGATCTGGGCCGTACCCTCCAAACATCCGGACCTGCCTCTCGGTTTTTTTGCGCTACCTTACTTTCCCTTTTTCTATTTTCTATTTATGATTTATAATTTAAATTTTTAATATTTACTAATTTTAACTATTTTTAATATTTAATATTTGTAATCCAGGGAGTGTGAAGTGCAGAATCAAATATCGCTGTCATGACTGTATGTTCTAGTACCAATTGTTTGGCGACAATAAAGTATAAAGTAGCCAGAGGGTGCTGAACCTGTGGTATTCATTGCCACACACAGCTGTGGGAGCCAAGTCATTGGGTGTACTTACAGCAGAGGTTGATCAGTTCTTTATTTGTCAGGGCATCAAAGTTTACAGGGAGAAGGCAGGAGAATAAATCAGAGCAGACTCGACGGGTCAGATGACCTAATTCTGCTCTTGTGTCTTATGGTTTTATTAAGTTAAACTAATAAAAGTGCAACAGCTGATGAAAATGACCCGATGTCTAGTTGTGGGTGAATAAGTGAATTAATCATCATTAAGCAGCGTTTTCAGAATCTCAACAGGATGCTTTTTTAGCTCTACTTTTCGACATTTTACTTTTCCTTGCCTTCTACTGGGGCAGGGGGAGAGAGGGGGGCAGAGTAGCATCGTGGTTAGCACAATGCTTTATGGTACCAGTGACGCAGGTTCAATTCCTGCCTCTGCCTGTAAGGAATTTGTACGTTCTCCCCGTGGCCGCCTGGGTTTCTTCCAGGTGCTGCAGTTTCCTCCCACGTTTTAAAGATGTACCAGTTGGTAGATTAATTGGTCATTGTAAATTCTCCTGAGATTAGGCTGGGATTAAATCGGGGTATTGCTGGGCGGCGTGGTTCAAAGAGCGCGATGGGCCTTTTCCACGTTGTATCTCAATGCATAACCATCAACTCAAGAGATTGCCCAGTTGCTGGAAATCTTGAGGAGCATACACAGAATGCTAGAAGAATTCAGCAGGTCAGACAGCATCTATGGAGGGGAATTTACAGTCAACGCTTTTGCCAAGACCCTTCATCAGAATGAATATTCTGCCCATGTTGTCCATCTTTTTGGAATTAGCACACTCTGTACCTATAACTTCTGGCTGATCATGTCCATGAGAGATCCTCTGCAGGAGAGGTAGAGAAACTTGTGTGGAGCATCTTCCTTAGAACTTATTGTGTAACTAATCTAAAGACACAAACCTTGGCTGCAACAGAAAATGCACTTTCCCTTTCATCTCTGTATCGATCTGTTGGGCCCAGGATAGATCCTCAGAGAGGCTGACACCCAGGAACTTGCACTTGCTCACTCTTTTCACTTCCAATCCCTCTCTGAGAACTGGTGTATGTGTTCCCTCATCTTACCTTTCCTGAAGTCCACATATCAGTTCTTTGGTCTTACTGATGTTATATTTCAGCATGGATTGGAAGGGCTGAAGGGCCTGTTTCTGTGCTGTAGTGCTCTATGACCATATGACACTGTAAATTACCCCAGTAAGTGGTAGAATCTAGGGGAGAGTTGCTGAAGCGTGGAGAGAATAAAATGGGTTAGGGCAGGATTAGTGTAAAACAGGTGCCTGCTGGGTGATGTATCTAAGGGTTTGCTTCCACATCGTAACTCTCTACGACTCTATCACAGTTGTCATTATAGTATTGCTGCTTGTAAGGGCTCAGTATAATCAAATTAGCTCCCATGTTTCCCCTCACACTTCACGAGATGGCCTCCTTTGCGTGGAAGGCACTCTGAGGCTTTGAAATGCACTGGAAAAATATAAGTGCGAGGCATGGCAGTGCAGCAGCTATTGTTACTGCCTCTCAACCCAGCGATCCTGGTTCAGTCCTGACCTCTGGTGCTTCCAGAATACAGCTTGCACCTTCCCGCCACTGCCTGTAAAGAGTTCGTACGTTCTCCTCGTGACCGTTATGGGTTTCCTCCGAGTGCCCTGGTTTCCTCCCACAATCAGGTTAGTTGGTTAATTGGTCACATGGGTGTAATTGGGCTGTGTGGGTATATTGGGCCAGAAGGGCCTGTTACTGCACTGTTTCTCTTAAAAAAAAAGTCTCTGTGACAATGTGGGCTTCTCCTAGGAGCTCTAGATTCCTCCCACATCCCAAACATTGCTGGACGCTAGGGAAATTGGGATACTGCAAATGATCTCAAATCAGTTCAGAGTTGACGTGAGTGATGTTATCCATGCTGGTTCAGGAGCCTGGTGGTTGAAGGGCAATAACTGTTTCTGAACTTGGTGGTGTGAGACCCGAGGCTCCCGTACCTCCTTCCCAATGGCAGCAGTGACACCCGAGATCGGAGTTCGATTCTGGCATGCACTATAAGAAAGTTTATACGTCTTTCCCGTGGTCGCTTGGGTTTCCTCTGGGTGCTCTGGTTTCCTCCCACAGTCCAAAAATGTACCAGTTAGTAGGTTAATTAGTCATTGTAAAAATTATCCTGTGATTTGGCTAGGGTTAAATTGGTAGGTGACTGGTCGAAGAGACTCCGTTCTGTAACTCTAAATAAATGAAAGAGATGGCCTGGCCGGAGGTGGGGGGATCCTCAATCTTGGATGCTGCTTTCTTCTGGCAGCGCTCCTTATTAATGCGCTGAATGGTGGGGAGGGCTTTGCCTGTGATGATCTGGGCTGTATCCACCTCTTGTCTGCAGGCTTTTCCATTCTTGGGCGCCGGCGTTTCCTATGTTTCGTTGCTGTCATGAACCTACAGTTCTAAAGGCTGATAAGTCCACCCCAACCAGCAAGCACCCATTCACAGTATTCCTAGTTTATTTTCTCCCAACAACTCCCCCTACATTCTAGGACTCACTGACACACGAGGAGCATTTTAAAGAGTAAATACAGTATTAGCTTTATTTGTCACGTGTACATCGACATATCAAAACGTACAGAGAACTGCATCTTTGCGTCAACGACCAACAGAGGATATGTCGGGGGCAGCCTGCAACTGTCACCCTGCCTCCGGCGCCAACACAGCGTACCCATAACTTACTGACCCTAACCCATACATCTTTGGACTGTGTGAGGAAACGGGATCACCCAAAGGAAACCCACATGGTCACGGGGAGAACGGGCAAACACTAACAATTAACCACCTACGTTTCTGGGATGCGAGGGGAAACCCACAAAATTCAAAGCTCAAGATAAATTTATTACCATAGGATGTGTATGCCACCTTAAGATTCATTTTCTTGTAGGCATTCACAGGAAAATTATGAAATAATTTCCTGTGAATGCCTATATAAAAGAGGACTACATGTCTTCATAATCATAATCATAAAATACCTTAGAATCAAAGGAAAAGGACACACAAAGACTAACAATCAGTGTTCAAAAGACAAATTGTGCAGATAATAAAAATGTAAATATATTATCCTGAGTTGCAGCATCCTTGAAAGTGAGTCTAAGGCATAGGAGCAGAATTAGGCCAAGTATCGAGTCTGTTCCCCCATTCAAACGTAACTGACTTATTATCGCTTTCAGCCCCATTCTCTTGCCTATTCTGTGTAACCAGTGACACCCTTACTAATCAGGAACCTGCGCCCTCCAAGCTAAAAATACCCAGTGACTTGGCCTCCACTGCCATCCGTGCAATGAATTCCACAGATTTACCACCCCATCTTCGTTCTAAATGGATGTTCTTCTATTCTGAGGCTGTTCACCTAGACTCTCCTACTATTGGAAAAATCCTCTCCATGTGCACTCTATCAGGGTCTTTCAATAACCTACGGGTTTCAATGACAGCTTCCTTCATTCTTCTGAACACCAGCGAGCACAGGCCCAGAGCCACCAAACATTCCCGGTATGTTAACCCTTTCAATCCCGGGATCATTCTTGTGAACCTCTTCTGGACCCTGTCCAATGTCAGCACATCCTTTCTTAGATATGGGACCCAAAACTGCCCACAAAGTGCAGCAGAACAACACAAGCAACAACAGCAAAAGAATTCCCTTTCCTCCCTACCGACACAGACAGTTCTCCTACCCCAAGACAGGCTGCCGCTGGAGCTCCAGCAGATCTGAGGTTAAAAGTACAACGGAAATGCAGATCTTTGGTTATGCAATGAAGAACACGAGAAATTCTGCAGATGCTGGAAATCCAAAGCCGCACACACAAAACGCTGGAGGAATCAGCAGGTCCGGCAGCATCTATGGGAATGACCAAACAGACAACGTTTCGAGCCGAGACCCATCTTCGGCACTGGAAAGGAAGGGGGAAGATACCAGAATAAAAAGGAGCAGGGAGGGGAAGAGGATAGCTAGGAGCAGATAGGTGAAGCCAAGTGGGTGGGAAAGATAAAAGGCTGGGGATGAAAGAATGTGATGGGGGAGGAGAGAGGACCAGAGGAGAAAGGGAAGGAGGAAGGGCACTAGGGGGAGGTGATAGGCAGATGAGAAGAGGTAAGGGGTAAGAAATGAAATGAAGTGTTTCTCTTGAATCCTTTCCAACTCTGGCTCCTAAAGTCTTTCTCCTTGTGGTCACCAGTTTAGCCACAGCAAGAATCAGGTTCAAAGCAAACAGCTGCAGAAGGCTCCAGTGAGTATTTATTAGTTGCTAATACCTCAGTAAACCCCAGAAACAAAAGCCCCATGGTTTCGCCCCAAAAACCATAGGATGTTTTCTCCCCATTCACTTTGCCATCTCAGCTTTCCCCGGCCTGCCCCTCCCCCATCAGACGGAGAGTTGAAACGCTGCTACAGAAACAGATTGTTCACTGGAGTGTGACCGTGACGAGGCACAGACAAACAGCAGCCACCCAATGCAAGCATCTGCACAACACGACACACAATGGACTGTTGTCCTAGTGGGAGAGGCAGGGGGAAGGGGTTGGGTTGGGGGTTGGGAATGAGATGAAATACAAACAGAACAGCCTAAACCGCAGATCCAATGGAGATTTCAAAAGTTTGCTCCAGTGGCTGGTCGCAACAATCGCAACACAGACCCCTTTTAACAATGGTCCATCGAGCAACAAGACGACCACGCCACACTCCTGGCGTGCTAAGAGTTCAGCTGCAGGTGAGCTCCGTGCATGGCCTTAGGCATGCAATGCATTCCACACAAAATGCTGGAGGAACACAGCAGCTCAGGCAGCATCTGCGGAAATGAATAAACAGTCGCCATTTCGGGCCGAGACCCTTCTCCAGCACGGAAAGGAAGGGGGGAGGTGGGGGAAGGGGAAGGAGGTGAGCTAGAAGGCCCATTGCCTGGTAGCAGTCAATGAAGAGCAAGTGACGACCCCAGGTTTAGTCTCCGAGGCCACCAGTAGCTTCTTCACCATGTAATTACACAGCTGAGCCCTGATAAACCAGTACATGCACTAGTACCAGTGGATTTCATACAGCCTCCCAGAATTCTCCACTGCTCTGACTTTCGACCAAGTGGCCCTGGAGTTAAGGACAAAGGGAAACCAGATTATCGTGCTCCTGAGCAGGTTGCTACTGAGCCAGACAGCAATGAAGAGGAGACAAGACTCTGAGAGTGTGGTGGGTCTCTGGGCTCCCTATGGGCCAGAAGAATGTTTGGCAGGTAATAGCTCAGTGCTAGGTCGTCTGAAAAATATGAAAGCTCTGGGCAGGAGCTCAGGGTCCATAGAGGAGAGAAGGGTCCCCAGTGCTGCCCTTCCCCCTCCCCCCCCCCCCAGAGATTGATGCGGACCTCTGCTGGCACCCATTCCAACCCATTCAACTGACCGAGGTCTGTCATCCATCACCAAAGTGGGGACAGCGGGGCTGTGGAGGCCAAGTCACTGGGTATATTTAAAGCAGAGGTTGATGGGTTCCTGATTAGTAAGGGTATCAAAGGTTACTGGGAGAAGGCAGGAGAATGACATTGAGAGGGATAGTAAATCAGCCTGATGTGATGGGCCAAATGGCCTAAATTTAATCCCCTGCTTTATGATTTTATGGTCTCCAGAAGTTATAGCTCTTCATAGTCAGGGTAACACTCCTCTACATTGCAGTCTTTGGACAGGGCAAGGGTGAGAATTCCATAGGTATCCAATGGAGAGTATCGTAACTGGTTGGGTTATGGCAAACACCAATGCCAAGGAATAGAAGTCTACATAAAGTGGTGGACATAGCCCAGACCATAACAGGCAAAACCCGCCCAACCATTTACCTGGAACTCTGCCAGCCTCCATCATCAAGGACCCCTACCAGGCGCTACTTTTTTCTAGCTACAGGAGCCTTGGGTCCCACACCACCAAGTTCAGGAACTGCTGTTACCCCTCAACCATCAGCCTCTTGAAGCAGCACATCTAACTTCACTCGCCTCAACTCTGAACTGATTCTACAGGCCATGAGCTTGCTTTCTACAACTCATGCTCTCATTGTAGTTTTTAAAAATTTGCTGAGTTTGGTTTTTTTTGCATACTTGTAGTTTGCCAGTCTTTGTTTATGGGTAGGTTTTTCCAAATTCTATTGTATTTCTTCATTTTTCTGAAAATACCTACAGGAAATTAAATCTCAGGGTAGTATGTGGTGACATATACATATTTCAGTAATAAACTTACTTCGACAGTGAGATGGCCAAGTGATCCAGGGCTTCGATGGGGACTTTCTACAGGTTACGTGAGCTGAAGCTTGTATGAGTACAGGCATACACTGTATATGTTCATCACCAGCTCATTTAATAAATATTGCCGATTTAACACTGTGATCCATCATTACTAACATGCAGTGAAAAATGAGAACAAAAACTGCAGATGCTGGAATTCTGAAATAAAACAGAAAATGCTGGAAGCACTCAGCAGGCTTGGCAGTATCTGTGGAAAAAGAAAGTGTTAATGATTCTGGTCCAAGATCCGTCATCAGAATTGTTCCACAGGTAACACCTGACTGCTGAGTGGTTCCAACACTTCTTCTTTTTAAGAAAAATTCAGATTTGATATTAAACCTTTTTAGACTTGATTGTGCACGGATTTGCCCTAGAATGCTTAGTGACTGTTGAAGTACTTTTTAAGGGTTACTATAACATTGTAGGAAACACAGAAACTGATTTCAATACAGCAAGCTCCCACAAACTGTAAGATGTTAATAGTCGTTGCGTTGAACAGCAGGGAAATAGGCCAATCAGCCCATTGAGTCCTCAGTAACCATCAAATTCAATCAGAATTACAAACAGGTTTACGATTACTGATATATTTCATGAAAGTATGGGAAGGATGCCAGAGGTAATTTATTTCATATATAGAGTTGTGGGTGCATTGAACGCCTGGCCAGGGGTGCCAGATACACTAGTGACATTTAACGAACTCTTAGATAGGCATATTAGATAATATATTTAATTAAATAATTTATTTAAAGCACATGGATGATTGAAAAATGGGGGTGGGGGGGCTCTATTTTATTTAGAGATACTGTGTAGAACAGCCCTTCCATATCACAGAGACACACCACCCAGCAACCAAACTATTTAACCGTAGTGTAATCACAGGACAATTTACAATGACCAATTAACCTACTAACCGGTACATCTTTGGACTGTGGGAGGAAACCAGGGCACCCGGAGGAAACCCACACATACATGGGAAGAACGTGCAAACTTTCTTACAGAGGATGCTGGAATTGAGCTCCAAACTCCGACACCCTGAGCTGTAGTAGTCACACTAACGACTAACCTACCATGGCAACCTCTCTGGGGCACAAAAAAAAGAAAGAATACAATACAATACTACTTATTTTTTAACCCAAAATACTATTAACATTCTACCAGCCAAAGAGCTGGAGGTCAGACTCACGGCAAACTGTCAATTATACAGCTGATATGTTTGAGGGAAGGGTTACATTGATCTAAAGTAGGTTAAAAGGTTGGCACAGCATAATGGGCCGGAGGGCCTTACTGTGCTATAGAGCTCTGTTCTAAAATAATAACACAAATAGATTTTCTCCTCATCTGATAACCATTCTTGGTGATGTAGGATCAAGACAGGCATGTTGGCTGTTGCACACTGAACAATGCCATATACAACCTAAACAAAAAAAATTAAAACTTTATAATATCCATTTCTCAGCAATTAAAATAAAATGAAATTTGTTTCCTATAGTTAAATTATCGTACAAATTTGTCACATGCAAGTGGGAGAAGGCTGCTTTTCCAGAATCCCAGTAAGCTTGTTCATGGCCACAGTCGACCAAGCGCACACACGCACACAGAGCTAGGGTTGTACATAAACCAAACCAGTGATCTCAGATAGCATCACACTACCATCAAATTTCTGAACAGAAAATAAACCAACCCCTCAACACTACCTCAGTATTTTTGCTCTCTATTTGCACTGTATGTGTGTATATGTATGCCTTGTAATTTATAGTTTGTTTTTCGATTGAGAAGGTCAGGGTGTCAGGGCTGGCGACAGGGGACGGGCTGGTTTTCAGCTCGCTGCTCCGTGAGGTTTACTCGTCTCTGCGCTGAACTGAGGCTCTGGCCTGCAAGTAATTAAACTCCTGAATTTCCTGCAACGATGTCTGGCTTCATGGCTCTGGACTCACTTTTGTGAACTTCAGTTCTGAATGTTATTTGCCTACTTTTTATTGTTTGCACAACTTGTGTTCTTTTCCTGCACACTGGGCGTTTGACATTTTTTTAAAAATGGGTTCTATTGGCTTTCTTTGTTTTGTGGCTGCCTGTAAGGGGACGAAGCTCAAGGTTGTATATAGTATACATACTCTGATAATAAATGTACATTGTACTTGACTTATAGCACTACACTACTGTTGTAAAACAACAAGTTTTGAGACGTATATCAGTGATATTAAAACTGATTCTGATACTGAAAGAGTTAATCTGGTGCTGCTTTGCAAAGGAGGCCAGTGCATTTGAGCCACTCGTTAGTTTTACTTGTGCTCAGAGCCCGCCTTAGCGGGCGGAGAGGAGGATTTTTGCAGAAGTCGGCTCAAAACAAAATTGGCGCTCCAGTTGCACATCGGATATGGCCTGTCACACACCCCAAAGGACTGGGAAGAGAACAAGATCTATTTGGCTTTGAAAACCAGGAATTATGTTTTGGTTACTAGGACAAAAAAAACACAAAGCAAAAATGAGAATTAAAAAACTTTTTCATGCAGATTGTGGTTATATGCTTGCTGCGAGAGCAGACAATAGTGCTTTCAGATAGAAACTGGATGGAAATCACAGGACTACGGGAAACAGACAGGGTTGCTTTTTAAATATCTCATTGGCAGAATGGGTTCCTTCTGTGACTCTATTTTAACAACAACATCAATCTTCAGTTTCACAGTAAAGCATCCTCAAGAACTGTTTTCAACTCATTTCCTGAATATTATAGTTCTGAAAAAGACAATAGACACAGTGGTGGTGGGGTTAACTCATAATTTCTTAGTGATGGTTCGCGAGGAAGAGTGAATCGGGTGATAAAGTGAACTTAGAGCCCAAGATACATCTGCAATTAAAAACAAACAAAAAGCATCCAGTGAGCTGCAATTCTATGGGCAAGAAGGCCTTGTTAATGACAGTCAAGTAAAATGCACTTACTTTGTTCGTATATTTATTGAGACACACCATGGAATAGGCCCTTTTGGCCCTTCGAGCTACGCCGCCCACCAAATCCTTGATTAAAGCCTAGCCTAATCACGGGAGAATTTACAATGAATTAACCTACCACGTGGTACACCTTTGGAATGTGGGAGGAAACCAGAGCACCTGGACTCAACCCACGTGGTCACGGGGAGAATGTACAAACTCCTGACAGGCAGTGGTGGGAATTAAACCCAGGTCACCAGCGCACTGAATGATGGTGCTGACCACTATGCTACCATGCCGCCAAATAAATTCGTTGGTAGATTTAATTCTTGCTTTCCGAAGTTATTGTGTGCTATGAGTACTACGTGCTTTACAACCTGGTCTGGAGAAATGTCATCTTGTTTGGTACAGTCAACCTTCACTAATCCGACTACCTGTAATCCGGTTCCTTCGATAATCCAGCACTGATTATGCTTAATATGATCCTTCTGTAATTCGGCATTTTCACCAATCTGGCACTCTTCGCGTGCCAATGGTGCCTTATTAGTGAAGGTTAGCTATTGATTAATGTGATCCTTCTGTAATTCGGCAGTTTCACTAATCCGGCACTCCTCAGATCCCAATGGTGCTGGATTAATGAAGGTCGACCTGTAGTATGCATGTATATAGCTAAACGACAAATACCTTGACAGAAATGAGGCAGTCCACGACTGCATGCCGCTAGGAACCACAATCCCAGACAATAGATATTTTTACCAAGGGAGAGTCTAACCACCTACTTTTGATATTTAATGTTACTCCCTCTGTCGTACTTCAGTTGAATATTGTAAGGGGTGGCATGGCAACACAGTGGTTAGCTCAACACTATTGCAGCACCAGCTATAAGATAGGAGTTCAATGCCCACCATTGTCTGTAAGGAGTTCGTACGTTCTCCCCTGACCAGGTGGGTTTCCTCCAGGTGCTCTGGTTTCCTCCCATATTCCAAAGGTGTATGGTTTGGGTTAGTAAGTTACAGGCATGTTACGTTTGTGAGCTGCCCTGTGCAACCTACGCTGATTTGATGCAAACGTCGTATTTCACTGTATGCATTAAATAGGCATCCGTTAAGTCTCGTGAGACCATGGATTGGAAGGTCTCCAGGGCGCAGACCTAGGCAAGGTTGTATGGAAGATCAGCAGTTGCCCATGCTGCAAGTCTCCCCTCTCCACACCACCGATGTTGTCCAAGGGAAGGGCATTAGGACCCATACAGCTTGGCACCGGTGTCGTCGCAGAGCAATGTGTGGTTAAGTGCCTTGCTCAAGGACACACACACTGCCTCAGCCAAGGCTCGAACTAGCAACCTTCAGATCACTAGACGAACCCCATAACCACTTGGCCACGTGCCAACACACTGTATGCTTTGTACATGTAATAAAGGACTATTTTTTCTTTATTACTTTGTCAAGTCAACATACTGAGGGGTGAGGCGCTATTAACCAGAAATCCAAATTTGATCAGCCTGTGGTTAGAAGTGTAGCTCAGAATCTGGGTATATTGTGGTGAATGATACCTGCCGTGACTCCCTAAACGTTTCCCAATCTCTACAAGATACACGTACAGAGTGTGTTGGGATATTTCCTACCTGCCTAGTTAAGTACAGTCTCAAGAAGCTCGATGCGATTCAGACAAGAGTACTTGATAAGTGGCATCTGACAAGCTACACTGAATATTCTCACCCTGGACCACCACACAGAACTGCTGTGTGCACCGTCTACAAAGTAGACTGCAGTCATTCACCTGGACTACTCAATTTAATCTGCCCCCAAGGGCCGTGCATGCAAGGGGAGGCCATCCCCTGCAGGCCCGTGTGCTATTCTAACACAGAAACGTACTGCCGGCCCTTCTTCAAGGCTGACCTCAGCCCTAAGCACCATTGTGGGAGTGCCTTCACCAGATGCTTAGCACCTCACCACCGAAGTCTGCAGGCCAGGGAGAGATGTACAACAAATACCAGTCTTGTTAGCAACATCTAGATCCCAAAGTTCAAAATCAATTTACTATCACAGTGCATATAAGTTACTAAATACGACCTTGAGATTCATTTTCTTTGTCATAGTCATAGAAAAATACAGCACAGAAACATGCCCTTTGGCATATGTAGTCCGTGCTGAAGCATTAAACTAGAATAAGAGTTCAAATAGGTCGCTCTCCGCGATCTACGCTCCTCTCTCCAGAGCATAGAGCCTTTTGCTGTTCCATTGTTGGGTCAATTTAAATGCCAGCCCAGACAGACTGAAAATACAGGGCGCTGCTGAGATGAGAGCTGATTTCGCTCATCGTGACGGTCGTCTCCATGGCGCTGAAGCTATGAAGACTGCCCCGGCTGCTGTGCTCTGTGCCCACTAATATGATAAACTGATTAGTGAGGCTTTGGGCCTACTTCGGGCTGCTCTGAGGTTTGGACACGAGGACTCAATTTGGGTTCGGAATGCTGATGCTCACCTCAATTGTTTGCATGATTTGTATTTGTATTTTTTTTCTTTCTCTTGCTCATCGAGTGCTTGTCTTTTTTTTATTTTTTTATTTTTTTCTTTAATTGGATTCTTTCCGATTTCTTGCTTTGTGGCTACCTGTGAGCAAGCAAATCTCAAGGTTGTATAATTTATACGTCCTTTGATAATAAATGTACTTGAATCTTGATGACACCCACATTCATCAACAATTTAAAAAATGAACCTTTCCAGCTCTGGGGGCTCCTGATTCATTACTGAATATACTACCCATTTGCAACTGAGATGAAATTCATCAAGAATTATATATCTTTCATTGTTAACTAGAACATAGGACATAGAATAGTACAGCACAGTACAGGCCCTTCGGCCCACAATGTTGTGCTGACCCTCAAACCCTGCCTCCCATATAAGCCCCCACCTTAAATTCCTCCGTATACCTGTCTAGTAGTCTCTTAAACTTCACTAGTGTATCTGCCTCCACCACTGACTCAGGCAGTGCATTCCACACACCAACCACTCTGAGTAAAAAACCTTCCCCTAATATCCCCCTTGAACTTCCCACCCCTTACCTTAAAGCCATGTCGTCTTGTATTGAGCAGTGGTGCCCTGGGGAAGAGGCGCTGGCTATCCACTCTGTCTATTCCTCTTATTATCTTGTACACCTCTATCATATCTCCTCTCATCCTCCTTCTCTCCAAAGAGTAAAGCCCTAGCTCCCTTAATCTCTGATCATAATGCATACTTTCTAAACCAGGCAGCATCCTGGTAAATCTCCTCTGTACCCTTTCCAATGCTTCCACATCTTTCCTATAGTGAGGCGACCAGAACTGGACACAGTACTCCAAGTGTGGCCTAACCAGGGTTTTATAGAGCTGCATCATTACATCGCGACTCTTAAACTCTATCCCTCGACTTATGAAAGCTAACACCCCATAAGCTTTCTTAACTACCCTATCCACCTGTGAGGCAACTTTCAGGGATCTGTGGACATGTACCCCGAGATCCCTCTGCTCCTCCACACTATCAAGTATCCTGCCATTTACTTTGTACTCAGAGTACAGACAAAGTACCCAAAACAGACAAATCCAAAGCAGGCACAGGGAGGATACCTTTAAAACACACAAATACCAAACATTCTGAATTTTTCTCACTACTCAAAAGTCATTAAATTGTGACCAGAAATACCATTGGTCCAATGGGCCTTATTCCTGATCTTTTTATTGCAGGCATTTACAAGGCGGGGGGTGGGGGGAAGAAATACAATAGAATTTTACAAAAAGCTATACATAAGGACTGACACACAACACAAGTCTAACAGTAGACAAACTGCAAACAAAAAAATAATACTGCAAGCATGAATTGTAAAGCATCTCTGAAAGTGTGTCATAAACACGAGAGTTGGTACAAATGCTGTCAATATTGAAGGGCCGAGATCGAGTGGGTGTGTACAGGACACTTGCTATAGTGGGGGTGTCCAGGACCAAAGGGCACAGATGACAAAGAATTTCTTTAGCCAAAGGATAGTGATTGTGGAATTCATTGCCACAGATCACTGTGAAGGCCAAGAGATTTGATATATTTAAAGCAGAGGTTGATAGCTTCATGATTAGTCAGGGTGTCAAAGGTTACAGGGAGAAAGCAGAATGGGATCGAGAAGGTTAATAAATCCGCCATCGTGGAATGGCAGGGCAGACTCGATGGGCCAAATGGCCTGATTGTGTTCCTATGTCTTATGGTTTAACGTTTTATGGAAATCCAGTGCAACACCCAGAAAATGCTGAAGGAACTCAGCAGGTCAGGCAGCACCTATGGAGAGGAACAAACAGTCGATGTTTTGAGGCCACGGTTTGCTCTTAAGTGTGAGTCTGTAGGTCATAGGGTCATTTCAGAGTAGTGTGACTGAAGTTATCCAGTTGAAAGGGTAGTGCAAACGGGACGATGCATGACCTCCTTTGCTATTTCTACTATTGTATGAGGCCTTTGCTCGGAGTACTGTGTAGAGTTTTGCCACCTTATCTTAAAAGAGGATATATTTGTGATTGAGGAAACGCAACAAAAATTTACCATCTGCCAGTATCATGACTGTCATATGAGAAACGATTAGAGAATGTAGGCCAATGGCACTCAAAGTTCATAAGAATATTTACGGGGCAAAACAGGATACTTAAGAGACGATTTTCTCCCGACCAAGAAGAGTGGAATTGGGGTGACAGTCCCAGCCAAAAAAAAGGACACGTCATTTCATAACATAGAACACTACAGCCCAGTACATGCCCTTCGGCCTACAATATTGTGCTGACCTTTTAACCTATAAAGATCAAACTATCTCTTCCCTCCTACACAGCCCTCCATTTTCCTATCGTTCATGTACCTTAGAGTTTCTTAAATGTCTCTAATATATCTGTCCCTACCACCACTCCAGCAGTGCATCCCACACGCCTACCACTCTGTGTAAACAATTTACCTCTGACTTCCACCATATACTTTCCTCCAGTTACCTTAACATTATGCCCCTGAGTATTAGCCAGTTCTGCCTTGGGAACAGTCACTAGCTGGCCACTCAATCTATACCACTTATCATTTTGTACACCTCTATCAAGTTACCTTTCATCCTCCTTCGCTCCAAAGAGAAAAGCCCCAGCTTGCTCAACCTATCCTAGGAAGGCAACCACATACAGATGGAGGAGACGCAGAAGGTGACCAATCTTTGGAAATCCCTGCCCCAGCGGGTCATGGAGACTCTGTTATTGGATGTTCGAGGAATCAAGGGCAAACAATCTTGAAAGAAGAGGTCAGAGGTGACCAATTGAATTTTGTAACAGACTCGAGGGACTGATAGCTTCCTACTTTTGAATATAAGACAGGGTATCACAGGAACACCTCCTTCAGCCCATCAAGCTTGTGCCAATCATAAAACCAAAGTAAACCTAGCTGTCTGCTCATGATACCTACTCTCTCAAGTCCTGCATAATTATGTGTCCATCTAAATGCCTCTTATCATTATCATATCTGCTTCCCCCTTTGAATTCTATTGGCTTGCACTTCTTTGGCTCCTAGAGATGTCACATCAACTGGTGAAGAAATGCTTGCAAGCTAATTACCAAGCTCATGAACACCGCAACATCAAACTACCTCACGTTTTGCTCTTTTTAGTATTACGTATTTATTTTTTATATTTCTTATTGTAACTTAGGACAATTTTTTGTGTTGCACTGTACTGATGCCAGGGAAAAAAAAACAAATTTCACGACATGCCAGGGATAATAAACCTGATTCTGATTCTAATTCTGACTGAATATGCAGGGAATGGAGGGAGATGGGGGGGGGCATGGCAGTGTAATGGTTAGCACAACACTTTACAGTACCGGTGACCCAGAGTTCAATTCCCACCACTGCCTGTAAGGAGTCTGTACGTTCTCCCCATGACTGCATGGGTTTCCTCCAGGTGCTCTGGTTTCCTCCCAAGTCCAAAGACGCACCAGTTGGTAGGTTAATTCGTCACTGTAAAGGGCAAGTGGAGTTTATTGTCATATGCACAAGTTCATTGAAAAACATACTTACAGCAGCAGCAGTATTGGAGATTCCTCCCAATAGAAAAGGAAGGCAGAGGTTTTTAAAAAGTTTCAAAATATTGCCTTAAGACATAGTAGCAGAATTAGGCCATTTGGCCCATCAAGTCTGCTCCAGGGTGATACATGGGGTTAATGCAGCAGCAAACCTTCTCGCAATTACTCAAACCGGTTCTAAGAGTAAGTGTGTGGAATCACTTGGATGAACTCGACTATGAACTGACTTCCTTCTGCAGTGAGAATTCTCCCCGATTGGGGTGCTGAACGAGGCAGCTCCCTGTGCTGGGAAAGCCCGCTGAAACTGCAGGAGCGGAGCCCCGAGCAGAGGTCACGTCCGCACAGTTTGTACCAGATGCCGAATCTCTCGAACAACATTAGCAACATGAAAGATAAAGCAAAATCCTCTTTCCCGTCACATGACGGGATGACTGTAAATGTCAAAGTGACAATTGCTGCCTGTTGATCAGTGGTTTAAAGATAACACAATTCAGCAGAAAACCTTACTGACATCCGAAGAAATAAATTCAAGTATGTATCAGAAATAGTCAAGGAGAATCCTACACTGTAACAATTTTTAGATGTCGTTCTTGTCCCAGGTCATCTCAACCTGAAGGCAAGTCTCTACTATGTCAAATCAGTATTATTTAAATTTATCTATATCGAGATACAGAGCGGAATAAGCCCTTCCGGTCCAACGAGCTGTGCTGCTCGGCAACCCAACTATTTAACCATGTCATAATCACGGGGCAATTTACAATGACCAATTTACCTACTAACCGGCGCATCTTCGGACTGTGGGAGGAAACCAGAGCACCCGGAGGAAACCTACATGCTTCGGTTTTAACAACCTTGCAGCTGCCAGAAATCCAGGAAGCAGAGGGCGGGTGTGGACAGTGTCCGTACTTGGATCCCGTGCAAGTTCACCTGCCCTCTGGTCCCCTTGCCCCTGCTCACCCCTTCTGGGACATCCCGCTATGCGCGCCCCCTTGGAACAGGATAGCAGGTTCACCAGCCAACCTGAAACGGTTGTTCTCTCCGCTTGTACAACGCCTGCCATGACCCCGTGTTGACAGCATATTGTGATGATAACTGGTTAAACTCGAGATCTCAGAGAGGGATATGCACATCTCCAAGGAGCCTGTTCTATTATAACTGAGGGAGGCGGTACGATTAAGATGTTTTTAGCTCTTTATTTTAAGAATCAAATGTTTCCTGTTTTCTCTCTGGGTCAGAGCATTCTGCGGTTTAACAAATGCCAACAGCTTTCTGGTCGAATAGGGCAGTATCTCATACATAAACGCTCCTGAAATGGACTATTTTCATGCTGATGGATAACTATTATCCACACTACTCCATCTGAGGTCTGTTGCTCCAGTGACCCAATATCCAGCCAAGACTTTCAACATTAAATTGCTTAGCACCAGCGGGAAATCAAGATGTTCAGGTTAGTATAGTAACTGAGTTTGCAAAATCTAATGTATCAATGCATAAACTCCTGATTGATTCATTGATTATTGCCCAGTGATGATTCCTTATTTAACTTACTAGGAACTCATTGGGAAAATGCCTGTTAATTATTCCTTGAAAAGGACCACAACCTTATCATAGGGTTTGGGGACTTGTGCACCCCAATGATCTGGAGAGTTATATTGACTGGAGTCAGGGCTTTATGTTTTGGCTCTTAGTAGGGTCACCCATGCCAAACAGGTTAAAGAGTAGAGGCTAGACTAAGAGTGGTTCACTGGTCCTCCAGGTTTGTGGGTTCAGCTCAGAGCTAACAACCCTGACTGATAAAACAAAACAGTTAAGGAAACAACAATGAAGAATCCTTCTGCATCTGTGTGTGATGGTATTCCTGAGACTTGCCTAACTGACAGGAGTGAAAACCGAGCTACTGACATGATGAAGGAAGCCCTGAACACCGCCAGAGATGGAGGACCTTGATGGCGGCCCGAAACGCCAGTGGTGTAATGGCAGTAAGGTATCGTTAATTACTGGCGACCTCTATCAATTTAAGACGATAAGACCATAAGATATAGGAGCAGAATTGGGCCATTTGGCTCTTCACTTCCGCTCCACCATTTCATCATGGCTGATCCAATTCTCCTCTCAGCCACAACCTGCTGCCTTCTCTCTGTATCCTTTCATGCCCTGACCAATCAAGAATCTATCAACCTCTGCCTTAAATACTGTATACATAAAGACTTGGCCTCCACAGCTGCCAGTGGCAAGGAATTCACTACTCTCTGGCTAAAGAAATTCCTCCTCATCTCCATGCTAAAAAGATGCCCCTCTATTCTGATGCTGTGTCCTCTGGTCTTAGACTCTCCCACCACAGGAAACATCCTCTCAAACATCCACTCTATCAAGGCCTTTCACCATTCAAAAGGTTTCAATGAGGTCACCCCTCATTCTTCTGAATTCCAGTAAATACAGGCCCAGAGCCGTCAAACACTCTTCATATGACAAGCCATTTTAATTCTGGAATCATTTTCGTGAACCTCCTTTGAATCCTCTCCAGTTTCAGCATATCCTTTCTAAGATAAGGGGCCCAAAACTGCTCACAATACTCCAGGTGAGGCCTCATATAAAGTCTCAAAATTACATCCTTGCTTGTATATTGTAGTCCTCTTGAAATGAATGCTAGTACCGCATTTGCCTCCGTCAATGTGTGCAGTGCAGGAAGCTTCCCCACTAAGTATTAAAATTTACTCTAAACATCATTGCCTTTGTGCACTTTGATTTCCTGCTACTGTTTGTGTGTGTAACAAGTTAGCTAGTCAGAGTCGTAACGCACAGAAACAGGCCCACGGTGCCCATGCCAGCCATTCAGTACTTACTCCTACTTATCCCATATACTGGCACTTGTTCCTTGCTTTCAATGCCTTGGTGATTCAAGTGTCATGGAGTCACACACAATGGAAACAGACCCTTTGGCCTAAATGGTTCATGCCAATCAAAATGTCCATCTAAGCCAGTCCAATTTGCTTGCATTTGGCCCATAGCCTTCTAAATCTTTCCTATCCACATACCTCCTGCTATTCCACCTGCCTCAACCACCTCCTCTGGCAGCCCATTCCACATACATCCCAAACTTTGTCTTAAAAAAGTTGTACCTCCAGTTTGTTCTAAATTTTCCCCTCTCACCTTACTTAAACACTGATTTCCCAACCCCGATAAAAAAATGACTGGGTGCATTCATTCTGTCTGTGTCTCTCATGATGTTTTGCACAGTGTTTATACAAATACTCTAACTGTGAGAGGACCTATCTTGTCCTCTGGCAGGTCACACCAGATTGCAACTGCTCTTCAGGTGAAGATATTCTTACTCAGATTCCCTCTAAGTCTGTCCCTACCTCTTACCATAAATCTATGCACTTTGAAGGCACCACAGCACTATATTTCATTAGGAGTTTGAGGAGATTTGGTTTGTCATCAAAGACACTTGCAAATTTCACAGATGTGCTGTGAAGAGCATTCTAACCAGCTGAATCAGTATCTAGTATAGTTCGGGGGGGTGGGAGTTGCCACTGGACAGGATCGAAATAAGCTGCAGAAAGTTGTAAACTCCATCATGGGTACTAGCCTCCCCAGCATCCAGGATATCTTCAAGGAGCGATGCCTCAAAAAGGCGGCATCCATCATTAAGGTCCCCCATCACCCAGGACATGCCCTCTTCTCATTGCTACCATCAGGGAGGAGGTACAGGAGCCTGAAGGCACACACTCAGCAATTCAGGAACAGCTTCTTTCCCTCTGCCACCAGAGTTCTGAATGGACATTGAACCCATGAACACTACCTCACTATTTTAACTCTTTTTGCCTACTTATTTAAATTAACTTTATAAGTATATATTTGCTTAAATTCACAATTTTTATGTATTGCAATGTACTGCTGCAGCTTAACAACAAATTTCACAACAGATGCCAGTGATATTAAATCTGATTTTGATTATGATTAGCAACATTCCTGCTCAGGGGAAAAGTTTCTCACTTTCTCCCCTGTCTATTCAGCTCATGATTTTGTACACCTCATTTGGGTCTTATGTTCTATTCCTTGACTAATGAAGGCAAGCAGCCAAATGCCTTTGTAACCATGGTAACTGCTTGTGCCATTGTTTACAGGGATATTTGGACCTACAGCAAAGGTACCTCTGTTCTTGAGTACTCAGTTCTACCATTCATTGTGTATATCATAATTTTATTATTCCTCCCAAAATTACCCCACAGTTTTAAAGATTGAATTCCATCTGTCCCTTTCTCTGTCCATCTTTGCAACTGATCAATATTGTTCTGTAGGCAAAGACTGCCCTGCTCTGTATCAACACGACCACCAATCTGCATATCATTTGCAAACTGTCTATCCGTAACTCTTACATTCACATCCAGGTTTACTAATGTATCTAACAATATGCAAAGATCCCAGCACCAACTGGTCACAAGCTTCCGATCACAAAAACATCATCCTACCCTCTGCCTCTTATGATCAAGCAAATTTTGGATCCAGTTTGCCAAATTGACCTAGATGCAATGAAGTCTTACTCTTGAGCCAACTCATCATGAGGGAACCTGTTGAGGGACTTACTGAAGTCCATCTCAACTTCATCAACTGCACTACCCTCATGGAATGCTTAGTCACCTCCTTGAAAAATTAGTCAAATTAAACAGACACAATCTCCCCTTAACCAGGCAGTGCTAACAATCCCTGATCAACAATCAATCTACTTTTCCAAGTGCAGATTAATCCTGCCTTTAGAAAGTATTCCGATAACTTACCCAATACTGTTGTGAATGATGAACATGATACAGCAGCCTGAAGATCCACTCCCAACAATTCAGGAACAACGTCTCCTCCACCATCTAACTCCTGAATTGTCCATGAGTCCCTGGACGCCAGCTCATTATTCCTTCTTTTTGCACTGCTTATTGATTCATAATTTATAATAATGTTTCTGACTTTGCAATGTACTGCTGCAAGAAATGATCTAAGTCAGTGGTAATAAACCTGAGGAACACACACAAAATGCTGGAGGAACTCAGCAGGCCAGGTGTACTCTTTTCCATAGATGCTGCCTGGCCTGCTGAGTTCCTCCAGCATTTTGTGTGGGTTGCTCGGATTTCCAGCATCTGCAGATTTTCTCTTGTTTGTGATAATAAACCTGAATCTGATTCCGGTAGTGTCTTTATTGGTTTAAAGTTGAGTAGCTATTTCATACACTGAGCCAAGGGAGTGCGATTTAAACCTGCCTTGGCAGCTGCCGAATTTACATTCAAGTAATTAAAAACCAGGTTCCGCGCCAATGTCACTGAGTGAAGCACCACGGGAGACAGAAACATTGAGACAGCAGCAGGCTGTCAGAAGGCCCCTGTACTCGAGCGATCTTTTCCCTCTTTCTCTCTCTCTCTTTTTGATGGTGAGTGACAGCCTGTCATTCCTCGAGTCAGGCGACTCTGAGAAGCGATGGGGAAGATTGTAACATTGAAACAGCAAGTTACTGGTCTCTGCTCTTGTTGCAGAAGTGACCTCTCTCTCCCTTGCTAGTGAGAGAGAGTCTGTCTGAGATGCCAAATTGTTGGGAAGGACTGTAGTTTTTGATTGACTCTAGATCAAGGTCAATTTAGGGCCTTTGCAATTGCTTGCATGGCGGGAGGAGGTGGGAGGTGCTTTCGCTGATGCAAGTGGGGGGGGGTCTTTGGGGTTCTGATCTTTCTGTCATTCATTCTATGAGGTTTTTTTTCTGTTTTGTGGATGTCTGTGAATTGTAAGAATTGCAGGTTGTACACAGAATACATTCTCTGATATTAAATTGAATCATTGAACCATTAAAAAAATAAACTAATTTTAAACTGCCAGACTGTGGTAAAAATCTAATCTGCTTGATCTGCCTGCTTTACACAATCAAGTCCCAATTGATTCCAGGCCATTCAATGCGGTTACTTGAAATGACCACATCCTGTGCATAAATAATTACAAAAAACGTGTTGTGAAAGATTGTCAGCCTGACCACAATGCCACGTCAGATAGTTGCACACTGACATTTCTGATCAAGTGTGAAAATAATCAATAGAGCAGGGCACTTGATATACCTGAAGTCATACTCCAACAGGTTCCACCACCTAGGAGAATCAGGTGTCTTGTGAGAATGAGGAACTGGACAGCATCTGTAATCAAGGATCCCCGCTGCCTGGCTCTTGCCCTTGTCTTCCTGACACTGTTAGGCAGGACGGACAGAAGCCAAAGGTCCCACACCACCAGTTTGAGGAACAGCTACATGTCTACAACCATCAGATTTTACACAAACCAAACCTCTACCTCAGCGATGGATACTCCACCTCTTGCACTACTTGACTTGACCTTGTGGCTGCTTTTCTTTTGCACTGGTATCTTGTTTTTGCACAATCTTTTTTCAAAATAAGTATGTCATACATCATCTATATTCTGTGTCTGTATCTACATGCCAGTAATGCTACAGATAGTCATTTTTTAATATTATCTGTGCCTTATTTGATGACTACCCTTAGTTCACTTTTCCCTGTGCAGTATCTATATTAGGACAGCTGGGTGCCAGCTTAAGTGGACTCTGGGGCAATCAAGCAGTCTAATTGAGGAACACACACACACACACACACACACGCACACGCACACACGTGCACACACGCACACACGTGCACACACACACAAAGTGCTGGAGAAACTCAGCAGCATCTAGGAGAGGAATAAACAGTCGATGTTTCGGGCCCAGACCCTTCAAGCTCTGTGTTTGCTTGACTGACCATCCTAACTTAATGCATGCATGCATTTCTAAATCACAGTAAACGAGGACTGAGTGTTCTCAAAATCTAACCTCCTTCCACTTCAATTTATCACTCCCTAAACTACCTTAAAATCAGGAAAACTGTCAGAGACCTTGATGAAGTCTTCAGCGTAGTAAGTATTTAAAAAGAACGGAACAAGCTGAAAATTTTTTTTAAAAAGGTCAGTTTTAATTGTGTAAGCCCAAAAGCTGATAAATGGCAAAGACCTGATAACTTGCGTTCCAGGATTTTGAAAGGAGCGGCTGTAGAGATAATGGATGCTCTGGTTATTATCTTCCAAGATTCTGGAATTGTTCCTAGAGATTACAGCGAAGCAAATGTTTCCCCACTATCTAATAAAGGAGGTAGAGAAAAAACAGGGAACTGCCAACCTAGCAGTATGCTGGAATCTAAAATGAAAGAACTAATAATGGAAGATCTAAAGAATAATAGGATTAAAGAGCATAGGAAAAGCCAAGATCAATGAACCCATGAACACTATCTTACTATTCTTCTCTTGCACTATTTACTTATTTTAACTTCTATTAAATTTATTGCAAGGTTTTATGTCTTGCACTGTACTGCTGCCACAAAGTAACAAATTTCACAACATATGCCAGTGATAATAAACCCGATTCTGATCCCCCTCTCACCTGGATCCACCTATCAACACCCTCCTCACGCCTGGATCCACCTATCAACACCCTCCTCACGCCTGGATCCACCTATCAACACCCTCCTCACGCCTGGATCCACCTATCAACACCCTCCTCACACCTGGATCCACCTATCAACACCCTCCTCACGCCTGGATCCACCTGTCAACACCCTCCTCACGCCTGGATCCACCTGTCAACACCCTCCTCACGCCTGGATCCACCTGTCAACACCCTCCTCACGCCTGGATCCACCTATCAACACCCTCCTCACGCCTGGATCCACCTATCAACACCCTCCTCACGCCTGGATCCAACCTCTCACTCAATGTCAGGACCAAAGAGAGGAATATTGACCTCAGGAGAGGAAAATAGAGGTCTACGAGCCAGTGCTTGTTGGGGGGAAAGGGTCAGAAACTTTTAATTCTTCAGTGTTATCATTTCAGAGGATCTGTCCTGGGCCCAGCACGTAAATGCCATTATGAAGGAAGCACGACAACGCCTCCACTTCCTTGGAAGTTTGCGAAGATTCAGCCTGACACCTAAAACTTTGACAAACTTCTCTAGGTGTGTGGTGAAGAGTATACTGACTGGCTGCATCACAGCCTGATATGGAAACAACAATGCCCTTGAACAGAAAATCCTACAAAGAATATTGGTTGTGGCCCAGTCCATTATGGGTAAAGCCCTCCCCACCATTGAGCACTGTGCAGGATAGCCGTTTCCATTATCGGGACCCCCACCACCCAACCATGCTCTCTTCTCACTGCCACCATCAAGAAGGTACAGGAGTCTCGGGACGCAAATCACCAGGTTCAGGAATAGTTCCCTCAACCATCAGGCTGCTGAACCAAAGGGGATAACCACTCAACTGTACTCCTCCCAACACTGATCTTTTCCCATGACTTATGGACTCACTTTCAAGGACTCTTCATCTCAATATTTATTGCTTGCTTGCTTGTTTGATTATATATTTTTTCTCGTTTATATTTGCACAGGTTTTTGTTATTTGCACTTTGGCTGTTTATCCACCCTGTTGGGTGTGGTCTTTCATTGAATCTACGTATTTGTTTCTTGGAGTTCCAGTGAATGTCCACAAGAAAACAAATCTCAGAGTTGTATGTGGTGACATACATGTAATTTGATAATAAATTTACCTGAACTTTCAACTTTGAATCTATCAACATAGAATGGACTTGGAGATAATGTTTCCTTAAGTATCCTAGTTAAGGAGACATCCAGCATCCTAGGGCACAGCCCCAGAATGAAGGATATCCCTTTAAAACTGAGATGCGGAAGTTGCTTAGATTTCCAGCATTCTGCAAATTTTCTCGCTTGTGGTGAGGAAAAATTTCTTCAGCTAGAGGACGGTGAATCTGTGGAATTCATTGCCACAGAAAACTGTGGAAACTAAATCACTGGGTGAATTTACTGAAGAAATTGATAGATTCCTGGTCGGTAAAGGGGTTAAGGGTTATGGGAAGAAGGCAAGGGAATGAATCTGAAAAGAAAAGCAGCTATGCTTGAAAAGCAGAGCAGATTTGACGGGCTGAATGGCTTAATTCTGGTCCTGTATCTTATTCTAAATTTCATTTGAGCATGAACACAAAATCGATGCATTTAAGGATTAGCTGTACACCTTTCGTTAAACTACGGCCCCATCTGTCTTCATACATGTCAGTATTTTATAGAGCAGGGTTTGCCAAATGTCCCAGGAGGAACATCTGTCCTTCACACAAAATATATCACCTGATCAGGAGTCTGTGGGATATTACTGTGTATAAATTGATTTTGCTTAGAGAAACAGTGTGGAATAGGCCCCTCTGGTCCAAAGAGCCATGCTGCCCAGCAATCCACCACAGTAACGTAGAGGTTAGTGAGGTGTTATTACAACTCGTGGCATCGGAGTTAGATGTGCACTTCTGATGTCACCTGTAAGGAGTTTGTACGTTCTCCTCGTGACCATGTGGGTTTCCTCTGGGAGCTCCAGTTTCCTCCCACAGTCCAAAGACGTACCGGTTAGTAGGTTAATTGGTCATTGTAGATTGTCCCGAATTAGGCTAGCACTAGATCAGTGGGTTAATGGGTCATTGTAAATTGTCCCAAATCAGGCTAGCACTAGATCAGCAGGTTGCTGGGCGTTGCAGCTCAAAGGTCTGGAAGGGCCTATTCCACACTGTATCTCGAAATAAATAAACAACACTAGCCTAATCACAGGACAATTTACAATGACCAGTTAACCCACTAACCAGTACGTCTTTGGACTGTGGGAGGAAACCCACGCAGTCAAAGGGAGAACATACAACCTCGTCACAGGTGGCGCCGGGACTGAACTCTGCCTTCCGATGCCCTGAGCTGTAATAGCTTCATGCTAACCGTGACACGACCGTGGCGCCCCAATTTAGCGTTCTGTTTCATAAATCGCAATCATTGCTACGCCCTAAACTATTTCACCAGCTGTAAATTATGTGGGGGTGGTGTGAGAAATGCTAAATTTTCCATTTGTAAAGACTGTGACCATTCGGAGCCGGTTTGAGGGTGTTTCCCCCTGTACAAAATGCAGACTCCAGTTGGAGTGCTAACTAATCTCCACATTGCACCGCACTTCCAGCAGATCTCCTTGTTTACACAATTCCAAACAATTCTTTGTCGTTTTCTACCGACCGAGTGTCGGTGGAGTTATTAACTGACAGTGAACTCAATAGGATGAAATCTGGAAGAAGTTTGTCATGGAAAGGAAACACCTGTATGCTCTGCATATAGCTCTTCCCTTAAATCTAATGTGGATGCAGCTGCCTGTATGTTTCCCACAGCCAATTCCCACGATATTCATTAATTTGCCCACTAAGTCTCTTACAGCATTCGCAGTGAAAAGCTTATCTTGCATACTGTTTCTACAGATTTAATTGTTACACAGCGCACTGAAATGGAACTAATTAAAACAATAATGCAGAATAAAGTGTAACAACTACAGAGAAAGTGCATTTCAGGTAAACAATAAAGCACAAGATCATAATGAAATAGAGTGTAAGGTCAAGAGTCCATAAGACCCAGGAGCATGATTAGGCCATTTGGCCTGTCAAGTCTGCTTCGCCATTCCATCATGGCTGATTTGTTATCTCTCTCAACTCCACTCTCCTGCCTCTTCCCCATCCTTACGAATCAAGAACCTATCAACATCTGCTTTAAATATACTCAATGGCTTGGCCTCCACAGCCATCTGTGGCAACTAATCCCACAGATTCACCACCCTCAAGCGAAAGAAATTCTTCCTCATGTCTGCTCTTATCACACTAAGGAACCATTTAATAGCAGGGCAGATGTTGAGGCCGGTGCTACGTGCTTTTAGGCTCTGGTATCTTCTGCCTGGTGGCAGAGGAGAGAAGAAAGAATGTCTGGAGAGGGTGGGGTCCTTGATTGTGAAGGCTGCTTTATTGAGACAGCGAGAAGTATAAGAGTCTAAAGTTGGTGATTTTCTTTGCAATATTTTACAAAGTGAGGGTCCAAGCCAGCCAGTCTGTAGCACAGATGAAAATAGTCAGTGGTCTGGAACAAATAAAGTAGCCAATACCTGCAACATACGTAATGCAGTGAGCCAGAGATTTATTTCTGTTGACAGAAATTGGATTCTCCTCTCTTATGGTCAATGAATGTCCTGTATATGGCACTAACAACCCACAAAAATAGTGGAATTGGGACAAACTATGTTAGACAAGACTCTGGGAGCCGTGTGCTAATGCGTAACCTTTTGGTTCCCATCAAGAACTCCCTTGGAACCTTGCAGCTGCCACATCGTCGTCGTATTGAAGACGGTCAAACTTTAAACAAACTCTCCTCTGTGGCAGATGCAGAGCTGGAAAGATGGCCTTGGTGGTAATGGAGGACATAGAGAAGGGGAACATGGCAGGTGTGATTGTCTGCCTTGATAAAGTCCTAAGCCACAGCTGCAGAATTGTTATTTTTCTTGTCGCTTAATTTTCTTACGCTTGTTGGTACTTTTATGTGATCACCTACAGTACATGCATGTGATTATTCACTAAGCTCCCCCAGTGGTTACAGTTGCCTCGGGTTCCTTAAGGTTATTATAACTGGGGGAGGTAGTGGGGATAAGCTCCCTGTATCTATTAAACGCTCTCAATGGTGTGCGTCTCTAACAGCCTCTGACAACCAAGTCCAGCTCTTGGCCTTCACGTGCGGCTTAGCTACTAGGCCCGGCGGAACTGTTCCTACTGACAGCAGAAGGCGCAAAGGCGGACCACTGACGCTTTAAAACCGTGCGCTTTGGGCAGATGCTCATCAGCTTACCCAGGAGAGGGACAGATCTCAGACCTCCACTGGCTTGTAGGGAAGGCTTCGGGAGTAAACCCAGAGGGAAAAATCTGGAACTGGAGTCCCGAAGGCAGTCCTAAGTTGAGTTCAACGCTGACTGGCAACTGCTGTGACGCTGCTGGTGTCAAACTGTACAGATTTCTGCCGTTCATTTGTGTTCATCAGACGTGTGGAGAGGGGGAGCCTGCTACATGGGGAACAGCTTGCTCTGCACATAGTACTGCCCAGGCTTGCGTACCAGGACAGGTAGGATGCAATATCCACGGGCGACACTGGCTGACAGAAGCTTAAGATAGTTGCCACTGTATACTTTGTTTCAGTGGTGGGTGTCATTTTATTTGAATCTGGCTATTTTATTGGTTAACTGTTACCAATGGAATTCTCTGCTATCAGTATGAAAAGGTCAAATACTTTTTGTCTTTCTTTTCATTTGTCTCCTGCCATGCTCTTTCTTCTTTGCTCTTGGAACAATGAAACAATTGTAAGCAACACATTTTATGCTTCATTCTTGATTTCCAAAGAACTTTTCGATTAGAATCCAACAAGGAGGACCTCTGTAACTCTGCGGAGTGCATGACAGTGAAGCGGATCGTCATCGTGGCTCAGGCGGGATTTGCCCAAGAGCCTACAGACAGTGAAGGGGCAATGGCTTCCATTATTGTGAACACTGCAGAGGAACAGGTGCTTTGTCCCAGACACCCACGTTACAGGCCAGATCCTGTAACAAGTCTCCAAGGCAGTACAGCCACTATTTCAGAGCTCCAACCACCCAGGTTCAATCCTGTCCTCCAGCGCTGTGTGTGTGTGTGTGTGTGTGTGGAGATTGGATGTCCACCTGGGTTGCATCTGGGTGCTATGGTTTCCTCACATATCCTGGAAGCATGCTGGATGATGGATTAATTGCCCACTGTGCATTACACCTAGTATGTAGGCTTGTGGTAAACCTAGGGGGAGTTTAACAGTGCGTGGGAAGAAAAAACTGCAAACAGAACAAAATTGGGAAATGCAATTGACCTGGGAGGCAGCATAAGAAGACAAGAAATAGGAGCAGGAGTAGGCCAACTGGCCCATCGAGCCTGCTCCACCATTCAATAAGATCATGGCTGATCAGACCATGGACTCATCTCCACCTATCGACCTTAAACCTTAATTCCCCTACAATGCAAAAATCTATCCAACCTTGTCTTAAATATTTTTACATCACTGACCTGCTAGACTGAATGAGCACTTTCAAAATCATACGGATACATGAAATATTGCTGACTTTTTCACAATGTGCTCCTACGTTTTGTGTGAGTGTTCAATAATGGTTTTGGGCTTCACGTGCAAGCTCCAATTCACACCAGAATTGGAGGAAATATTCAGCATTTAACTGGCGATGCAATTGGATGTGCAACAAATGTTGCAATAATGTGAGATGCGTGAAGGTGAACTGCCCTTGGAGGTTCCTGCGCAATTTGCCACTGGGCGCAAGAACACTAGGACAACAAGCACGAAGTGCTGGAGGAACTCGGTAGGTCAGGCAGCATCTATGGTGAAGAATATACAGTCAACGTTTCAGGCAGAGACTTTCATCAGGATTCCTTGATGTATGTTTATTTCTTTCCATTGATGTTGCCTGACTCTCAACAATGCTAGCCTAAAGTTCTTGTGCTTGAGTCTCTGGACCAGATCAGAACCAGGTATTCAAATGCAAAGCTGAGAGTGCTCCCAAATGAGGGGCGGGGGCTGGCATAAGAAGGTGAAGGGGGGAGACAAGGAGTGATAGGTGAAAACGGGTGAAGGTAAAGGTTGGTGGATGGGGGAGTGGGGATGAAATGAGAAGCTGGCAGGTGATAGGTAGAAAAGGTAAAGGGCTTAAGAAGGAATCTGATAGGAGAGGAGAATGGACCATGAGAAAACGGGAAGGACAGATCCACTGGAAAAGGATTGCTAGGAAAGGAAAAAATGTCTTTTATGTACAATTTCATTATTGGAAACATGAATAATGTATCTAGCCTTGTATTTTTTCAGTGATGCAGATCCTAAATTAAGTACATTAAATAGCATGGAATATTAGTGTAAAAACTACTTGGGTTTTTAAACTGTAATTTTTTTTAAATTTGTGGATATTATGTTTTCTAGAACCTTTCAGATCTGAGGAAGTAATTTTCATAAAATAGCAGTAGCTGGCTACATTTTGTTAAGTTGTCTGTTATGGGGTTGTGAACAACTATAATTTAATAAACAGAAATAGGTTCTGGAACAAGATTACTAAGAATTGTAAACTTGGCTCACATCTGTCTATGTAATGTTACCAACCCTATGCCATTAGGATCAATGCTGGGGTCTTAAATGGTTATAATTTATACATTCTGCAGCCACTTTATTAGATACGTCTTCTCATTAACCTAAATACCTAATTACCCGATCATGTAGCAGCAACTTAATGCATAAGAACAGCAGACATGGTCAAGAGGTTCAGTTGTTGTTCAGACCAAATATCAGAATGGGGAAGAAATGTGATCTAAGCGATTTTGACTATGCAATGATTGTTGGTGCCAGACAGGGTGGTTTGAGTATCTCAGAAACTGCTGATCTCCTGGGATTTTCACACACAGCAGTCTTTAGAGTTTACAGAGAATGGTGCGAGAAACAAAACATCCAGTGAGCAGCAGTTCTGTGGGTGAAGACGCCTTGTTAATGGAAAGGTTAGAGGAAAATAGCTAGACTAGTTCAAGGTGACAGGAAAGTGACAGTAACTCAATTAACTATGTGTTACAACAGTGTGCAGAAGAGTATCTGTGAATGCATGACCCATTGAACGTTGAAGTTGTTGTGTTACAGCAGTAGAAGCCTATGAAGATACACTCAGTGACCACTTCATTGGGTACAGTAGCCACTTAATAAAGTGGCCACTGAATGCATATGAGTTAGAAGGCAGCAGTGAAGTACGTGTGCTAAATTTGCTGATGTCACAAAAATAGGGAAGAGAGTAAGCTGCAATGTGGACAATAGGAAATCTCAAAAGGATTGCAGATAGTAAACACAGGAGATTCTGCAGTTGCTGGGAAATTTGGAGCAACACATACAAAATGGTCAGTAGGTCAGACAGCATCTCTGGGGAGGAACAAACAACTGACGTTTTGGGCCAAGAGCCTTCATCGGGATGCAGATACATTAAGTGAGTGGACTTGGCTAAGGAATATATTATAGAAATATAAAATTGCCTATTTGGAAGAAAAACTTAATAAATGTTTTAAATGGTGAGAGATTGCAAAGCTAGGTGCTTGATTTACAAAAGATTAGTATGCAGGTGAAATATTAACTTGCAAACTAGTACTTTATAGTAAGGGAAATTGGACATAAAAGTTAAGGGAATATGCCACATTTATATAGAAAATTAGTAAGAACCTATCTAGATACTTTGTGCAGTACTGGTCTGATTTAAGAAAGAATATAAATGCAATGAAAAGAGTTTCAAAGAACATTCACTAGATTAATGCTTGGTATCATCAAGTTATCTTGAAGGGACAAGTTGGCCAAGTTAGTCTTGTATCCAATGGAACTTAGGAGATAGAAAGGATACTTTATGGAAACAAATAAAATTCTGAGGGGATGACCATCAGGACACAATAGATACTGGAAACTGAAATATACAAATTCTAACAAAAAGTCTTTTAATCTGACATGTCAACTGCAATGTCTGAGTTGTTTCTTTGAGAGCAATGATGCACCCCACTTAGCACTATATATTGTTCTACTGTCTTGTGCATGCACTCTTGCCTACACATGCACATTGTTCGTGTTCTCTCTCTCTCTCTATCTCTCCTCTCTCATTACAATGTGAATACACCAGTTAAAGCCATATCCTGCATGCATGCTTTTAATCGATATGTAGTTGTGCACAGACATTATTCGACAAAGGGAGTAGAGATAGCCCAGGAAATTATAGACCAGTGAGTCTTACATCAGTGGTTGATAACTTGATGGAGAAGATCCTGAGAGACAGGATTTATGAACATTTGGAGAGGCATAAAATGATTAGGAATAGCCCGCATGGCTTTGTAAAAGGCAGGTCGTGCCTTACGAGCCTGATTGAATTTTTTGAGGATGTGACGAAACACTTTGATGAAGGTAGAGCAGTAGATGTAGTGTATATGGATTTCAGCAAGGCATTTGACAAGGTACCCCATACAAGTTTTTTTACGCAGAGAGTGGTGAGTGTGTGGAATGGGCTGCCGGCAACGGTGGTGGAGGCGGATGCGATAGGGTCTTTTAAGAGACTCCTGGACAGGTACATGGAGCTCAGAAAAATAGAGGGCTATGGGTAACCCTAGGTAATTTCTAAGGTAGGGATATGTTCTGCACAGCTTTGTGGGCCAAAGGGCCCATATTGTGCTGTAGGTTTCCTGTGTTTCTATGAGTACGAACCTGAATGTCAGAAAATATCATGAACTGTGCCGACAGTTACGGGATGAAACAGTGAGAGTTAAGCAGCACGAGAAAGCCGAAGGGCCCACCAGTAACAGTGAAAGGCGCGCTGAATTTAAAATGAAAATAATGTGGCAATGGCTTCAGTCAGGAAAATTGATGACTTTGACAGCACTAATGAAAGCTGGGAGTCGTATATCGAGAGGGTGGAACTGTATCAAAATGCAAACAATGTGGAGGAGCAAAAGAAAGCCCCTACACTTCTTAGCTTAATGGGCCCAAGAACATACAGTCTCTTCCACAACCTAGTAATCCCTGTAAAGCCAGCAAGCAAGATGGTTGACAAAATTATTTTGTGTTTACGACAAAATTGTTACAATTTTACAAAATTACTTCAGCCCTAAACTGCTGGTAATAGCTGAGAGATTTAGATTTTACAAAAGGAACCAGTCAAAAGATGAAAGCATTTTTCAATACATTGCAGAACTCTGCAAACTTTCCCAGTACTTCCAGAGATGAACTTTATAGTGCATTAAGGGACAGCTTTGTATGTGCCATGCATAGTCAAAGCACTCAAAAGAGGCTACTGCCCAAAAGAGACCTAACCATAGAACGGGCATTGACAATTGTAATATCATTAGAAACTGCAGCAAAGGATGCAGCAGAACTACAGAAAAGGAGGTTAGAATGTGAAATGCAGAAACTGTCCCGAACGGTGCAAAAAACCAAAGATGTTATCGATGTGGCAAATCTTCCCATGATGCAAATGACTGTTAGTTCAAAGAAAAAGTCTACAGAAAGTGTCACAGACAAGATCACACAGAGAGAATGTGCAAGGCAGACAAAAAGCACACTGAATGAAAAGTCTCAAACACAAAACTAAGCAAATGCTTAAAGTTACCGAATGTAAAACAGAATTAGACAACATGCGGGGATTCTGCAGGGAGCGCTCATGGAGTGAGGTCGTCTCTCTGGCTTCGCTCCATTCCCGTTATCCTTTTTAACCTATGATCTCCTTGATCTAATCAACTTTAAGTACACCAGAAGACTTACTTTATCTCTCTGAATTATCGATTAATTGACTTCCTTTTGTCAATCGCAACTTTTGAGCTTAAAGAAATGAGTACAAGATCTAAAACCAAAGATGGGAAAGACGCTGATGGGAACGGAGGAAAGAAGAAAGGTGACTCTAAACCAACGGAATTAACTTACGAAGTTATGGTGAAGCGTTTGGAGGAAATGTTTGAGCAGCATCGGATAAAATTATCTGAAAGTTTAACTGCTCAATTTGAACAACATCGTCAAAGCCTTAATGAAGATTTAAAATCAATCACGGAATCTTTGAAATTCCTGAATGCTGATGTTCAAAAACACGATGCAAAAATTCCTGAGCTGGATACTAAATCTCAGAAGACGGATACAAAAGTTGAGATCTTAGAGAAGAATCTAGCTTCGACTACTAAACAGCTCCAACAACTTAAATCCAAGTTATTGATCTTGAGAATCGATCGAGAAGACAAAATTTACATTTAATTGGCCTACCCGAGGATGCTGAGGTTGGAGATCCTGTAATATTCTTTGCTAAACTTTAAAAGGATTCGTTCGGTTCAGTTTTTCCCAACGATCCTCCATTACTCGATCGCGCCCATCATATACCGTGGGTAAAGTCGGCAGCGGCTGTTTCCAAACCCAGACCAGTTATTCTTCGTTTCCATTATGTTAATGTTAAAGAACAACTTCTCCAGATCGCTCGTCGACAAGGGATGATCAAGTATCACCAGCATTCCTTCAGAATAGTTCAAGACTACAGTCCTGAAGTGATGAAGGAACGACGGACTTTTAAACCTTTAATGTCGGAATGCTATCAAAAAAAATCTCAAACCGGCACTACTGTATCCTGCACAACTCAGAATCTCTCTTCCCGATGGAAATCGTCGTGTTTTCCACTCTACAACTGCCGCTCGGAGCTTTTTGGATGATAATTTCCCATCTGATACAGATACCCTCTCTTAATCTGTGTTGGGTGCTTCCAGCACCAATTTTTTTTCTCTCTGGTGTTTTCCTTCAAAATAAACCTTCTACTACTGTGCGATGAAGGTTTTTTATAGGTTTAGGATTTTTGTTCTTTTTTCTTTACTATAGTGATTATTCTATAACTTATATAGAATATTTATCTTCTGTGAATAACATCACTTTCCCTTAGTTAACCTTTTGTTTTAACTTATCCTTTTTTGTTATTACTAATGATCCGATCCGACGGTCATTTGTAGTTATATGCTTCCTATTTTTGATTTTCGCATAATTAAAATGGCGACTTGTCTTTCTTTTTCTATAATTTTTTTTTTCGGGACGCCATGTTCTTATGCTGCTTCTTCCCATGATCCATCTTTCTTATTTTGGAAGCGTTTTTTTATTTACTCGTTTATAATTAACTAATTATATGCACCGATACTGGTTTCTTTTATTTTATATATTTTAGTAATTTTTACTATGGAGACTAATTTACAATACTGTTTATTTTTCACATATTAGTCTTTGGGAGGTCACTTATCTAACATATATTTTTGGAGTTGCCCCCTGCAGAAATGGGGTTAAAGTTAGTATTAGTTAGCGCTTTTTTCAGCCTTCTCTGGCTCAGTTCGGGTTTCTATTTGGGGTTGGGGGAGGGGTGGTCTTTTTCTTTTTTAATTTTTTCTATTGGGCTGATTCAGAACTACAAAGATGTCCCCAGTGTCGAGATTTCCGGTTCCTCTCTAATCATGTATTCCTCTTCCGATTTCATGAGCTCACATTATGATTAACCCCTTATTCACCAAAGGGTTAATTTTTAGTTATGGCTCATTCTATTAATTTTGTCTCTTGGAATACAAATGGTTTAAACCATCCAATAAAACGGAAAAAGATTTTCAAAATATTCCAAAGACTGAATGCTCATATTATCTTTGCTCAAGAGACTCATGTAAGGAAAAAGGACAGTCAACGCTTCTTTAAGTTTTGGAAAGGAAAAACAATACCACTCAAATACTCAAGCCAAAATTAAAGGTGTTTCAATTTTTATTGATCCCTCAATTACATTCATTCATCAAGACATCATTTCAGATCCTAATGGCAGATTTCTGTTAATTACGGGGGTACTTTTTAATAAAAAGGTCGCTATGGTTAATGTTTACGCTCCGAATGTGGATTATCCTGAATTCTTTAAACATTTATTTACTTTCCCTCCTAATTTAAACGAGTATATGTTGATAATGGGCGGTGATTTTAATTTATGTTTGAATCCCATGTTGGATAGATCCACAAGTAGTCCGGCTTTACCGAATAAGTCGGCTACTATTATCAACTCTTTTATGTTGGATGCTGGGATTTCAGAAATTTGGAGATTTCTACATCCAAATGATAAGGAATTCTTTTTTTCACATGTTCACCATTCTTTTTCTCGAATTGATTATTTCCTGATTGACTCTCGTTTGATTCCATATGTAGTTGATTGTAATTATGACATTATTGCTATTTCAGATCATGCTCCATTGAAACTTTCCATCAAGTTAATGGATACCTTTTGTACTACCAGACAATGGCGATTTAACCCTATTTTGCTTCAAGATCAGGACTTTGTCAAATTTATAAAGGAGCAGATTGATTTCTTCTTTTCAACTAATACTACGGATGAAGTTTCCAACGGAACTGTTTGGGACGCCTTTAAAGCTTATATCCGTGGTCAGATTATTTCCTATTCGGCCGGTTTGAAAAGACGTATTAACAATGAAATACTTCTACTGGTTGATAAAATTAAAGAAGTTGATAAAAAATATGCTATTTCTCCTAGCAAGGAGCTGTACAAACACAGATTTGAACTCCAATTGGAACATAGCTTATTATTAACATCCTTGATCGAAAATCAATTAATGAGAACTAGAAGTGATTTTTATATTCATAGTGATAAATCGGGTAAATTACTGGCTAACCAATTGAAATTTGATTCGGTTAAACGTCCAATTACTAAGATCCGCAAACAGGATGATACTTTCACAGTTGATCATGTTGGGATAAACCAAACCTTTCAAGAATTTTATACCTCTTTATATCATTCTGATTTTCCTCATGATTCTAATTTCATGCATGATTTTTTAAGTAAATTGAGTTTTCCGAAACTATTTCCCGAAGATTGCCTATCATTAGAAACTTCCATTTCAGAGGAAGAAATAATAACTGCAATCTCATCATTAAATTCCGGTAAAGCACCCGGTCCCGATGGGTTTACAGTGGAATTTTTAAAATTTTTTTCCTCCATTCTTTCTTCTAAGTTGTCTAGAATATTTAAGGAAGCAATTAGTTTAGGTAAATTACCACAATCGTTTTATGAAGCCTCTATTTCCTTAATTCTTAAAAAGAATAAAGATCCTACGGATTGTGCATCCTATAGACTGATTTCTCTTCTGAATGTAGATTCAAAAATTTTTTCAAAAATTCTAGCTACTAGACTGGAGAAGGTGTTACCTCAAATTATTTCCATGGATCAAACCGGATTCATCAAAAATCGCTATTCATCTTTTAATATTAGGAGGTTAATGAATATTGTTTATACCCCCTCACTTACTACCCCGGAATGTATTATCTCATTAGATGCTGAGAAAGCCTTTGACAGAGTTGAATGGCCTTACTTATTTAATGTTCTTGAGAAATTTAATTTTAATTTGACATTTATATCTTGGATTAAATTGTTATATTACTCCCCAGTAGCCTCGGTCTGTACAAATAATTATAGATCTCCTTTTTTTCGTCTTTTTTGTGGTACTAGGCAAGGTTGCCCTCTTAGTCCTTTACTATTTAATATTGCTCTTGAACCTTTAGCAATTGCTATCCGTGACTCGCCAAATATTGTTGGTATTACCCGTGGAAATGAAATACATAAACTATCATTATATGCAGATGATTTGTTGTTATATATCTCTAACCTGGAGAAGTCAATTCCTGCTATCTTAGATCTGTTAGCTCAATTTAGTAACTTTTCTGGTTACAAATTGAATCTTAGTAAGACTGAATTATTCCCTTTAAATAAGCATGTACCTATTTATGGACGTTTACCATTTAAATTGGTTACTGATTTATTTATATACTTAGGGATAACAATTACCAAAAAATATAAAGATTTATTTAAAGCTAATTTTTTACCTTTAATTGATCAGATTAAACTTTTATTTACCAAATGGTCCCCAATCTCTTTGTCTTTGATTGGTCGGATTAACGCTATTAAGGTGATCATTTTGCCTAAATTTTTGTATATATTTCAATCGGTTCCAATTTTTATCCCAAAATCTTTTTTTGATAACGTGGATTCAAAAATTTCCTCATATATTTGGCAGAATAAAAATCCTAGGTTAGGTAAAAGATATTTACAGAAATCCAAGAAGGAGGGGGGACTTGCCCTCCCAAATTTTAGATTCTATTATTGGGCAATTAATATTCGATATTTAAAATTTTGGCTACAAGATTTGGACGCATCTTTAAACCCTCATTGGGTAAATCTTGAATCTAATTCATTACAAGGGTTTTCCTTGGGTTCGGTTTTAGGAACTTTACTTCCTTTTACTTCTTTTAAATCATATAAACAAATGAATAACCCAATAGTTAAACATACTTTACGTATATGGTTTCAATTCCGAAGATTTTTTGGGTTTAATCAATTCATTCTAGCAAGTCCCATTATATCAAATTTTCTTTTTCAACCTTCCATGATGGATCAAGCTTACTTTGATTGGAAAACCAAAGGTATAATATCTTTTCGCGATTTATTTTTGGATAACTGTTTTATGTCTTTTGATCAACTTTCTAATAAATATAACTTACCCAGATCTCACTTTTTTAGATATTTACAGATTAGAAACTTTTTAATTACTGTCTCTCCTAATTTTCCACACCCATATCCAATGGACACTTTGGAAAAAATCTTAGACTTAAATCTTTCTCAGAAAGGTGTAATAGCAATTGTATATAATATAATTATGAATTTATGTCCTGATGCCTCTAATAAAATTAAAGCTGACTGGGAAAGAGAACTTGAGATTAATATACCGACTGAAAAATGGGAAAAAATTCTTCAGTTGGTGAATTCATCTTCTGTATGTGCTAAGCATAGGTTGATACAGTTTAAAGTAGTTCACAGGGCTCATATGTCCAAAGATAAACTATCTCGTTATTACTCTTATATTAATCCAATACGTGACAGATGCCAGTCTGAGATTGCTTCTTTAACTCACATGTTTTGGTCATGTCCCTTGTTGGAGAAATATTGGAAAGATATTTTTGATATTATTTCAACGGTCCTAAATCTAGACTTACAACCTCATCCAATTACTGCTATCTTTGGATTACCAATGATAGACTCAAATAATTTAACCTCTTCATCAAAAAGGATGATTGCATTTCTTACTTTAATAGCTAGAAGGTCCATCTTGTTGAATTGGAAAGAGATCAACCCTCCTACAGTATTTCATTGGTTTTCACAAACTATGGTGTGTCTGAATTTGGAGAAAATTAGAAGTGCAGTTTATGACCCTTCTATTAAGTTTGAAAAAATTTGGAGGCCATTTATTCAGCATTTTCATTTGATGTAATTTGATCATTTCCAAACTGGTTTTATTTCCCTGTACTGTTGTTGGAGGGGAGTGGAGGCGTCGACGCTGAGGTTTTCTTCTTTTCCATTTTTAAGTTGTTAGTTTTGCCCAAGTCTTTTAGTTTAGTTTAGTTTTTTTTTCTTTTGGGATGGGTTTTTTTTTTCTTTTTTTTGTCTTTTTCCTTTATTTTTTGCTTTATATTATCCGTGATCAGTTCTACATGTATGGGAGTTTTGGTAATTTCCACTATTTGGTTTTGCAATTACTCTTTTTTTAAATGTAACAATACATCTCATATTATTTGTATTATTGCTATGTTTTGTTTCTATATTTTGAAATTAATAAAAAGATTGAAAAAGAAAGAAAGACAACATGCAATCTGACAAAGGTGAACTGTCATGTCTAGAACTGCACAGTATAATGGAAGCAGATCACAAAATCATCTGGATCATAGCAGATGTGTCCAGTGTAAAACTGAAAATGGAGCTGGATACAGGGTCAACTTTGTCCATAATTCCAGAGGCTGACCACAGCAGACTGTTTTCTAAGATACCATTAGAGAAGACCTCAGTATTGCTAAAGACCTACACAGGTAAAAAAGTGTCTCCCAAAAGCAAACTGAAGGTAGATGTGACCTATGGAGACCAAACGCAGCAGTTAGAGCTTTAAGTGTTGAAAAATGGAGGGCCAGCACTTTTGAGACATAAATGTTTGAGAAAAATCCAACTAGACTGGCACTCAATCAATCAAAGCTCTTAGTGTGGCATCAACAGGTAACTGCAGCCCAAATGGTAGCATTAACCAGAGACTGTCACATCTGCTTAATATTAATCAGAAGCAGTTTGAGAAGGGAATAATAAGCACATCGAAGACTTGGCCAAAAGCTGTTTGGAATGCCAAAAAGTTCAAAATACACACCCACAGGCACCTTTACACCCATGGGAGTGGCTGTCGTCACCATGGCAAAGAGTAAAATTGCTGGGCCACTCATGGAGTCCATATTTCTGACTGCTGTGGGTGGTCATTCAACGTGGCCAGAGGTTATACCAGTGAAGTCAACCACCTCAGCAAACACTGTCTCCGCTCTGAGGACGATCATCACCAGAAGTGGCTTACCAGGACAAAGTGTGAGTGACAACAGATCATAGTACACGTCAGGAGAATTCCGACGGTTCGTGAAGAAAAATGGCATCAGACATTTCAAGTCAGCTCCTCACCACCCAGCAACGAATGGCTTAGCTGAAAGGTTTATCCAAACATTCAAGAAGTCCACTAAAGCGATGGACAAGGAGGACATTTCTTTACAGCACAAGGTGGACAACTTCTTTTTTGTGTATTGGAACTCTGCTCATGTGACAACAAATCAAACACCTGCAATGCTGCTCATGAGCAGGAATCTGAGAGCTCGCATGGTCCTCCCGAAACCAGATCTATGGAGGGAAGTGCAGAATAAACAGCTCAGCCAGTTGCCAAGTGAAGACAGGAAGTTCCAGCACATGATTACCGAGAAGATAAGTGGATAGCTACACAGTGGATGTTGGAGGCGTCATGTGGACCAGATACTGGATGCTTAACCAAAGAACACACCTGAGTGGACTGCATCCAACAAGACGGACACATTACAACCACCAGGCTTACCTCTCAGTGATGATCATGTCACTGACAGCAACACGACACTGGTAACAGAGAACATTGTCTTAGACAAGACCCCTACCAAATCTAATGCCACTCCACAGGTCCAGAGGCGCTATCCTGAAAGAAGCAGAGCGCCACCAAAAAGACCGAATCTTTAGAACTTAGATTGTTATTATGAAAGCATGTATACTCAGAAGATGGGTTTATGGAAGGAAAATTTAATGTTTTGTATATATACAGTTTTATGTTGCTTCAATATAAAGAGAGGGGAAGAGTAATGTATGGATCTATTTCATTTAGAGCAATGACGCCCCCCACCCGCCCCCCAGCACCACGTATTGAACTGCTGTCAACACATGCGCATTGGTCTTTCTCTCTCGTTGCAATGTGAATACACCAGTTGAAGTCATCTCCTGCGTGTGTGCTTTTATTTAGTTGATATGCAATTGCGCACAGACACAACATTAACTTTTCTCTCAACCGACAGATGTATGGTCTATTGCAAGTTTCCATAATTTTCTGTTTTAGTTAGGATCCTGGGGGATATTGACAAGGTAAGTGTGGATGAGGAGATTTTTTCTCTCCCTCTCTCACACATGAGTTCTCAGATCTCTGTTCCTCAAGGAAGCAGAAATGTTGAATATTTTTAATGGAAGAGTTAAATTGATTCTGGATGAACTGGCAGATGAAACGTTGCCACAGGTAACAGGTAGAAAGGATTGCAGAGTTTGAGCTCACAGTCAGTTGAGTAATGATTTAAGTGGCAGAACAGGGTCAAAGTACCCTACCATCTGGTCCTAATTTATATGTTAAGGTACATTAAAACAGGGGCAATATGAAACACGGTTGTCAGAAATTCAAGGTTATAGCTGTAACAATCCACCAACTCACATTAAATATTCACAAAACTCTGGAAACTCACATTAGTCAAGCAACATCTATGAAGGGGGATAAATAATCGACACCTTGGACCCCTTACCTTCTCTTCACATGACCATCACCTCCCTCTGGTGCCCTGCTCTTTCCCTTTCTCCTATGGTCCACTCTCCTCTCCAATCAGATTCCTTCTTCTTCAACCCTTTACATCTTCCACCTATCACCTTCCCGAGTCTCACTTCATTCTCTTCTCCCCCTCCCACCCACCTTCCCCCCTCACCCGGTTTCTGCTATCACTTGCCAGCCAATACTCCTCCCCTCCTTTCCATCCCCGTCTCCCACCATCTTATTCTGGCCGCTTCCCCTTTCCTTTCTAGTCCTGATGAAGGGTCTCAGCCTGAAACCGTCAGAGACCGTGTTAGGGATCTGGAGCTGCAGCTTGATGACCTACTGCTTATCAGGGAAAGTGAAGAGGTGATAGACAGGAGCTACAGGGAGGTAGTCATCCCTAGACTATAGGAGTCAGAACACTGGGTCACTGTCAAGAGAGGGAAGGGAAATGCCCGGATAGTGGAGAGCACCCCTGTGGCTGTCCCCCTCAGCAAGCAAATATCTTGTTCTGGATGCTGTTGAGGGGGATGACCTGACGGGGGATGCCCACGGTGACCGGGTCTCTAGCACTGAGCCTGGCGCTGTTGTGCAGGAGAGAAGGAGGGAGAAGAGAAATGCGGTAGTCGTGGGGGATTCCATAGTCAGGGGAACAGACAGGAGATTCTGTGAGCCTGACAGAGATACCCGCATGGTGTGTTGCCTCCCAGGTGCCAGGGTACGGGATGTCTCGTATCGGGTCCTGAATATTCTAAAGGGGGAGGGTGAGCAGCCAGTTGTCTTGGTACATGTTGGTACCAATGACATAGATAGGACAAAGGAGGAGGTCCTGAAGAGAGATTTCCAGGAGTTAGGAAGGAAGCTGAGAAGCAGGACCTCCAGGGTAGTAATCTTGGGATTGCTACCTGTGCCATGTGCTAGCGAGGGCAAGAGTCGTCGGACCAGGCAGATGAATGCCTGGCTGAGAGACTGGTGTAGGGGGCAGGGCTTCAGATTCTTGGATAATTGGGATCTCTTCTGGGGAAAGTATGACCTGTTCAAAAAGGACAGGTTACACCTGAGCCCGAAGGGGACCAATATCCTGGTGGGAAAGTTTAATAGAGCTGTTAGGGAGGGTTTAAACTAATTTGGCAGGGGGATGGGAACCGGAATGATAGAGCAGAGGAAGGGAATAACAGAAATAAATCTAAGATAGTGAGCAGTAAAGATGTCAGGAAAGACAGGCAGGTGATGGGGCAAATGTGTAGCCAATGTGTAGCCATTGGGATGAGTTGAAGTGCAATAAAGTTGCAGTGAAATCAAAGCAAAAAGTGTCAAATACTGGTCTTAAGGTGTTGTACTTAAATGCACGCAGCATAAGGAATAAGGTGGATGATCTTGTTGTACAGCTACAGATTGGCAGGTATGATATTGTGGCCATCACTGAGACCTGGCTAAAGGATGCATGTCTCTGGGAGCAGAACGTCCAAGGATACACGATGTATCGGAAGGATAGGTAGGCAGGCAGAGGGGGAGGCATGGCTTTATTGGTAAGAAATGATATTAAATCGTTAGAAAGAGGTGATATAGGATCGGAAGGTGCAGAATCTTTATGGGTTGAGCTAAGGAATAGCAGGGGTAAAAAGACCCTGATGGCAGTTATTTATAGGCCTCCAAACAACTGCAGGGATGTGGACTACAAATTACAACTGGAAATAGAAAAGGCTTGTCAGAAGGGCAGTGTTATGATAATTGTGGGGGATTTTAACATGCGAGTAGATTGGAAAAATCAGGTCGGCACTGGATCTCAAGAGAGAGAATTTGTAGAATGTCTGCGAGATGACTTTTTAGAACAGCTTGTTGTTGAGCCCACTAGGGGATCGGCTGTACTGGATTGGGTATTGTGTAATGAACCGGAGGTGATTGCAGAGATTGAGGTGAAGGAACCCTTAGGAGGCAGTATAACATGATTGAGTTCACTGTGAAATTAGCAAAAGAGAAGCCGAAATCTGATGTGTCGGTGTTTCAGTGGAGTAAAGGAAATTACAGTGGCATGAGAGAGGAACTGGCCAAAATTGACTGGAAAGAGACACTGGCGGGAAAGATGGCAGAGCAGCAGTGGCTGGAGTTTATGCGAAAAATGACGAATGTGCAAGACAGGTATATTCCAAAAAAGAAGAAATTTTCGAGTGGAAAAAGGATGCAACCGTGGTTGACAAGAGAAGTCAAAGCCAAAGTTAACATAGAAACATAGAAAATAGGTGCAGGAGTAGGCCATTCGGCCCTTCAAGCCTGCACCGCCATTTATTATAATCATGGCTGATCATCCAACTCAGAACCCCGCCCCAGCCTTCCCTCCATACCCCCTGATCCCCGTAGCCACAAGGGCCATATCTAACTCCCTCTTAAATATAGCCAATGAACTGGCCTCAACTGTTTCCTGTGGCAGAGAATTCCACAGATTCACCACTCTCTGTGTGAAGAAGTTTTTCCTAATCTCGGTCCTAAAAGGCTTCCCCTTTATCCTCAAACTGTGACCCCTCGTTCTGGACTTCCCCAACATCGGGAATAATCTTCCTGCATCTAGTCTGGAAAGCGAAGGAGAGGGCATACAAGGAAGCAAAAATTAGTGGGAAGACAGAGGATTGGGAATTTTTTAAAACCTTACAAAAGGAAACCAAGAAGGTCATTAAGAGAGAAAAGTTTAACTATGAAAGGAAACTAGCAAATAATATCAAAGAGGATACTAAAAGCTTTTTCAAGTATATAAAGAGTAAAAGAAAGATGAGAGTAGATATAGGACCGATAGAAAATGATACTGGAGAAATTGTAATGGGAGATGAGGAGATGGCAGAGGAACTGAACAAGTATTTTGCATCAGTCTTCACTGAGGAAGACAGCAGGATACCGGACACTCAAGGGTGGCAGGGAAGAGAAGTGTGCGCAGTCACAATTATGACAGAGAAAGTACTCAGGAAGCTGAATAGGCTAAAGGTCGATAAATCTCCTGGACCAGATGGAATGCACCCTCGTGTTCTGAAGGAAGTAGCTGTGGAGATTGCGGAGGCATTCGCGATGATCTTTCAAAAGTCGATAGATTCTGGCATGGTTCCGGAGGACTGGAAGATTGCAAATGTCACTCCACTATTTAAGAAGGGGGCAAGGAAGCAAAAAGGAAATTATAGACCTGTTAGCTTGACGTCGGTGGTTGGGAAGTTGTTGGAGTCGATTGTCAAGGATGAGGTTACGGAGTACCTGGAGGCATATGACAAGATAGGCAGAACTCAGCATGGATTCCTTAAAGGAAAATCCTGCCTGACAAACCTATTACAATTTTTTGAGGAAATTACCAGTAGGCTAGACAAGGGAGATGCAGTGGATGTTGTATATTTGGATTTTCAGAAGGCGTTTGACAAGGTGCCACACATGAGGCTACTTAACAAGATAAGAGCCCATGGAATTACAGGAAAGGTACATACGTGGATAGAGCGTTGGCTGATTGGCAGGAAACAGAGAGTGGAAATAAAGGGATCCTATTCTGGTTGGCTGCCAGTTACCAGTGGTGTTCCACAGGGATCAGTGTTGGGGCCGCTTCTTTTTACATTGTACATCAACGATCTGGATTATGGAATAGATGGCTTTGCGGCTAAGTTTGCTGACGATACGAAGATAGGTGGAGGGGCCGGTAGTGCTGAGGAAATGGAGAGTCTGCAGAGAGACTTGGATAGATTGGAAGAATGGGCAGAGAAGTGGCAAATAAAGTACAATGTTGGAAAGTGTATGGTTATGCACTTTGGCAGAAAAAATAAACGGGCAGACTATTATTTAAATGGGGAAAGAATTCAAAGTTCTGAGATGCAACGGGACTTGGGAGTCCTCGTACAGGATTCCCTTAAAGTTAACCTCCAGGTTGAGTCAGTAGTGAAGAAGGCGAATGCAATGTTGGCATTCATTTCTAGAGGCATAGAGTATAGGAGCAGGGATGTGATGTTGAGGCTCTATAAGGTGGTGGTGAGACCTCACTTGGAGTACTGTGGGCAGTTTTGGTCTCCTTATTTAAGAAAGGATGTGCTGACATTGGAGAGGGTACAGAGAAGATTCACGAGAATGATTCCGGGAATGAGAGGGTTAACATATGAGGAACGTTTGTCCACTCTTGGACTGTATTCCTTGGAGTTTAGAAGAATGAGGGGAGACCTCATAGAAACATTTCGAATGTTAAAAGGCATGGACAGAGTGGATGTGGCAAAGTTGTTTCCCATGATGGGGGAGTCTAGTACGAGAGGGCATGACTTCAGGATTGAAGGGCGCCCATTCGGAACAGAAATGCGAAGAAATTTTTTTAGTCAGAGGGTGGTGAATCTATGGAATTTGTTGCCACGGGCAGCAGTGGAGGCCAAGTCATTGGGCGTATTTAAGGCAGAGATTGATAGGTATCTGAGTAGCCAGGGCATCAAAGGTTATGGTGAGAAGGCGGGGCAGTGGGACTAAATAGGATAAAATGGATCAGCTCATGATAAAATGGCAGAGCAGACTCGATGGGCCGAATGACCTACTTCTGCTCCTTTGTCTTATGGTCTTATGGAAACGTCGACTATTCATTCCTCTCCTTAGACGCTGCCTGGCCTGCTGAGTGCCTCCACCATTTTGTGCTTGTTGCTCAGATGGACCGAGCTCTGCACACCCAGTGCCACTCCATGCTCAGCCTGCATAATACAGCCGTTTCTGTTTGCTGTAATTCTGTAAAGTCTTTCAGCAGATGGGAAATTGAAAATGATGGTAACAGAGGTGACAGGAAAATCAGTTGAGTCAGTTGGGTGACGGGAAGGTCTGACTGACACTGAGGATTAAGGACAAGAGTGAGGCATCTCACCGAAGAGAGTGAACAGCAAGGAGTAAAATTCATGCAGACTAGAAATTAATAGTGAAAGTGCACACCAATTCATGTGACCTCTGCTAATGGAATCCTATATTTGGAACTGCAAAACAACTCCAACTATATGAAATGAAAGTGCTGTATATGTAATTCACACTTCCATTTTTTTGATTTCTTGTGATAGTGTTTTTGGTGGAAGTATTTCACATTGGTTCCTGTGGTCTTCAGCACAACACGTTAATGTACAATGAGATTGTTGTGTGAGCCAGCATAGACTCAATAGATCTTTCTTTTCTTTTTCAATATTTTTATTAATTTCTACATGGAAGAATACGGAGTACACAAAGATATATATTTTAAGTCAAAAAAAAGATAATAATACCAAATACATTATATTTGAGTCACACTTGCAATCTCATTACCCTATATTCATGTAAATTAAATTAAATCGTAATATTGAAATGTGATAATTTTATTATAGAAAAAAAAAGAATCTAAACCCACTACCAAGATCGAAGCTGTTTGGTAAAGAAAGAAAAAAGGAAAAAAAATCCTTATCATATAGTGAAATATGTTATTAGCCAACATCTGTACTTTAATAGCAAATCAAAGGTTTTGAAAATAGTTCAGAAATGGTCCCAACTCAATGGATCAAATCGCCACTTCTATGTCACAGCATCAAATGAACTACATAAATGAAACATAATTAACCCTACTCTCTTCTTACCTCTTCTCACCTGCCTATCACCTCCCCTTGGGCCCCCTCTTCCTTCCCTTTCTCCTATGCTCCATTCTCCTCTCCAATCAGATCCCTTTCTCTCTAGCCCTTTACTTTTCCAACCCACCTGGCTTGATATATCACCTTCCAGCTATCTTCTTACCCCTCCCCCCACCTTTTTATTCTGCTGTCTTCCCCCAATTCCTTTCCAGTCCTGAAGAAGGTTGTCAGCCTGAAATGTCGACTGTTTATTCATTTCTATAGATGCTACCTGACCTGCTGAGTTCCTCCAGCATTTTGTGTTTGCTGCTTTAGATCTCCTGCATCTGCAGAATTTTTCATGAGTATGAATAACTTTCCGCTTGCAAGGAAGTGGTTGATAGACTGTATCAAATACTTAAGGAAGGCTTGAGTCTGGAAGTTCTTCCGCTGCTGATCTGCCAGATGGTAGGAGCAGCATACTGCACTCCACATCTGAAATCAGGTTCCATTGGAACCAATGTCACACTCTGTGGAACTACACCTTAGCCCAAATAAAAGCCAAGGTCAAAGTTAAGGGAAGAAGCATTCAGACTGACCTTCCCTTTTCTACATTCAGTCTCCAATCATAGTTATAGAGAAGTAGAGCACAGAAATAGGCCCTTCAGCCCATCTAGTCTATGATGAAACCATTAAACTGCCTATTCCTTTTGACCTGCACCGGGACCATCACCCTCCTTACCCCTACTATTCATGTACCTCTCCAAACTTCTCTGAAATGTTGAAATCAAGCTTAAATGTACTCTGCTGAGTTCCCTTCATAAGTGTAATCTTGTCCATGATTCCTGCCATTGAGCACATCTACATAAAACATAGTCTCAGGAAAGCACAGAGACCCCGCAACTCAGGACAGGTTTTTCTCTCACTGCTACCATCAGGAAGGTGGCACAGGAGCTTCAGGGCCCATGCCACTAGGTTCAGGACAGTTATTACCACTCAACCATTAAGCTCTTGAAACAAAAGGGATAACTTCACTTGCCCAATCATTGAAATGTTCCCACAACCTATGGACTCACTTTCAAGGACTCTTCATCTCATATTCTCGATATATACTGCTACAAGAAGGGTCCGAACCGTCTCTATTTCCTGAGGAGAATGAGGTCCTTTAACATCTGCCCGACGATGCGGAGGATGTTCTATGAGTCTGTGGTGGCCAGTGCTATCATGTTTGCTGTTGTGTGCTGGGGCAGCAGGCTGAGGGTAGCAGACACCAACAGAATCAACAAAATCATTCGTTAAGGCCAGTGATGTGGGGATGGAACTGGACTCTCTGACGGTGGTGTCTGAAAAGAGGATGCTGTCCAAGTTGCATGCCATCTTGGACAATGTCTCCCATTCACTACATAATGTACTGGTTGGGCACAGGAGTACATTCAGCCAGAGACTCATTCCACCGAGATGCAACACAGAGTGTCATAGGAAGTCATTCCTGCCTGTGGCCATCAAACTTTACAACTCCTCCCTTGGAGGGTCAGATACCCTGAACCAATAGGCTGGTCCTGGACTTATTTACTGCATAAATAATTTACATATTACTATTTAACTATTTATGGTTTTATTACTATTTATTATTTATGGTGCAACTGTAACGAAAACCAATTTCCCCCAGGATCAATAAAGTATGACTATGACTATTTATTTATTGTTATTTCTTTCTTTTTGCATTTGCACAGCTTTTTGTCTTCTACATACTGGTTGAACACCCAGTTTGGTGTGGTCTTTCATTGATTATATTATTGCTATTTTTTTAGCTATGCCCACAAGAAAATGAATCTCAGGCTTGTATATGGTGACATATATGTACTATGATAATAAATTTACTTCGATTTTTGAACTTCAATCTAAATCCGTAGAAGGGAAAGATCCCAGGAAGCTGGATGCAAGTCAGAAGAACAGAAAATAAAAATCAAGTCATTGGGAATGGGACCCGCTCTCGGGGTTTCACAACTGGCCGCTGTTCAGCACGCTAAGGGCTCCGCCTAAGAACTCCGCTCGCCTTCGGAGGACCAAGTGTTTGTGGCTCTGGAGATGGGGGGGATCGGAGGTCAGTTTCTGAGCAGAAGACTAGTGTGTCCTGGGAGTCGGAAGATCTAAGGCTGTGTGCCCAGACATCCGAGATCGTTGGGCACAGAGCTCGGAAAAAGCGATGCAACAGACTTTTAACATCATAAACCAGCAAACTGTTTGTTATGTCTCCTCTCTCTCTGTGAAACGGAGGCACCTCTTTCTACCTTATTAGGGAGAGAGAGAGCCTGTGGTATGTCAAATGCCGGGTGAACAAGTAGTCTTTGGAGTACTGCAAGTCTGTGTCTTTGCTGTTGCCTTGCTCGCGCTTGAGTGCTCAGTGGTGGGTGTCGATGCTTTTTTTTGCCGGTGGGGGGGGAGGGGGGGATTGTTGCTTGCTGTTGCTTACACACAGGAGGGAGGGGAAATTGGGGGGGACTTTGGGGTTCTAACATTTAACTGTCATTCATTCTTTGGGGCAATCCTCTGTTTTCGTGGATGGTTGTGAAGGAAAAAGCATTTCAGGATGTATATTGTATACATTTCTCTGACATTAAATGTACCTTTGAAACCTTTGATAGTCTGAGATCAGTTGCTTGGGAATTTGAACTACTAAATTAATATACGTCTTTCATATCTTTTATTCTAATTGATAGAGACACGGTCAATGGGATGAATTTAAAACCCTGAAGCATCAACCCAGAATATTCTATTGGCCTGATGCAATCCATACAGTACAATAATGGTTAAGTCACTATCAGCCACTGATGTGAAGACATGAGTTTAAATCTCATCATGGCAACTGGGGAATTTAAATATGAGTAATTGAAAAGAAAGCCTATCTCAATAATGGTAGCTTTAGAACTACCGGATTGTAATAAAATCTAGTTGGGATGGGGAGGAAAATCTGCTCATAACTTGAGGCCCACTCTTAATTGCCAACTCAAATCAGGCAACTTTAGTGATGGATAATATGTAACAGAAAACAGTACAGCACATGAATATAAAAATGCAAACACGAGGAAATCTGCAGATGCTGGAATTTCAAGCAACACACATAAAAGTTGCTGGTGAATGCAGCAGGCCAGGCAGCATCTCTAGGAAGAAGAACATGAATAGGACCTTTGGCCCAAGATGTCTGTGCCAGTCATGATGACAAATCAGACTAAGCCCTTCTCCCCCTGACTCCCCGCATTTTCATGCATGGCCTCTTGAACTCCACTATCATCTCTGCTTCCACCACTGCCCCTAGCATCATTGCCAGCCAGACCTGAATAAATATTTAAAAGTAAAGTGGAAGTATCTTTATTTATCACGTGTACATCAAAATATCGAAACATACAGTAAAATAAGTTGCTTGCATCTAATCAAATCGGTGAGGATTGCACAGCACACAAGCATCCGGCTCATCTGACACCAACAGAGCATAACCACAGCTCACTATCCCTAACCCGGATGTCTTGGGAATGTGGGAGGAAAGTGCATCGCCCGGAGGAAACCCATGTGGTCACAGGGAGAACGTACAAACTGCTTACAAGCAGAGGTGGGAATCAAATCCCACTTGGTGATCGCTAACCACTTTGATAACATGTGAGACCATTAATAAGAAATGACCATTCAACCCTGCAAGGTAATTTAGTTGTTTAATAAGAATATCAAACCAAAAGAAATAAATCCCATCGAAGAGCAACTTTCCCATTCACAACTGATCCTCTGCCTCAAGTCCACCTTCCTGCTTAACCTCAATATTTATTTATCCCTTGTTGGGATACAGCACCGAATGGACCCTTCTGGCCCTTCAAGCCGCAATGACTAACAACCCCCAATTTAACTCTCGCCTATTCATGGGACAATTTACAATGACCAAATAACCTACTAGTCTGTCAGCACAACTATTGTTGGCAGAATTTCAGATGGTGGAGAGCAGGTGTACAGGAAAGAGAAAGGTCAGCAGGTTGAGTGGCATCACACTCAACACCTGTAACACCAAGGAAATGATTGTAGACTTCAGGGAGAGGGAACACATAACAGTCCACATCGAGAGGTCCAGAAGTGGAAAGAGTGAGTAGGTTCAAGCTCCTGAGTGTCAACCACTGCTGAATATCTATCCTGAGCCTAATACATTGATGCAATTACAACCAAGGCACAACAGTGGCTATATTTCATTAGGAGTTTGAGACACTCACAAATTTCTACAGGTGTACCGTGGAGAGCATTCTAACTGGTTGCACCATTATCTGGTATGGAGGGGCCACTGAACAGGGTCAAAAAATGCTCCAGAAAGTCGTGAACTCAGCCAGCTCCATCATGGGCACTAGCCTCCCTAGCATCCAGGACACCTTCAAAAGGTGACGCATCAAAAAGTTGGCATTCATTATTAAGGACCCCCATCACTCAGTTCATACACTCTTCCCGTTGTTACAATCAGGAGCTTGAAGACACACACTCAACATTTCAGGAACAGCTTCTTCCCTTCTGCCATCAGATTTCTGAATGGACAAAGAACCCATGGACACTACCTCAGTACCTTTCCCCCTCTTTCTGCACTACTCATGTAATTTATTTTTCATATATACTTTTAACAGTAAATTTCACAACAGATGCCAGTGATATTAAACCTGATTCCAATTCAAGACTTGTAGCCTTCCTAGCCTTGGTGCTTTGAGCGTTTTGCCAGATGCTTCTGAAGTATTGTGAGAGTACTTGTCTCCACCTCCCCATTTCTGTCTGTTCTGGAAAGGTTTTATAAGACCATAAAACATGAGGCCATTTAGTCCATTAAGTATGCTCTGCCATTCTATCATAGCTGATTTATTTTTCCTCTCAACTCCATTCTCCTGCCTGTTTTCTCCGCACAAGCCTGACGCCCCTACTAATCAAGAACATATCAGTCTCCACTTTAAGTATATGTAATGACTTGGCCTCCGCAACTCTCAATGGCAATGAATTCCACAGATTCACCATCTTCTAGTGAAAAAAATTTCTCCTTCATCTGAGTTGTAATCTGAGACCGTATCCCCTGGTCATAGACTCTCCCACTATTGGAAAGATCCTCTCCATCTCCACTCTAATCTGAGACCGTATCCCCTGGTCATAGACTCTCGCACTATCGGAAAGATCCTCTCCATCTCCACTCTAGTCTGAGACCGTATCCCCTGGTCATAGACTCTCTCACTATCGGAAAGATCCTCTCCATCTCCACTCTAATCTGAGACCGTATCCCCTGGTCATAGACTCTCCCACTATTGGAAAGATCTTCTCCACGTCCACTCATGTCCATGTCCATGTCCACACCCATTTCTTTGAGAACAGTCTGTCTAGGTCTGGGTTGCTTTCTATGGAGACAAAGGGGAGATATAATCAAGGTGTACAAAATGATGAGAGTACAGAGAGTGAAATAAAAGACTCACTTCTCTTAGCAGAGAGAATCATATCCAAGGAACCTGAATTTTTAATTATTTACTAGCTATTAAAAGTTACAGATTGAGAGCTGGAAAGCAGGGCTAATTTAAGCTGGTCTTTTCAAAGGTAGATGGTTCAAGGCTCTCCTTGAATTTCCATGATTCATTTCTAAAAATGAATATATTTTTTGGGGTGGCTCAGAAGCATAGTAGTTTGTGTAACACTATTACAGCACTAGTGATGACTGACCGGGATTCAATTCCTGTCACTGCCAGCAAGGAGTTTGTACATTCACACCGTGACCAGGTGAGCTGGTTTCCTACCACATTCCAAAGATGTACAGGTTAGGTTTAGTGAGTTGTGGGCATGATATGTTGGCACTGGAAGTGTGGCAACATAATCCTCGCTGATTAGATTTGATTACAAACGATGTTCTTCACTGTGTGTTTCAATGTGCTTATAACAAATAAAACTAATCATCTGATACACGAGTCCAAACAGACACCCAGAATTCAGTAACTGTTGGATAGTAATCAGAAATAAAAATGGACTCCTTCCAAATCATCATCTACTCCATCTCGACAAAAAATAATTGAATATGCACTGTTGCTAATTCAAACTGTGTACAATACCCTGAGAACAACATGGGCTTTATCTAGGCCTACACTCTGTGACCTTATTAGCAACACATGTATTCTTGCTTGTTAATGAAAATATCTAATCAGCCAATCACGTGGCAGCACCTCAACCCATAAAAGCATGCAGACATGGTCAAGAGGTTCAGTTGTGTTTCAGGTCAAACATCAGAATGGGGAAGAAATGTGATCTAAGTGACTTTGACCATGGGATGATTGATGGTGGGGTGGTTTGAGGATCTCAGAAACTGCTGATCTCAGATTTTCACACACAGTCTCTAGAGTTGACAGAGAATGATGCGAAAAACCAAAAAAAGACATCCAGTGAGCAGCAATCCTTTGGGCAAACTTGCCTTGTTAATGAGAGAGATCAGAAGAGAATGGCCAGAGTGGTTCGGCCGACAGAAAGGCAATGGTAACTCAAATAACCAACATTACAACAGTGTTGTGCAGAACAGCATCTCTGAACACACGACACATCAAACTTTGAAGTGCAAAGGCTAAAGCAGCAGCAGACCATGGACATCCAGTCAGTGGCCACATTATTAGGTACATGAGATACCTAATAATATAGCCACTGTGTGTATTTATGGACTGGTTCATTCCCGTTGAGACAAGGAGAGAAGTATGATGCAGGAAGATCCATCAAGAATAAACTTTCTCTTCCTGCATCTCATGGTCCATCACAAATCCTCCCCCACCTTGCCCTCCCACAGCTTATTTTCCAGGCCTTGAATGGTTTAATCAAAAGCAATGTTGTTTCTAAATATTCCAAAGTGTGCAATTTTTAGGAAGCAACAGTCAGCTGCTTTGGTTAAAAGACACTTAAAACCTCCTGCCAAATAAAACAGCAACATGTTCCTAGATTGGTGAATCAGGCATGTTAACATCCTTTCTTCATCACTTTGCACTGCATCCTTTGGCAACATTGAGCTCTGAGAAATCACAGGGCAGGTCACTTCTCGACCTTTAGCTTCCTGCCTAGCGTTATATAGCTGTGCTGACATTCTTTTCCACCACTGGTCCATGTATGTACCAGGGTCATGGAAAATACTCAAGGAAACTTGCCAAACCTTGCTCCTCTTCTAATGTAGAACCAGAACATTTTCTGTTCTTTTTTTAAAATTTCATATTTCCAGCTTCTGCAGTTTTTTTGCTTTGTGGTTACGGTATTTCTCTTATCTTGGATGGAATGGTCAAAAGAAAAAAAACTAATGTGGATGCCCGTTTAGAGGGAACCAATCCCACAAGGCGAATGGAACCCACAAAAAAGCCCCAGACACTTCACAGCACAACTTCCTTTTAATAATGTGTTTCCTCATAAAACCAGCTTCATCACAGTTTGATCCAAGTCAAAAATAAACTTCAGCCAAAATTACGGAAGTATATAAATCGTAAAACTACGGATGTTATTGCTAGTTATGGCAATTTTATCTGTGACTTTTGCAAACGTTTCATTTTTTCCTTTTTCATCATGAATTGGTGGGCTATAAAGTGAAATGTAAAACTTAGTTTTAGTTCTTGAATGTACAAAGGTACGAAAGACCCTTTGCTTCCAACTCGTATGCTCAAATTAAACTGTCGATTCCATCTGTACAGTGGTGCTAGAAAGTTTGTGAACCCCGTAGAATTTTCTCTATTTCTGCATAAGTATGACCTAAAATGTGATCAGATCTTCATATGTCCTAAAACTAAAGGAAACCTAATTTAATAAACACAAAAACTATTATATTTGTTCAGTTATTTATTGAGAAAAATTATCCAATATCGAATGTATTAGTTTTAGTCTAAATGTAGCTGTTTCTCCATCCACAAGGAGGAATATACAGGTGCTTATTAACAATAACTGTTCCTGTTTCTTACAACATAGACCATTTAGTCAAGAACTCCGGTATCATATCACTGCCAAGATGACTAAAAGTTAATAATTTTTGGTCCATTCCAATCTATTAAATTTTAAAATCGTTGACAAAACTTTGGCAAGAAATCGCATTTCTCTTAGGCAGTGATGTACTTCCTTAATCAAAGATGTAGGTTCAAATAAAGGGAACGAATTGCTGACCAAACAGAAAATTTTGCTATTGGAAATTTAGAAATTAGTGAACTTAGTGCAATATAATCACAGGAAATGCTGGGAACACTCAGCAGGCCAGGTAGCAACTTGGAAAGAGAAAAGAGAGCTAACATTTCAAGTTGAAGAGACTGGGAAAATTCTGACAGAGTCTTGGACCTGAAATGGTGATTCTGTTTCCTTTTCCACAGATGCTGGCTGACCCACTGAAAGTTTCTAGCTTTTTTTTTTAAATTTCAGATTTCCAGATCTGCAATTTTATTTTGTTCCTGAATTTTGGACGGCGTGGTAGGGTGGTGGTTAGCACAATGCTATTAGAGAGCCAGCAACCCAGCTTCAATTAATTCCTGCCACTGCCTGTAAGGAGTTTACACATTCTCCTTGTGACCGTATGGGCTTCCCCTGGGCACTCTGGTTTCATCCCATCTTCTAAGATGTACAGGCGGATTAGTAGGTTAATTAGTCACATGGGTGTAAGTGGACAGTGTGGATTTGTCGGGCCTAAAGGGCCTGTTACTGTGCTGTCTCTCTAAAATACCTCTGAATAAAAAAAAGAAAAAAAAAATTTAGTAAGATCTGTTGGAAACACCTTTAACCAACATCTAGGAGCTTTAATATACAAAATATTTCACGTTTCAGTAAAACTGTAAATATATCAGAGGTGAGAACCTGCTTGAGGCAAAATAACTGACAAGTGCATAGATAGGGAGAAACTTCCCTTAGCAGAGGAGGGCAGAGTCTAAGGTAAGGTACGGAGATCAGGAGGGGGTGGGGGGAAACAAGGAAGATTTTTTTCACCCAGAGGGTGATAGTAATCTGGAACATACAGCCTGAAAGGATGGTGGTATTGGATGTTCCCATGATATTTGAGTAGCATTTAGATGAGTCCTTGAGACTCCAAGGCAGGCTATCATCGACCAGGAGAAGCCTTAGGTCCCACATCACCGGTTCAGGAAGGGTTATTGCCCTACAAACATCAGGCTCCTGAACCAGCGTGGATAGCTTCACTCTGGACTGATTCTACAGCCTACAGATTCACTTTCATAGACTTTCTTACCACTCACCTTCTCAGCATTATTTTTCTACTTGAACAACTTGTCTTTTGTACATTGGTTATTTGTCAGTCTTCGGTCATGTAGAGTTCTCATTATGAATTCTATTGTATTTCATTATGTTCCTGTGAATGACTGTTAGAAAATTAATCTCAAGGTAGTATATAATAACATATATGCACTGTAATAATAATTTTATTTTGACTTAGTCTTCTGACTTTGAGAAGGAATGGATGGAGGACAAGAAATGGAATTGTCATAGGAAGGAAGGTACTTGATGGCCTGCTCAAGCTCTGACTTTTCATCTTCTTACAGTTATGGTATAAGCAAATGCACCATTCGCATGCATGAGGGAAGCCCCAATGAGCACACTATTCAATCTCTTTATTGCTATCATAATTGAGGGATAAATATTGACAATGGGCCATTTCCCTGGTATGTAATGATATCTCAGAACTGCCCAGTACTGCAATAGACGAGGCCTTCATCAAACATACACACATAACACACAACACACACACATATACAAAATGCTAGAGGAACTCAGCAGGTCATGCAGCATTTAAGGAAGAAATTAAATAATCAATGTTTGGGCCCAAAGCCCTTCATCAGGACTAGAAAGGAAGGGGTAGGAAGCCAAGACAAGGTGAGGGAGGGGAGGAGTAGAAGCACACAACATTTCGGGCCGAGACCCTTCATCGGGACTGGCTAGAAAATGATAGGCGAGGGGGTAGGGGGGTGGATGGTTGAGGGGTGATGAAGAGAGAAGCTGGGATGTGATCATTGGTAGAGGGTCAGAGGGGCAGAGGAAGCAATCTGATAGGATGGGACAGTAGACCATGGGAGAAAGGGAATGAGGAGTGGAACCAGAGGGAGTTAATGGGCTAGTGAGGAACTCTTGTGCTTCAGCATGCATGTCAGAAATTTAAATTTTCATTCTGCTCCCACTGTTTAAAAATAAATTTACAAGCTAGTATTGCAATATATAAAGCACTCATTACATTTTTATTAGATAGCTGCTGATTTCCATTCAGTCCCATGAAATGTGAACAGAATAAGTTGAGAAATGTGAGCCAATTATCCAGAAACTTGTTGAGCAGGACAAAAATACCATCTTTGCAAAGTACCAGGCACTGTCTTCTGAGGAGTGCTAACAGTGTGTGAATCATTCTCAACCTCGTTAGGGAGGCCAGTAATGAAAGCAGACAGATTAACCCAGTTACAATGCTCTGTGGGGGGGTGGGAGGGAAGCCAAGAATTAAAGGACAAATATACAGAAAGGTGCCAGAAGAGGGTCAGTAACGTCATGAAGGATCCCACCCACCCTGCTTGTGGACTGTTTGTCCCAGTCCCATCAGGGAGGAGGCTATGTAGCATCTACATCAGGACCAGCAGACTCAGAAACAGTTTCTTTCCCCAAGCAGTAAGGCCGATCAACACCTCCACCCACTCACTAACCCACCCCTCCACACCTCCAATCACCACTACTTTATCATTCCCAGAGTCACATTCCATGCAGACACACTCCTGTGACTACTGTTACTTTATGAACATACAATCAATCTATTTACATAAGCTATCTTAAGTATTTATATTTATTATGTGTTTTTATTGTCTTCTTTATCTTGTTGTGGGTTTTTTTTGTGCTGCATCAGATCTGGAGTAACAATGATTTAATTCTCCTTTACGCACGGACTAGAAGGGACAAGATGGCCTGTTTCTGTGCTGTAATTGTTATATGGTTACGTATATGGTTTTGTGTACTGGAAATTACAATAAACAATCTTGAATCTTGAAAAGGTGACATTTAAATTAGTGGTAACATAAAGCATTTGTGGTAGCAGATAAAGGCCTTGAGGACAGCTCAACCCCACGATAGAGCACATGAAGCAACACACACAGTGCTGGAGGAACTCAACAGCTGCTGCAGAGAAATGGTCAAGGCTGCAGGCCAAGACCATTCATTCGCATTTTGTGTGTCGCTCCAGATTTTCAGCATCTGCGGTCTCTCTTGTGTCTCAGTGTCGGTGCAACACATGGAGTTGATTCTGTAATCGAGAACTACCTTGATGATGAGGAATGCATCCAAAACCCTGGCAGTGATTTGGCACTGAGGCCTTGGAGTGACAGTACAAGATGGTAAGAAACATAGGCATAGATTGAGGGCAGAAGCAAAGTTTTTTTCCCAGGATGGAAATGGTTAATAGTGGGGTGCGGGGGGGGGGCATAATTTGTGATTGGAGGAAAGTACAGGATAGATGGCGGGTAGTGTTTTTTTTACACAGAGAGTGTGAGTGCTGAGTTCAGGGATGGTGGTGAAGGCAAATACACTCGGGACATTTAAGAAGCTCTTAGATAGTCACATGGATGATAGAAAAATGGAGGGTTACATAAGAGGGAAGGTTTAGATTCATCTTAAGAGTAGGTTAAAAAGGTCGGCAAAACATCAGGGGCCGAAGAGCCTGTACTGTGCTGTAATGTTCTAATTTCTATGTCCTAAAAGTAATCAGCCCAACAATTTACACCAGCTCTCAGAACAATACCATTCCTTAGCTAATTTTTCCAGTAACCTATTCTTCCATTTCCATAAACTCATCAACCGTGTCAATGGTGGTTTTGCAGCGTCAGCTAATGACTGTTCATAGTGAGAAGCGTTTCAGAGATACAAGGGATTCTGCGGGTGCTGGAAACACAGACTACCACACACAAATGCTGGAGGAGGTCAGCAGGTCAGGCAGCATCTATGGAGAAGAATTAAACAGTCAGCTGACGGAGGGTCTTGGCTTGAAATGTCAGCTGTTTATTCATTTCCATAGATGCTGCTCGGCCTGCTGAGTTCCTCCAGCAATTTTTGTGTCATGCTTCAAAGACTTGTGTACAAAAGTCTCAGCTGAGGTTCATATTATACTGCTAGATTCAGGTAAAACATTAAACTTATGAAGTTTAATTTGGTCTATGTTGCTCTGCATTTCCAGTGTCTGCAGACATCTTGCATTTAAAACTTATAAAAGGCTTAATCTACTTCCCATTCCGACATGTCAGTCCACGGCCTGCTCTACTGCCACAATGAAACCACTCTCAGGTTGGAGGAGCAACACCATACGTTCCATTAGGGTAGCCTCCAACCTGATGGTAGGTACTGTATATCGATTTCCCAATCTTCCGGTAATTTCTCCCTCACCCCCTTTCTTTTTCCATTCCCCATTCTAGCTCCCATCTTATCCCTTCTCTTCTCCTTACCTGCCCATCACCTCCTTTCCTTTCTCCCATGGTCCACTTCCTTCTCCTATCAAATTTCTTCTTCTGACCTTTATATATCTCCCACCTATCACCTTTCAGCTTCTTACTATGTGTCAGACATGGCTATAAGCAGCACTGGGGCCCCACAGGGGACTGTATTGTATCCCTTCCTGTTTACCTTGTATACCTTGGACTTTAGGTACAACACTGAGTCACATGCAGAAATTCTCTGATGACTCAGCAATAGTTGGGTGTATAAAGGGAGGATGAGTACAGGACACTGGTGGAGGACTTTGTCAAACGCTGCAAGCTGAATCATCTACAGTTCAACATCAGTAAGACAAAGGAGATGGTGATGGACTTTAGGAAGACTAAGCCGGCACTGCTCCCTGTTACTATCGATGGCAAGGACGTGGATGTGGTGAGGACCTACAGACACCTGGGGGTGCACCTGGATGACAGACTTGAGTAGAGCACCACCACAGAGGCTGTGTACAAGAAGGGCCAGAATTGCCTCTGCCTCCTGAGGAGACTGAGGTCCTTTGGAGTATGCAGGCCTCCCCCTTCACATGCTAACCAGTATAATCTTCAATGTGGCAGTGTGCTGGGGCAATGGCATCAACATGGGTGATGCCAACAGGCTCAATAAACTGATTAAAAAGGCTGGCTCTGTTATAGGAGTCAAACTTGTCACACTGGAGGCTGTTGTAGAACAAAGGACCCTACGGAAAATCCTGGCAATTCTGGACAATGTTTCTCACCCTCTGCATGCCACCTTGGCTGAACAGAGGAGCACTTTTAGTAATAGACCAAGGCAACTGCGCTGCTCTATGAGGTCTATATGAGGTCATTCTTACCCTCAGACATTAGGCTCTATAATGAGTCAACCTGGGAAATGATGACCCCCTCCTGTTAGACTGCTTGAGGTAACTTATTTTTTATTCTTTCTACTTCTCTTCTATGTGCACATGTAATGCGACTGCCACACTGTAATTTCCTTTGGGATCAATAAATTATCTATTTAACTTCATCCCCCCCTTCCCCACCCAGCTACCTTCCCCCTTACCTGGTCTCACCTATCACCTGAATTTTGTACTCCTCTGCCCTCCCACACTCCCCAACCCCCATCTTATTCAGACCCTTCCTTTTCAGTCCTGATGAAGAGTCTTGGCCCAAAATGTCACCCATTTTATTCCTCTCCGTAGATGTTGCCTGAGCTGCTGAGTTCCTCCAGCGTTTTAATGTGTGTTGATTTGAAGGGCCTTTTCCCAAACTGTACAGTTCTCTGTGCACTCTCACGTGAATGTAACAACTCCATCGGCAACTTTTTCACAGAACATCACATTGACGTAATCATCAATAGATCACACCAGGCTAATGCTTCACTTGGGGTTTGAGGAGATTTGGTCCCTCACCAAGGACTCCAGCAAATTTCTGCAGCTGATGCCACGGAGAGCATTCTGAACGGATGTATCAATGCCTGCAGCGGCGCAGGGTTAAAAAATGCTGCAGAGGGCTGTAAACTCATCCGGCTCCATCACGGACACATGCCTCCACACCGTCAAGGAAATCTTCAAGAGCTGGTGCCACCCCAACATTAGAGACTCTCACCATCTGGAATATGCCCTGTTCTCACCACTGCCACTGGATAAGTCGTATAGGACCCTCAAGACCCACACTCAACATTGTAAAAACAGCTTCTTTCCCTCCACCATCAGATTTCAGAACGGTTCATGAATCACATAAATACAACTTCACTACTTCTCTTTTATGCTATTTATTTACTTATTATAATTTATACCTCTTTTACACATTGCACTGTACTGCTGCCACAAAACAACAAATTCCACAACATATGTTAATGATAATAAACTTGATTATGACATTGTCCTCACTATTCTGGATAATATCCATCTCTCTACAAATAGAATGAAAATGCTGCAGATGGCAGAAATCTGAAGTAAAATAAGAGGCCACCAGTCCGAAATTGTTAATCGTTTCTTTCCAGCACTGTTATTTAGCCATGATCGCATTGCTGCTGTGGGAGCTTGCTGTACACAGCAGTGAGTACAGTGTATAAGCCATGAGAGCCGAATCGGGCCATTCGGCCCATCGAGTCTTCTCCGCGTCGATATCGAGTGTGATATGCACATCGATATTCATATTCACACCCATTTCCCACAACCGTGAGTATAATACGATTACATTACAACATAACTGAACTCGTAAGTATTCAAGGATGGCTGTAAAGTACAACACTGATATTTACTTCTTCCCTCCTCTTGTTACAGCCGAGTTCAATCTAACAGATCAGTACAGAAAGTCTGCAGTGGAGTGCTATTTTCTTAAGATCTGTATCAAATTTCTGTGCACAGTCATTAATGTCATGCAGGCGACAAAGTAAAATCAGCCCAGCCTGTAACTAACTGTGCCACGCTCCGGCCAAAATATCTGCACGATCAGTGAAACTCAGCTTCGACTCACAAACATCAATCGCATCTGAAACTCCGCATCCAGCGTGTGTACTTTCGCCTTAAAATCCTATTCGTTCAGTCGCACGCGAGATATCAACGGAGACGGTACAGGCCCGGTAACCCTTCTCCGTTAATACACGCCGTTAACTGACCCGGTATGGACAAGAGCTTACCTGCTTTGCGATCTGAGCGTTCCCCCCCCCGGTAGATTTTGCGGGAGGTGCACCTAGTTACTCGCAGAAATAAACCCGAGCGTCTCCAAGAGAGACTGTGTGTGAGTGAGAGAGAGAGAGTGAGAGAGAGAGAGAGAGAGAGAGAGAGAGGGAGAGAGAGAGCAACTGAGCAAATACAGGAAAGCCGCAACAGGAAGCAACGGACTACTACCCTATTTGCACTCCAGAGGAAGTAGGAGAGCGTGTGGGGACACTCGACAATAGCAAGCAGCCCTATGTCAAAGCCTCATTGAATGAGACTCCCATTCAAGAGGGGAGGCAGCGTATGAGAGGATCTGTTGGTCCGATTCAACCACACGTTAAAATAATGCTCAGATCAGTGCCGGCGAAATCTCTTCCTTTTAGCTCGAAGGGAAAGAGGGGCATATCATCAAAATCGGTGGGAATTTAAATAGGTTTCAGAACGATGGCGCTTTCTACTCCATCTTAATCAAGTGATCGCCACGGGGAGCAGGAGAGACCCTGGGTGTCTGAATGGGGAAGCCTGTTCAGCTGTTTTTTGTTCCATCTTTGCCTCTACAGTGTAAGAGCCCTTAAGAGGCTGACCCACGCATCTTCCTTCATATGCAAATCTGGACATGTTCCCACTAAACCTCGTCTTCTCCAGCCCTCCAGCCCCACAATACTGGATGGGAGGTGGTGAAATCACTGGAAACCTCACATCTTGTTTTCATATAGCGTCCAACATTTCCTGTTCATGATTAACGAGCGATGTCCAGGAACAAATTTCCTCCGGGGTGAAAATCCGTCTTGTGAAGGGAATGGGGGTCAAGTTTTATTCCCTGTAGGTGTTGGAGGATTTTTCCCAAAAGGCATAGGAGCAGAATTAGGCCATTCGGCCCATCGAGTCTGCTCCGCCATTCAATCATGGTTCATGAGGAGTACCGAAAGGGTAATTGCAAGCAGGTTTTTTCCATTGAGGTTGGGTGAGACCAGAACTAGAGGTCATAGATTAAGGGTGAAAGCAGGTTCAATTTTAATATTTATAGAGAAATTTAGACGGGTACATGGATGGGACAGGTATGGAGGACTATAGTCCTGATGCAGGTTGATAGGACTTTGGGCAGATCAATAATTTGGCTTGAACTAGATGGGCAGAAGGGACTGTGTCTATGCTGTAGTGTTCTATGATTTATTATCCCTTTCAACCCCATTCTCCTGCCTTCTCCCCATATTTCCTGAGGAGACTGAGGTCCTTTAACATCTGTCGGATGATGCTGAGGATGTTCTATGAGTCTGTGGTGGCCAGTGCGATCGTGTTTGCTGTTGTGTGCTGGGGCAGCAGGCTGAGGGTAGCAGACACCAACAGAATCAACAAACTCATTCGTAAGGCCAGTGATGTTGTGGGGATGGAACTGGACTCTCTGACGGTGGTGTCTGAAAAGAGGATGCTGTCCAAGTTGCATGCCATCTTGGACAATGTCTCCCATCCACTACATAATGTACTGGTTGGGCACAGGAGTACATTCAGCCAGAGACTCATTCCACCGAGATGCAATACAGAGCGTCATAGGAAGTCATTCCTGCCTGTGGCCATCAAACTTTACAACTCCTCCCTTGGAGGGTCAGACACCCTGAGCCAATAGGCTGGTCCTGGACTTATTTCCTGGCATAATTTACATATTACTATTTAACTGTTTATGGTTTTATTACTGTTTAATTATTTATGGTGCAACTGTAATGAAAACCAATTTCCCCTGTGATCAATAAAGTATGACTATGACTAACCTTTGACATGGTTATTAATCAAGAACCTATCAACCTCCTCTTTAAATATACCCAATCACTTGGCCTCCATATCCATGTGGCAGTGAATTCCAAAGATTCACCGCCCACCAACGAGTGATGTCACCGGTGAAAGTCGTTCCAACCACGCTGAAGGAGAGAGATTACTTCAAATATCTCTGAAATCATTTTGCCCACCTCACTGTTAAAGTGCATGACGTACTTTAAAGTAACACATACAGAATGCTGGAGAAACTCAGCAGGTCAAGCAGCATCTAAGGAAAGGAGTTGAGCATGTTTTGAGTCCTGATCCTTCATCAGGACTCATAAAGGGTCTCAGTTTGAAAGGTCATCCCCAAAGAAGCTGCCTGACATGCTGAGTTCCTCCAGCATTTTGAGTGTGTTACTCTGCGTTTCCAGCGTCTGCAGGATGTCTTCTGTTAATCAAGTACTTTAAAGAGAAAGTTTATCCCGGGTGGAATTGGGAGGACTGGTTTCAATTAGAGCAGAAGAACTGTACTGAGGATGCGCAGACGTTTCCTCTTTTTTTCCCCCCAATTAAACTTCTTTAAGGATCAAGTTGCAATCTAGGTAAATGCCAAACACTGAGTCAGTAGCTTAATTGGTTCTGAATTCCTCATCAGGAAGTTGGGCATCAAAATCCAGGCAGCCCAAGGGGCACTGTACGAAGTACCAGCTGTGAGACTGGAAGACCCTTATGTGAACATGAAATATCCAAAGGAGGTATTCTAAGTGCTGTGAACTTCTGTCCAGTAAACCAGTGAATATTTATCCCTCATTCAAATGTTATTAAAGCCAGGTTATCTGTTCATTATTTGTGTTTATGGGATCTTGCTGTGCACCCATTTGCCTGTCAAGTTTCCTAAATTGCAACAATCAGTGCACTTCCAATGTGTTTCATTGGCTGGGGAGCTCATTGGGATGTTCCAATAGAAAGAGGAAAGATGTTGTTTTAACAAATATTATAGCAAGACATAGGTTCTTCTGGTACCCAATGTACAATGCAACTTATTGTCACAATGTAGACTTGCTTCATTGTTAGCATAAGTCATTGTCTTCACATTGTGTAATAATGGAAGGACATTAAAAAAAAACAGAACCAGGAACGATTTATGTCCGCCCTGTAATCTGTTTGCATTGCTGAGCTGCTTGAGACACAAATTAAAAAGTTAGTTTCAGAAACCTTAAATGCAATAGATGAAAATTGTAATTCAGCCTGATCATGGAACAAGGAAGAGTGCAACACAGGAACATGTCCTTTAGACCATAATGCCTGTGCCGACGGTGATGCTAAATTAAACTAAATCTATCTGCCTGCGCAAGATCCATAGTCTTCCATTCCCTGCATGTCCGTGTGCCTGTCTAAATATCTCTCAAGTGTAATCAAAAGAGCACTAAGAGTTATTATGAGCATTAAAGCATATTGGGGTAATTTTCACCCTATTTGTGGATTCTGAAAATCTAAACAAAAAAACCAAGCCATTCAACATTTTAAGAATAGCTTCTTCCCCTCTGCCATCAGATTTTTGAACAGACAATAAACCAACCCTCATGATTTTTTTGCTCTCTCTTTGCACTACTTATTAGAGTAATTTATAGTTTTATTATCTATTACATTGTACTGCTGCCACAAAACAACGAATTTCATGACTTATGTATGTTGCTGATATTACACCTGATTCAGATTCTCATTCAGTCAGCATCTGTGGAGAAGGAAACAACTCAAAGACTAAGTTTACTGTTTTACACAAGCTACCTGATCTACAGAGTATTCTTTAATTGTTCTATGGAGGGTAATAGATAGTTGAGGTTTTGGGTTGATACATCAGAAAAAAATACATGAACTATTAACTGCAAGTATTGAAAAAATGTAATTTTGACATATAATGTTGTAGTATGATAGTAAAATAACTCAAGCTTTGCTGTCTCTGGGGAAACCACTTTTCTTTGCTATATCAAAGAAGAGTTGCCATTTGACCATTCAATATGCTCATGGCTGATCTTTCCCAGACCTTCTCTCCTCTTCTTTGTCTGTTCCCCATCACCCTTAATCTCCCAATCTTTCAAAACCTGGTTTATCTCCTCGTTAAATACTTCTGGTGATCCGATCTCTACAACAATCTAGGCTAAGAAAATTCTAGAGTTTCACAACTGCAAAATAAAAATTCCGACTTTAAAAGACCACCCCTTTATCTTGTACCTCCGTTCCCCCATCAGATACGAGTTCCAGGTATAAAGTGCTCTTGGTGAAATTGCACGACACAAATTCACTGGCCTGACATACAGAGAATTTGCACTGTACTCAAAGACAGAGGTATCTATGCTGGCGAGAGGCTATCGCCTTCAAGGAATGAAAACGCGAAGCATATCCATTACCCATTTTAGGTGGAGAAACTTAGATGGCAACAAGAAGGTGCATAAGAATGAGATAGATAAGCTGGTTAGCCTTGCACTCAACGTCAGTAAGAATAAGGAATAGATTGTGGACTTCAGGAAGGGGAGGTCAAAGGAACACACACCAGTCCTTATTGAGGGGTCAGTCATGGAAAGGGTGAGAGTAGTTTCAAGTTCTTAGTTGTCAACATCTCCAAGGACATATCCTGGGCCCAATATATTGATGCAATTATGAAGCGTACATTTAAGTGGTTACATTTCATTAGAAGATTTGATATTTCACTAAAGACACTTGCAAATATCTACAGTTGTACCATGCAGGGCAATCTAACTGGTCGCATCATGGTCTGGCATGAAGGGGCCGTTGCACAGGATCGTAAGGGGTTATAAACTCAGCCAGTTCCATCATGGGCACCAGCCTCCCTACCTTCAAAGACATCTTCAAAAGGTGATGTCTTAAAAAAGAGGCAAGCATCATTAAGAACCCCCACCACCCAGGACATGCCCTCTTCTCATTGCTACCATCAAAGAGGAAGTACAGGAAACTGAAGACAAATACTCAACATTTTAGGAACAGCTTCTTACTCTGCACCATCAGATCGCCAATTGGCCCACGAACGCATGAGCATTATCTCACTCTTTTTGCATCTGTTATTTATCTTTTATATTTATAGTAATTTGTGTGGGCACGTGGCCAAGTGGTTAAGGCATTGGACTAGCGACCTGAAGGTCGTGAGTTCGAGCCTGAGCCGAGGAAACGTGTTGTGTCCTTGAGCAAGGCACTTAATCACACATTGCTCTGCGACAACACTGGTGTCAAGCTGTATGGGTCCTAATGCCCTTTCCTTGGACAACATTGGTGTCGTGGAGAGGGGAGACTTGCAGCATGGGCAACTGCTGGTCTTCCATACAACCTTGCCCTGACCTGCGTCCTGGAGAGTGAAGACTTTCCAGGCACAAATCCATGGTCTTTCAAGACTAACGGATGCCTTTACTTTATAGTAATTTATATTTTGTATTTATAGTAATGTTACTTATAATTTATAGTAATTTTTAATGTATTGTCCAATACTGCTGCCACAAAAGAACACATTTCACAATATATGTTCGTCATAATAAAGTCGATTCTGATTCCAAACTGGGTTTTCCATCTCATCTCCAGTGCAAGAAGGAACCTAGACAAGCTGCCCCATAGTTATGTCAAAACAACTCAATAATAACTTAAGGGCACAATTAGAAGAAATAAGTTCATGTATTCCTTTCATGAGGCTGTTTGAGTTACAGGTTTGCAATCAAAGCCTTGTAGTTTCCATTATCTGGTCCTTTTCTGCAGATCCCACTTTGTTCAACCTATCCCTGCCCTTCAGGGCTTTTCTTCCCTCTCCTTCAGAGTCGTCCCAACTCCAATTCCACCCTTCTGCTTTGCTTCCTGGAAATGGGCAGGCTCAAGATCTTGCTTCAGCCTTTATTTGCCTGACTTGGCAAATTCAGTATGCCAGGCCCCATGCCCGGTAAAAATACTTATTCTTCTGTATGGAAGGCTATTCCGTTGTTTCCTTGCTACATAAAGCAACAACTATCTGCAGCTTCTCCTTTGATCACTTTCAGCAATGTGGACTGACACAGCTCCAAAATTAACAAATCAAAAACAGGTTTTAGATTCTGTGCAGCATGCACCCACCCATCCATAAAATAAAATATCTTTCCATTAAACAGTGATGCCATCTACTGAACAGAGTAATGATTTCACTCTTTATTCAACATCTCACTTTACACAATAGTTTCAGAGATATGCTCCAAGCAGAATACGTGCAAAGCAAAAATAGGGAAACTGTTCAGATTCATTTGAGATGCATAATTATGACTTGCTAATCTTCCTCACTTTTGTCAAAAACATTCAGCTATGCATTTTACTGAAATAGAGGTTTAACAATAAATTTAATTTGTCTGGAATCTGAACTGTTATGCTAAGAGATGTGCTATTCATGACAAACAGAATTAATGGCATTGCTGAGATTTTAAAATTAGACTGTTTTATTTATTTATTTCACTTAGCAATCCAGCACCTTAACAGGCGCTTCCATCCCAACGAGCCCACTCCGCTCAGTTACACCCATGTGGCTAATTAAACTGCTAAACTGTACGTTTTTGGAATCTGGGAGCAAATCGGAGCACACGGACAGGGGAGAACAAACAAACTCCCTACAGCAACGCACACAAAACATTGGAGGGGCTCAGCAGCCCAGGCAGCATCTATGGAAAGGAGTAAACAGTCAATATTTCAGGCCGAGACCCTTCTTCAGGACTTTGCCAGGTTTGAGAAACTCCTTACGTACTATGGCGGAATTGAGCCCAGGTCGTGTTATGTCAAGCACTACATCACTGAGCCACCCAATTTATCCATGTAGCAGACATCCCACTCTGCAAAAACTCATTTCAGGGAGGTAGCACCATCAATTTGCGGGAGACTCCCGGAAATTCCGGGAGAGGTGGGATGTCTGCAATAGAGTAGCTCCTGAGCAGCTGGCCAGCTAGTTTAAATAACGTTAGCTATGTTAATGAATGAACGACACCTGTTAAACTCACCTCAACATGCCTTTTACAGTCTTAACTCACCATGGGCAATAGAAAAGTCACTGTTGCAAACAGTGCAGCGAGCAACACTGCCATTATTTTTGACCCCAGGGGTACACTTTAGGGTAGTCTGGGGTGACGTACATTTTATATTTTCTTTTTTTGGAACCCTCTCCCTCTCCCTCTTCACCCTCTTCCTCTCTTGTGGTCGCTCGCGTGCTCTCTCCCTCTCTCTTTATCTCTCACACTCTCTTTTGCTTTCTCTCTCTCGGTCTCAAAAAAATTGATTTCTGTGATATTGTATATAATTTGCAGACATCAGGGAGCCACTATCAATATGTGGGAGACTCCCAGAACTTCCGGGAGAGGTGGGATGTCTGATGTAGTACGAAAATTATAAACAATGATATCATTTATTAACAATTCTCATTTGCCTTGGAACTGATAGAGCTTTTTAGTTCAGATTTCATCTATTTAATGCAACAGTGTAATTTAAATCCTTTTCTCAGATCATTAGACTTGGATGCCAAACTACTTTGCTGCCTTATTGATTTACATACGACAAGAAGTTTATAATTGTGTGTAGGGGGTCCACATCTGAAAGGTGGTTGCTGATGTTGATCTTGGGCTAAGGCACTCATCTTAATTCTTAGCAGTGGCAACAGAGGTGAGTGTAGGGGAAAGAAGCCAAGATTGGGAAATGTAACACAGAAAATGCCGGATGAATCAAGTAGGTCAGGCACCCTCTATGGAGGGGAATAAACAGTTGATGTTCCAGGATGAGATCCTTCATCAGGATTGGAAAGGAAGGGAGAGGAAGCCAGAATAAGGTGGTGGGTGGGAGGGGAAGGAATATAAACCGGGAATGTGATTAGACAATTGAAGGCTCACTGATGTAGAGAGGGCTGCATCAGGAGCACTGGACACAACAGACGACCCCAGCAGATCCGCAGGTGAAGTCCTCCCTCAAGTGAAGTGTAGGAGTTTTTGGGGCCTTGGATGGAGGTGAGGGAGAAGGTGTATGAGGAGGTGGAGCCCGCTGAGGAGGAAAGGTTGGGGGGGGTGGGAAAGAGGGAGGATAAAGTAATATACTGGGAGGTGATAGGTGGAAAAGGTAAAGAGGAAGACTATAATCTGGCATAGATGCTGCATGGAATGCTGAGCTCCTCCAGCACATTGTGTGTATTGCTTTGGATTTCCAGCATCTGCAGGCTCTCTTCTGTTTAAGATTAGGAAGAGAGCAAGCGAGGAGATCTGTGCTAAGTACTAGAAGGGCAGTAAAGGAAATAGAGTGCCAAAGTAGGGGAGGTTTGTGATTGGTTGAGGTGGATGGGGGAAAGCAGGAAAGCAGTGAGAGAGGGAAAAAGGGCTAGTACTGCTCTGGGGGAAGAGGGGTGTAGTGTTCAGGTGCGTTTATAAATTCACCCAAATAATAGATCACAGGATAGAATGTCTCCATTTTTCACAAAGTTACACAACACAAGCAGACATCCCACCCTACAAAAACTCATTTCTGGGAGGTAGCACCATCAGTTTGAGGAAGACTCCCGGAACTTCTGGGAGAGGTGGGATGTCTGCAATAGAGTAGCAGCTAGCCAGCTAGTTTAAATAATATTAGCTATGCTAATGAACGAATGACACCTGTTAAACTCACCTCAACATGTCTTCTACATTTTAACCCACCATGGGCAATAGAAAAGTCACTGTTGCAAACAGTGCAGCGAGCAACACTGTCATTATTTTTGACCCCCATTAGGCAGGGGTACACTTTAGGGTAGTCTGGGGTGACATATGTTTTATATTTTCTTTTTTCGGAACACTGCCATGGCGCGCTCTCTCTCTCTCTGTCTCGTGCTTGCTCTCGCTCTCTCGCGCGTACTCTCTTGCGCTCTTTCTCACACTCTCTCTCGCTCACTTTCTCTCTCAAAAAAATTGATTTCTGGGACATTTTATATAATTTATGGACATCAGGGAGCCACTATTAATATGCGGGAGACTCCCGGAACTTCCGGGAGAGGTGGGATGTCTGAACAAGCATGAACATCTAATCTTGCTTAGTGATCACAGGTGGTAAATAATTGCTAAACTGTCAACTTTATACCAGCATTGGAGAATACTTCTGAAAAGCAAAAAGGTATAAAGTTCCATCTCCTGCGATGGGGAGAGGCTCCTTCCATTCTTAACAAGTAACTTGCTTCTTTGCAAGAAGTTTAGAATAATTGCTTTAAACAGCACAGAAATCTCAGTCGCCTCACCCAAGCGACTGTGGTACCTATCCACTGTATGTTAATCCTATTTACCTGCATTAGGTCGTGACCCTCTAAACACTTCCTGTCCAAACACCTTTTGTATGTTGCAGGTGTGTTTGCCTCTAACACCTCCTCTGGCAGATTGTTGCAGAAAGCTAGCATTAAAATTTGCCTCTCAGATCTGCTTTAAACTTACCTGGAATAAATTTCTGTAACATGAATTAAAGATTAGCATTTTTTTGTCATTTGCACGTTGTAAGCATTGAATCATTCCTGAGGAAGGGTCGAGGCCTGAAACATCGACTGCTTATTCATGTCCATGGATGCTGCCTGACCTGCCGAGTTCCTCCAGCATTTTGTGTGTTACTTTGAACCATGTAGTGGTCAATCACGTCAAGGACCAACACAGTCCAAGGATTTCCACAATTCTGACGGCAACGTAGCATGCCCACAACTTACTATCCGCGTGTCTTTGTGACAGGAAACCAGAACACCTCGAGGACACCCACGCAGTCACAGGGAGAACAAACAAACTCTTTACAAATAATGATACCTATTTACGCCCTCTTCTCATTTCTACTGTGAGGAAGGAGGTACTGAAGCCTGAAGGCACACACTCAGTGATTCAGGAACAGCTTCTTCCCCTCTGCCACCCGATTCCTAAATGGACATTGAACCCGTGAACACTACATTACTATATTTTATTTCTGTTTTTGCACTACTTGTTTTAATTTAACGATTTAATATACATATATATATACTTACTGTAATTCAGTTTTTTTTCCCTATTTATCATGTAATGCATTGTACTGCTGCCACAAATTTAACAAATTTCACAACATATAAACTTGAATCTGAATCTGATGGCAGCAATTGAACTCTGCTCTCTGGACGCGGTAAAGCATTACACTGGCTCATATACTGTCCGGGTGTAAAACAGCTCTAACTCAAGGACGGTATAGGTGGCGCCATGATAAGGTGCTTCTGGCTCTTGCTGACACACTACAGCGGGAGAGATGCAAGAAGAGGACGGCTGGCACAGATCTGAGGAAGGCCATCACCTTCATCAGAGGAAGCTAGGCCTTTCATAACCAAACAACCAAAGCCCAATCTGCTGCTGGCAGCCAGGTCCTGGGAGATGAGGGTCGATGTGGAAAGGAGGTTGCAGTTCACCGACGTGGTGCACACAACCCTACGCCCGGACATTGTACTGTGGTCAACTGAAGACAAGAAAATAACTCTGACTGAGCCGACTGTGCCGTGGGAGGAGGGATAGGAAGAGGCCCACGAGAGAAAGGCCTTGAAGTACCAGCCCTTAATGCAGGAGTGTAAAGACAAGGGATGGCAAGCATGGTTGTGCCCTGTGGAGATCGGCTGCAGAGGTTTCCCAGCCAAATCAGCATGACGGTTGTTGTCAGATCCAGGCCTGGACGAAAGGAGCAAAAAACACGCAGCTCGTAGGATGGGGGAAGAGGCAGAAAGAGCCTCTTGTTGGATTTGGAGTAGGCGAGAGGAGGGAAGCAGGAAGCCAGGAGCAGATGGGCAATGATTTGGCCACCACTGTCGGCCCACCAACTGGAGAGTGTCGTGGTTAAGGGACGAAACACTCGGTGAAGGTTGGGAACCACCTGATGACATCAGCTCCTGGCTGAAGGCTACGGTTATCTTATAAGGTAACAGGAGAATGCACCCTACCAGGTGTATGTAACAAGCAAGACACCAGCTGCTCTGCTACCATAACACCCTACTCATGAAGTATGACAATTCACGAACTGGCAGGTGGGAGGTGTGCAGACATTGCCATTAAAAACAATTCACAACATAGATTATGATATATATTTTCGATTCAAATTTCCACTCTGGCATGCTGGATACAGGCAGTTATAGCCCATGGAATGAGTAAAGGACAGTTCGTTCAGCCCGCAGGCACTGTCAGTAGCTCAGACCAAGTCTCACAAATTCCAATGCAAATAGCTGGAGTGCTGATAATTGCTGGAATTCACTGTTCACTGAGTGGCAGACTGTTCATCGAAAATTACTACACAGTGTGCTGGTGACCCTGTTAATGACGGTCAAAAATCAAGGTTGCTAATCAGTTATTGCCATCACACCTCTATAATCACATCCTTTCTACTGACTGAATCTTATAACCCACAGGTATTTATCCATGTAATGGACCTTACTGGGAAATATTAGGTTCTAACTCAATAAACCAATAAACTTAGTTTCTATCTCCAACAGGGAAATGACACAAGAAACATGCAAGTTCTCATTAATTGGACTTGCTAACATTCCAGACAGCTAATCTTCCAATGATCTAATCACACGGGCACTGAATCTTTCTTTCCCTGGAAGCTGACTCAGACATCAGCAGGACTCAACACCAGCATTTCACCACGGTGCCATGCCTTGTTTTTGTAAAGCCTCCCTTTTGAAAACTCAGATCAATGCACTTCTTATTATATAAGAACAAATGACAATGGTCCCCGTAACACAATCCTGATTTAAATCAGACCGCTTGGTAATTTTATAGCCTTCATGATAGAGTCGTTGAGTCATACAGCATTTTGTCTCACTCGATCCATAATTCTATGCCTTGGCTCATTCAGATACTTCTTAAATATTGTGCGAGTAACTGCTTCTATCACTTTTCACAGGTAGCATGTTCCAGACTGCTTGTGTAAAACTATTTTTTCCTATTTTCTCTAAATCTCTCCCACCTCACCTTATTCTATCCCTAAACCCTCCCACCTATTGATATGGAGTGCTGTCACAGGAAAGCAGCATCCGTCATCAAAGACCCGCACCACCCAGGCCATGCTCTTATGATCCTGATACCATTAGGAAGAGGTACAGGAGTCTCAGGACTCACACCACCAGGTTCAGGAGCAGTCATTACCCCTGAACCATCAGGACTCTTGAACCAATGAGGATATCTTCACTCAACTTCACTTGCCCCATCTTTGAAGTGCTCCCACAGCCTGTGGGCTCACTTTCAAGGGACTCTTCATCTCATGTTCTCCATATTTATTGCTTATTTTTTTCCTTTTGTATTTGCACAGTCTGTTGTCTTTTGTACACTGTTTTGACTCTCCTGTTGGGTGCGGTCTTATTGATTATATTATGTTTCTTCATTTACTGTGTATGCTCTCAAGAAAACAAATCTCAGGTGATATGGTGATATATGTCCTTTGATAATAAGTTTACTTTGACTTTGACTTTTAGACCATAAGACCGTAGGAACAGAATTAGGCCATTCAGCCCATCGAGTCCACTCTGCAATTTTCTCATTGCTGATCCCGTATCCCATTCAACCCCATACACCTGCACTCTCACCATATTCCTTGATGCCCCAACCAATCAGGATTCTATCAACTTCTGCTTTGAATATACCCATGGACGTGGCCTCCAACACAGACTGTGGTGGAGCATTTCACAGATTCACCACTCTTTGGCTAAAAAAAATCCCTCCCTACTTCCGCTCTAAAAGGTTGTCCCTCAATTTTGAGGCTGTGCCCTCCAGTTCTGGATATCCCCACCAGAGGAAACATCCTCTTCACATTCACCTTATCTTGTCCTTTCAACATTTAGTATGTTTCAATGAGATCCCCACACATTCTTCCAAGTTCCAGTGAATACAGGCCCAAAGCTGCCAAATACTCCTCATATGTTAACCCCTTCATCCCCAGAATCATCCTCGTGAACCTCCTCTGGACTCTCTTCACACATTATGATCACTGCCTCCTAAGGGTTCCTTTTCGTTAAGCTGATGAATAAAATCTGGGTTATTACACAGCACCCAATCTAAAGTAGCCTTTCCTTAGTAGGCATGAGCACAAGCTGCTCTAAAAAGCCATCTCGTAGGCATTCATCCAATTCCCTCACTTGCGATCTGACACCAACATGATTTTCCCAATCGCCTTGCAAATTGAAGGCCCCCATTACAATTGTGACATTACATGCCCTTTCCAGCTCCCTTTGCAATCTCAACTCCACATCTTGACTACTATTTGCAGGCCTATATATATGATTCCCATGGTGTTTTTTTTTCACCCTTTCAGTTTCTTAACTGCACCCACAAAGATTCAACATTCTCTGACCCTATTCCACCTCTTACCAACAGAGCCACACCACTGCCTATGCCTTCCTGCCTGTCTTTTCAATACAAAATATATCCTTTGACATTAAACCCCCAATTATGACCTTCTTCCAGCCATCTTTTGTTTTAGACATCACCATTTATGGGGTAAAGTTTTGAACCATCCACTCTATCCACAACCGAAAACGATCAGTAAGCAAGTTTATGTTATCACATCATAAAATGGACTCTTGACCTTACACACTACCTCATTAAAGAGTCACAGAGTTGATGCAAGTTTTTTCCATTGAGGTTGGATGAGAACTAAAGGTCACAGATTAAGGGTGAAAGGTGAACTATTTAAGGTGAACCTGAGGGGGGAAACTTCTTCACTTAGAGGGTGCTGAGAGTGGTGTGGAATGAGCTGCCAGAGGAAGTGGTGGATGGGGACACAGAAACATGCCTCTTGGCCTATCTAGTCCATGCCAAACTATTATTCTGCCTACTCCCATCAAGCTGCACCCGGACCACAGCCCTCCATATCCCTCCCATCTTATCCAAACTTATCTTAAATTTTAAAATCAGGTCCTCAAATTCCAGCAACATCCTTATAAAATTTATCTGTACGCTTTCAATCCTATTGATACCTTTCCGGCACCAGAACTGCACACAATACTCCAAGTTAGGCCTCAACAATGGCTTGCACAATTTCATCATAACATCCCAACTCTACTCAATACTTTGATTTACGAAGGGCAATTGCCAAAAGCTCTCCGGATGGCATGGAGCCTACTGGTTAACGCAACGCTTGACAGTACCGCGACCCAGGTTCAATTCCTGGCACTGTCTGTAAGGAGTTTGTACGTTCTCCCTGTGACCGTGTGGGTTTCCTCTGGGTGCTCTGGTTTCCTCCCACAGTCCCAAAATGTACAGGTTAGTCAGTTAATTGGTTGTTGTAAATTGACCCGTGATTAGGCTAGGGTTAAATCGGGGGTTTCTGGGCAACGCATTTTGAAGGGCCTAAAGGGCCTATTCTGCACTGTGTCTCAATACATTAAAAAATCTACCTGTGACACCACTGTTAAGGTGTCAATCACAACAAAGTTTTGTTATGAACTTGCACTTTATTGTTTACTTGCACTACCCTTTCTCTGTACTGCACGGGACCGAAAGAAGCTACAGAAAGCTGTCGAATTAGTCAGCTCCATCTTGGATACCAGCCTCTGTAGTATCCAAGGAACATTGCCTCAGAAAGGCAGCGTCCATCATTAAGGACCTCCATCACCCAGGACACGCCTGCTTCTCACTGTTACCATCAGAAAGGAGGTGCAGAAGCCTGAAGGCACACACTCAGCGATTCAGGAACAGCTTCTTCCTCTCTGCCATTCGATTCCTAAATGGACATTGAAACCTTGAGCGCTACCTCACTTTTTAAAATATTATTTCTGTTTTGCACTATTTATAATCTATCTACATAATAGACATATATATAGTTAATGTGATTGATCTACTTATTTATTTTTTCCTTTCTATATTATCATGTATTGCATTATACCGATGCTGCTAAGTTAACAAATTTCACGACACAAGCGGGCGATAATAAACTGGATTCTGAAGCACTGTGTAATGAATTGAACAGTATACAAGAGAAACTTTTTGACTGCATCTCGAAACATGTGACAATACAAAACAAATTCCAATTTTTAAATATTTATGCTGCATCCTATTTACAACGACAATTTATAAACCCTCTTCTAATGCTGGTTATGTTCAATTGTTGAGTTCAGTCAAAGCAACTGCCAGGAACTTAGAGCCTCCAAAATGTAGTCACAACCGCAGTCTGCAGTCCAATATGGCACTCTCTTTACTTGCTGTTTCTTGTATCTTACCATGTGCTTTGCCCACGGGCTTCTAGAAGAGGCAAGCCTTTTTACTTTGAAATATGAAGGAGGTTTTTGTTTGCACCAGGAGTATCCAGAATGATCATTGCAGGAAGAAGCCCTTCCCAGAGTCTAGGAAACACAGTAAACCACACCCAAGTTACTCATGGTGATTTGTCAGTCTATTCCCACCAACTCCCACAAAACAGGAGCATTGAATTTCTCACACAGTTGTGAAACTGACTCCTGACACTCCACGAATGAGCTGGATTTTGGCAAGAGCACTATATCGGTTTGTGAGGTGTGCAACAGTACTTTCTCTCTGCTTTAACCAAAAATCACAGTCGTTACTTTCCTCAAGTTTGAGATCAAGATATTACCTACTTCTCCACTAAGAAAAATTTCTTTTGAGGAATTATGCTTAATATTCCTTTGTGATATTTCATCTTTTCTGTTTCTTGCAAGTGTAGAAAGGTTTTTGAAAGCTGGCGAATTTGCAGCGTCCAGTATCTTCTCATTGTCGGATTCTATTTCTGCTGTTAAAGCAGTTGTTCACAATAGTACTCAAGATGCAAAAGGATAAGGACACTGCGAGGGTATCTGGGGCCTCAACTAAACAGGACAAGCACTGGGTACCCCCTTAACTGCTGAGTCAATTGCAAGCCAACTGCAAAAGGTCAGGAGGGGGATTAGACTGAGTGAACGCATTGGTAAATCAGGTACAAAAAGAGACACAAACACCAGAGATTCTGCAGATATTGGAAATCCAGAGTAATGCGCACAAAATATTAAAGGAACTTAGCAGGTAAGGCAGTATGTATGGAAAGGAATAAACAGTCAACTTTTTGGACTGAGACCCTTCATCAGGATCGTTACAAAAATAGAAATAATTAGATTATTAGAGGGAGAGGGAATAGCAAAATAAAATACAATGGTAAAGCGAGAATTGTTTTAAAAAGTGACACATCTCCAAAAATTTAAAAACTGTAGTAGTAAAGCATTTTTAGACATACCACAGAGAAACAGGCTCTTGCAGCCCAATTACACCCATGTAACCAATTAATCTACTAACCTGTACATCTTTGGACTGTGGGAGGAAACCAGAGCACCCGGAGGAAACCCATGTAGTCATGGGAAGCACTTTCAAACTCCTCATAGACAGTATTGCATTAAGATACTTAATAAGGTACTTCCACTTGTAGACAAGATCCCAAAAGGGACTGAGGTATCAACTAGATGTTGGCTATTGATTTACCAATTAGTTGATGTTCTTCAGCTGTTCTTAAAGCAGTTGCTGAACTATCTGGCTATAAGTAATCTGGTGGTTGGTCTGTTACCTTGAGAGACAATTCTGACCCAGCATTCCAGCAACATCTGACTGAAGTTCAATGTTTAATATAAATTTATTATCAAAGTATATAGATGCCACCATACACTACCCTGGGATTCATTTCCTTTATTTTATTTATTGAGATATAGCATAGCACACAGACTTCCAATCTGCACCTTGTAAGGCATGAAATGCCCAACGCAGGCCTCTCACAGTCTGAGTCGACATTCCCACCCACCCTTTTGAGCCGTGCCACCCAGCAACTCCCAATTTAACCCTAGCCTAATCACAGGACAAATGTCCAATTAAACTACCAACTGGTATGTCTTTGGAATGAGCACTCGGAGGAAACCTACGTGGTTATGTGGAGAATGTATAAACACCTTATTGTTGTTGGTGGGAATTGAACCTGGGTCGCAGGTACTGTAAAGTGTGCAGACCACACACTAACATCCTGCTCTTCAGGCGTACACAGTACAACAAAGAAATACTATAAAATTAACAAAAAACTATTCACAAAGACTGAGAAGCAAAAAAAGATAAACTGCAAACATAAAAAAGCAAATAATAATAAAATTAATACATAATTTTGAGAACATGAGTTATAGCGTCCTTGAACATATTTTACTTTCAAGTCAATTCCAGCCCTTGGGCCCCGAGGTGCTCACATGCAGTGTTATGGTAACGTTAAAAGACAGGTGGTCAAATCAGACCAGATTGTTTGGAGTCACCTGAATAATGCAAAATAATTTATATTTCATCAGGCAAGTAAAAACTGGCAGTGTTAAAAAAAATTGGCTTAAAAAAACATAATCAGCAAGAAAAAATTGTTAAGTGCTTTCCACAAACCCTAACTTTTAACTTCCCTAATTTAAAGCAACTTTCTGTTATTTAATTGCATTGCCTATGTAATGCAATGAAAGAAAGAAAATAATAATTTTACTAATAATAAAAGCCCAAGATTAAACTTTACCACGTCATTCTGCTTTGAATCCATTGGTACTAAAATGGTTTTTTGTCTGAATGCAAATAGAAAATTGATTCATTAAGTAAAGATCTTTTCTATCTCAAGAGTTTAGAAAGAAACTGAACACCAGGTAGTTGCCAATCAGATTCTAAATCCAAATAAACCACTTCCTGATTCATTAGTTCAATGTAACACATGGACAATGTCAGCAAAAACTGGCTAAATTTGCACTTTTCAAAGGTGTTGTGAGATTTCCCAGGAGGTGATAGACGTAAATTTCCATACACACCACCAAACCCCCACAGCGCTCTGATGCAATCTTTATTTGCATAATATATTCTGTGCTCCTTTCTTCAATACCACCAGTCCTTGTGAGAGCATGCACATCTATCAAGTGCAAAGAAGTTATTCTGTCTTTCTTTAACTAGTGGACAACCAAAAGGGGTTGCAAAAACCTGCAGATAGGCGGCATAGCTGTTAGCATAATGCTTTACCATCGCTGTTTGTAAGGAGTTTGTACAATCACCCCATGACCCTGTGGATTTCCTCCAAGTGCTCTGGCTTATTAATTTATTAGTTTATTGAGATACAGTACAGGCCTTTCCAGTCCTTCGAGCCACGCTGCCTAGCAATCCTCCAATTTAATCCTAGCCTAACCATGGGACAATTTACAAACACCAATCAACCTACTGACTGGTATGACTTTGGAATGTGGGAGGAAACCAGAGCATCCAGTGGAAACCCATGCGGTTACAAACTCCTTACAAACAGCAGCGGGAATTGAACCCTGATCACCTGTACTGTAAAGTGTTGTGCTAACCATGACACTACCGTGGTCATCCTGCCCTCCCATATTCTGAAGGTGCATGGGTCAGGAGGTTAATTGGTCACATAGATGTAATTGGGCAGTGTAGGTCTATTGGGCCAGAAGAGCCTGTCACTGAATAAATAAACACACTGAGGACAATAGACGATAGGTGCAGGAGTAGGCCATTCGGCCCTTCGAGCCAGCACCAGCATTCACTGTGATCATGACTGATCATCCACAATCAGTACCCCGTTCCTGCCTTCTCCGCATATCCCTTCACTCCGCTATCTTTAAGAGTGCTATCTAACTCTTTCTTGAAAGCATCCAGAGGAGAGTGATTTCTCAGGCCCTTTCAGAACACAGCCTATCCCATTCTCTACCTTGGAGGATGGATGAAGCAATATCATTGGGGGTATTTAAAGAGGAAGATGTACAGGATAGGGTTAGTAAGTTGTCGGCATGGCGACACTGGTGCCAGAGGCATGGCGACGTTTGTGTGCTGCCCCTAGCACAACCGCGGACTGTCTTGATCAGAGATGCAAACAACACATTTCACTGTATGCCTGAAACATGTATATTCCAATCTTCCGATGCATACTTCATTTTTTTCTTTAAACAAGGCGCGTACGCATGACATGGCAGCATAATGACGTATACTGTTTACGTACTTTTAACCCACAATGCATTATGTAAACAACAAAGAATTCTTAATCAAGCAATATATTTACAATATTAGTCAAATATTACAGAAGTATTAAATGCACAACACCCACTGGCCGCAGTCTGTAAGGAGTTTGTACATTCTCCCCATGGATAGGTGGGTTTATTCTGGGTGTTCCAGTTTCCTTCCAGATTCCCAAGACATGCAGGTTAGTAGATTAATTGGTCACATGCGTGTAATTGGGCGGCATGGGCTCCTTGGGCCTGCTACTATGCTGTGTCTCTAAATTTCAAAACATTAAACCAGAAAGGTCAAATACTTAGTATGATTTATAGGTTTACTACAAGCCAACAGATGCTGAGCAGTCAGATTATAATTATTGGTCACTGGCATAACTAGTATGTGGCAGTAAATCTACTTTGTGAGGAAAATGGGGAACATTTACTTAATGGAGAAAGCTGTTGTGATCTGGAATTTACCAATAAACTTGATGATCTACCAGCACATGGAGATGTCCGTGGGAGAATGCTGCCGACTGGCACATTCTCGGCTGCAGGAGTACGTGCTGAGGGACGACCTGAAACTCGGTGCAGCCACCGCAAGGGCCCGGTGGGGAAGGACCACAGTATAGGTTTCTCCACCCGGGGGAGTGGGAGGGGTTGGTGGGCGGGGAGTATACCCCTCAACAATGATATGGTAAGCTGAACTACTGGAGTGCCACGTGGGTGGCTATAAATACGGATATGTACTGACTATAATGGAAACGTATGTAAAGGATAGAAAGTTATTGAATGGTTTATTGTATATATTTATTTTTGAATAAAGTATATTTTGAAACAAAAAAAAAGGGTAATGGAAGAGGATTTGATTGTAACAAAGGAAGTTACTGTGGGCTAAGAACAGGTAAGTAGGTAAAATGGTGTATTATTGTCACGTCCTGAGGTAGAGTTAAAATATTTGTTTCATATGCCATCCATACAGATCGTTTCATTACATCAGTAGACTGAGGTAGTCCAAAGGAAAAACAATAACAGAATGCAGAATAAAGTGTTGCTGTTACAGAGAAAGTGCAGCGCAGACAGATCTAAGGGTGGACTGTGAGGTCGAGAATCCATCTTATTAAGAGTTTCATTCAATAGTCTTATAATAGTGGGATACAAACTCTTTTTGAGTCTTGTGGGACATGCTTTCAGGCTTTTGTATCTTCTGCCTGATGGAAGGCAGTAAAAAAGAGAATATCCAGAGTGGGCAAGGGGGTCCTTGATTACACTGGCTTCTTTACCAAGGCAGCGAGAAGTGTAGACAGAGTCTATGGAGGGGAGGTTGGTTTTTATCATGCGCTGAACAGTCTGTACTTCCTTGTGGTCTGGGAGAAAGATGAAGGAGATTAACTCGGTAAAGTCCCATCAAAGGGTGAGGATAGTTTCTGTGGGCCAAAGGGCCTTTATCTGATCGTTATTGTGCTATGAAAGGCTATTTTTATTATCACTATCTGCGGTAATATATTAGTAAGCTATGTCCTAAATAAATGAAGAAACTATGAGAAACTTCACCATCATTATACGCTGGAGGTCCCAGAAGGAATGAATTAGCAACAGCTCCGCGGTCATTTTGAAAGCAGATGACTCTAATTTCAACAAAATCCAGTGGGGTTTTTAGAGTTTCCCAACAATATTGGTGATGGGATTTATTCAGTCAGCTTTCCTTTATTTTCTGTATTTACAGCACTAAGTATATCTTATTAATAAAATGTAGAAAGGCATGCACTGTCAGTAGTACTAAATGTAATCTGGAATCCCAAATGCATTTTCTGCATTGCCTCAGAAACTACTTCTACTGACTTCAGAGGAAGTTAATCATGGTGACTGACGATGCTAAACAATACATTTACTGTATTACTGTTGACCATACTGATTGGAACTGGAACTGGAATTGGAATTGGTTTATCATTGTTACAGTGAAAAACTTTATTCGATCTGAGGGTATTGTGGTCCTGAAGTTCTTTGGAAGTCAAGAAAGAGGCATAAAACCTGGTGCTTACAACCATTTATTAGGTCTTGCAAGAAAAAAGAACGAACACAGAAAGAAAGGGAACAAAAAAAAACAGCCTTGGTCATCTTATACTAAAAACTAGCTCAGACGAGAGAGAAAACAAGACAATCTCCTGCTCTATTCACTTTACACCCATGAATGTGTGGCTAAATACAGCTCCAACACCATATGCAAGTTTGCTGATGACACCACCGTTGTGGACCATATCAAAGGTGGTGACGAATCAGCATGCAGGATGGAAATTGAAAACTTGGCTGAGTGGTGTAATAACAACAACCTCTCATTCAATATCAATAGGACCAAGGAACTGATAGTAGACTTCAGGAGAGGGAAACCAGAGGTCTATGAGCCAGTAATCATTGGAGGATCAGAGGTGGAGAGGGTCAGTAACTTTAAATTCCTGGATGTCATTATCTCATGGAGATCTGTCCTGGACCCATCATATAAACACAATTGTGAAGAAAGCACTATAGCACCTTTACTTCCTCAGGAGTCTGTGGATATTCAGCATGTCATCAAAAACCTTAGCACACTCCTATAGATGTGTGGTGTAAAGTGGCTGCATCACAGCCTGGAATGGGAACACCGATACCTTTGAGTGGAAAGTCCGACAAAAGGGAGTGGATTCAACCCAGTACATCACCGGTAGAACCTTCCTAACAACGGAGCATATCTACATGAAACGTTACCGTAGAAAAGCAGCATCCATCATCAAAGATAGATTTAAGACAGGGTGAGATAGATTTTTACATAGTAGGGAAATTAAGGGTTATAAGGAAAAGGCAGGTTGGTGGAGATGAGTCCACAGCCAGATCAGCCATGATCTTATTGAATAAAGAGCAGGCTCGATGGGCCAGGTGGCCTATTCCTGCTTCTATTTCTTATGTTCTTATGTTCAAAGATCCTCACCACCTAGGCCATGCTCTTTTCTTGCTGGCTGCTGCATCAGGTAGAAGGTACAGGAGCCTCAGGACTCGCTCCACCAGGTTCAAGAACAGTTACTATCCCTCAACCATCAGGCTCTTGAACAAAAGGGGATAACTACACTCATTTAACTCTTTTACCTTGTTAGTTCATGCTCATTATTTATTGCTATTTATTTATTATCTGCATTTGCACTGTTTACAGTTTAGAGATCCTGTTTACAGTTACTGTTCTATAGATTTGCTAAGTATGCCCACAGAAAAAGAACCTCAGGGTTGTATGAGGTGACATGTGTATATTCTGATAATAAATTTTACTTTGAACTTTGATAAGGAATAACCTATGAAATAATTGGGTTCAGTGGTGTGACAGGGGCTGCAGAGAAACTTCTAGAAAAATAAAGAATCAGCTATGCTACAATTACTGAAATTTCACTGAACAATTACACGCATGCAGATGATCATAGATAAAATATAAGCAAGCACAGGGAAGTTAAACTACATGAGAAATAGAGGAAAAATAATAATTCTACACCCTAATCCAACAGTTTATCTTGCTTGCTGTTCGTATATCTCAGATCATTACACAGTGCCTTGAGGTAGGACAAGGTAAAACAATAACAGAATGCAGAATACAGCAACAGAGAAAGTGCAGTGCAGTAAGATCATAGCAAATTAGACCTTGAGGTCAAGAATCCAATTTTTTTTGCTAGGGAACCATGTACCTAAATAAGCCAGAAGTCCAATTTAAATATGATAATACAACAAAGCTACCTTGAGAGTTTTAATTAATGTACATCTATCAAGTTCACAGTATCTCACTCGTTGACTGATTTTTTGGATATGATTTTATATTAGAAAACATCAGAAACTTGCTCAGCAGAACAGCCAAGTGGCCAAAGCCTGCAACAACACTTTCAGTGCTGACAGAGCACTGAATATTCTACATACATACACATGAGAATTTTAGCAATGCATGAGTGTTGTGAGAAAAATCTTTGGTTTGTCATCTTTTTGCTGCCGCATCTCTTTCTGCCAGAATAAAATTCCAATTTATTAATCTTTGCCAAACAGATTACCTTTCACTGTGACATGTGAAACATTCAATTTAATCAGTGTTAATATTAACAGCTGCTTGTAGTATCAATGTGAAGCATGGGAATGTAAGTAGGAACATATGTCCCCTGTACGTGCTTCACACTCAATAAGATCATAGCTGGTCCTGAGCCATAGACTGCTCAATCGCACATGGACCCTGGTGTCCAAACAGTTATTGACCTCAGCCTTGAATATACTCAAGCTGAATAGTGACTATTTTATATGGTAGAAAAATCAAAATATTTTATTTATTTATTTATTTGGCGATATAGTGCAGAACCAGCCATTCCAGCCCAATGAACCACATCATCCAGCAACCCACCTATTTAACCCTAGACTAATCACAGGGCAATTTACAATGACTAACTTACTAACAAGCTCGTCTTTGAAATATGGGAGGAAACTGAAACATCCGAAGGAAATTGACGTGTTCACGTGGAGGATTGTACAAACTCCTTACAGATTACATCAGAATTTAACTCAAAACTCTGACGTCATGAGCTGTAATAACATCGTGCAATATTCCCTCTAATTTTCTTTACAGCTGTGCGGACCAGTCAGTGCTCTGAACAGGAAATTTTGACACGGCCTGAAAACTGCGCAGCACCTTAAATGTTTTTTTGCGTAATATACACATCAAACCACAACTCACAACACAAGTAAATGACGTCAGGCAGTCAAACTAACTGACAGGCTCAATGGCAAAAATAAAATGTTTTGACTAGATGGCATCAGCATACAGTGGGCCGGCAGCTTATTAACAATGAATAACTGACTTGCATTCTTTGATTATTGTCATAATTTGTAATACTGTTGTAAGTTGAAACACTGACAATGTAAATACAGTAAAGTTCTAAAATGTTTCAAAGTAAAGGTTATGGTACATTTATTATTCAGAAAATGTATATATATTCATTAACGCATGATTAATTATAGTATTTCACAATTATATTAACATAGATTTCAAAATTATATTAAGATTTTATAAAAGAAAATTCCAACCGCGTGACAACAAAGGCTATGTGCGCGGAACACTTCAGTTACTATGCAGCTCTGCTTCCAGAAGGAACAGTGGCATTGTGGTAACTGCTACACTACCTTGGTTTATAACTCTCCATGTGAAAACAAAACTCCTCCCCATCCTGGCCCCAAATGCCAACGATTTATTCCAATACTTTGGGGTCTGCATGTAAACTCCTGAGGTAGCAACTTCTCAGAATCTATCCTGTCAACCCTTTGGAGATAATTTATCCACATTTCTCAAATACAGAACAAGACTAAACAAAAAGGGAGCACACAGTATAACAATCAGTGTTGATTGGATCAGTGGAAAAGTGCCTTGCTTATCATGTAATACACCTGGGTGAATGTCAGCTCAAATTTTTTGTCAGTTACCACATTATAACAAAGACAGGAACAATAAAGGTACTCCGACTACACAAAGGTGAACTTCTTGCATTTACTGCAATAAGCCAATGTGATCACAAATCTTATGAGGGGCCTGTCTGTGTGTGTGAGTGGCTGGGAAAGGACTTGTCTTGTTGTTGTCTTGCTTTGTTTTGTTGTTGCTGCTTGTGTTGTTCTACTGAACATTGTGGACATGCTATGTTAGCTTTGGAAGGTGTGGCGACACTTGCCTGCGTTGCTTGTTAAAGCAAACGATACATCCCTCTGTACGTTCAAAACTCAAAATTCAATGTTCAAAGTAAATTTTATTATTAGAGTACATATATGCCACCATATACAACTCTGAGTCCTGCAGCCCACAGAACATTGCCGACAATCACTGGTGCCTTCTTACACGTTACAATATACATGTGATAAATAAATCTGAATCTGAATGTGAATCTGAGACCTTTCCCATGAAGATAACTAATTTAATAAGAGAATGAGGAACTACCAAATTCATGCAAGGCTCTCTTGATCCTGGGCTGCAAAAGTGACCACTTAACCAAATGCATCTCATATACGTACCATGTCAGATTGATTGTGAGAATGGGTCAGGTACCTATGCAGCCGTTTGATAGCGCGGTCACTCAATTGGGTATACTACACACAGAGTGCTCTCTCTTTCGGGTGCAGGCTTTCAATTGCCCCAGCGTATGCCATTACTAATATGACTTAGTAGAATCGTTTAATTGTACCACTCTCTTGTCATTCGTGCTCCGTGCATGCATAACAAGTAGGTGATAAATAGCTCTCTTTAGTTACGTGTAATTTAAATTCCTGTTAAAAGCAATATGTGCCAATCAGTGGGCATATATTTCAAAATACATATCCAGTGTATTAATGTGCTCCAATATGGTCCTGGCAAGATGCCATTTTTACCGCTCTGCTCAAAAGGGAAATGGAAATTTGGGGGTAGAGAGACATATTTAAAAGACCTGTAAAAAAGAATGGTGTCGAATGTCATTCATGGAGAACAATAACAGTTTTTATTTAAAAACAGAGATTTGCCGATCTCTCCTTAAGAAACAGGGACCCGGGTTTGAATCCCATCACTAGTGATGCCTAGGAAATGATTGTCACATCCTCTTTCCTCTCCTGGGAGAACAAAATGTGTTGCGCCAAATATTGCTCATTTCATGATATGGCAGAAAGCTGTGGGTCTGCTAAAATATTCCCAATCAATTTGAAAGTTGGTAGAAACCACACTTGGCTAGTTTCTTGCCTCCCAGAAACCTGCATATATACACTCAGTAACACACATAAAAGTTGCTGGTGAACGCAGCAGGCCATCAGCATCTCTAGGAAGAGGTACAGTCAACGTTTTGGGCTGAGACACATTTTCTATGAACTCCAGAGGCTGTTGTGTGTGAAAATCCCAGGAGATATTCAAACCACTCTGTCTGGAACCAACAATCACACTGTGGTCAAAATCACTTAGATCACATTTCCTCTCCATTCTGATGTTTGGTCTGAACAACAAGTGAACCTCTTGACCATGTCTGCATGCTTTTATGCCTTGAGTTACTGCCTCGTGACTGAGTGATTAGATATTTGCATTAACAAGCAAGTGTACGGGTGGCTGCTGTGTTTACATCAGTGATAATAAACCTGATTCTGATGTTAATGGTGCTATATATATGGAGTTGTTTTTATTCGTAATTTACAGACTCTATATTTCTGATCAAAACACAGTTACACCTGCAGCGTATATTGTTCACTACAAAGCCAAGCTACATCCAGAAGCATGAATCCATGTTTTTTGATGGACTCCAGATCATGGTCTCTTTGGGTGCCTTGCTATTGCTTGCATGGTGGAGGGAGGTGGTTGGTGCTTTTGCTGAGCAGGTAGGGAGAAGGGGAGGGGGGGAGAGGGTTGATGGTTTTGCTCCTGCTTGTGTGAGGGAGGAGGGAGAGGGGCTTTATGGTTCTGATGTTTCTGTCAGTCATTCTTTAGGTTTTTTTCTGTTTCATGGATGTCTGCAAAGAGTAAGAATTTCAGGGTGTATACTGTAGGCATTCTCTGATATTAAATTGAACCAGTGAACCATTGACTTGGACTGGAACCTGAATTATTGGTGGCACACAGTGCCAATAAAAAAGTATTCAGCCCCTTGGAAGTTTTCATTGTTTTATAACATTAAATCACAGTGGATTTAACTTGCCTTTTTTGACACTGATCAACAGAAAGGTCTCTTTCATGTCAAAGTGAAAACAGATTTCTACAAATTGTTCTAAACTTATTACGATATTAAACACAAAATAATTGATTGCATAGTTTACTCACCCCCTTCAAGTCAGAATTTAGTAGATGCACCTTTGGCATCAATTACAGCCTTGAGTCTGTGTGGATAGGTCTCTATCAGCTTTGTACGTCTGGACACTGCAATTTTTCCCCATTCTTCTTTACAAAACTGCTCAAGCTCCGTCAGATTGCATGAAAATTGCAAGTGAACAGCACTTTTCAAGTCCAGCCACAAATTCTCAATTGGATTGAGGTCTGGACTCAGACTTGGCCACTCCAGGACATTAACTTTGTGGTTTTAAGCCATTCCTCTGTAGCTTTGGCTTTATGCTTGGGATTATCGTCTTGCTGGAAAATAAATCTTTTTCCAAGTTGTAGGCTGCATCAGTTTTTCCTCCGGCATCTTCCTGTATTTTGCTGCATTCATTTTACCCTGTACCTTCACACGCCTTTCATGGCCTGCTGCAGTGAAGCACCCCCACAACATGATGCAGCCACCACTGTGCTTCACAGTAAGGATGGTGTGTTTTTGATGATGTGCGGTGTTTGGCTTACGCAAAGCAGAGTCTGATGGCCAAAAAGCTCAATTTTGGTCTGATCAGATCATAGAACCTTCCAGCTGACTTCATTCTTTTTCTGTTTATCAGTGTCAAAAAAGCCAAATTAAATCCCCTTTGATTCAATGCTGTAAAACAATAAAACATGAAAATTTCCTGGGGGGGGGGGTGTGAATACTTTTTATAGGCACTGTATTTCTGTAATAAACCCAGGGATAGAAGTGCACCTACTGTTGTTTGCACAATGTATGGTACCAATATACAGTACTGTGCGAAAGTCTTAGACACATGTACTGTAAGACAGTACTGGAGTAATTTTATGTATTGCACTGTACTTGACTTGTGTAGTACTTAAGTAGCTAGACTAGTGGTACTGCATGGCTTAACATGTGTATAACCAAATAACCCATGGACTCACTTTCAAGGACTACAACCCATGATGTTCTTAGTATTATCGACATATCTACTGTATCTATTTATATGGCATAATTTGTCTTCTTTTGCACATTGGTTGTTTGTCAGTCTTTGGTTATGTATAGTTTCTCATAAGTTCTATTGTATTTATTTATTTTCTGTAAATGCAAGCAAGAAAATGAATCTAAAGGTAGTATACGGTAACATTTACAGTATGGGCATTGATAATAAATTTACTTTGAAGCTTTGAAACCTCTTTCATGACCTCTTTGTGGTTACTATCATTGGGAAGGAGGAATAGGGGGCTGAGAAACCCACACTCAACACTTTAAAAACAACTTCTTCCCCTCTACCGTCAGATTTCTGAATGGTCCATGAACACATGAACACTACCTCAATATCTGTATTTTGCACTATTTAGTTATTTTATAACTAAGTAATTTTCACAACTGATTGTCAGTGATAATAAACTTGTTTCTCATTTGGTGTGGCAATTGGTTAGACAGGAACCAGCATGAAGCTCTCTCGAGTGGGTCACACACTGGATGCGATATGAAAAACCAACAGCAAATTGACTTTTGTTCTCCACTTTTACATATTCTGCCTTGATACAAGCTGTACTATATAAAAAAAACACTGGAGTCTGACCAAAAAACCTTATATGGATGACGGAATCAAAATCCATGGAAACATTTAAAACAAGTTATCTATTGGGTTTGAGAACCGAACATCAGAATGGAGGTGTTTGCTTGCACTGAGCAGTATAGAAACTGAACCCTTGTTCACCTCCACAAGTTAATTGGAACACTTTCCTCTCAGCCAAAAATGAAAGTGCAGAGCAGCTAGTACAATTGGGGCTTTATTTCTAAAAGCCTGAACTGCATTTCTTGCATACTTTTCATGAAACTAGTTTATGAATCATTAAATTAGTGAATCATTAAAGTAGTGAGATATGATGGTTGAATGACGAGGTTGTGCAGTTTTCTACCCAGGACACATATTATTTTATCAGACTTCTTTGGATATGTTGTAGTGACCGACCTTTCATAAGTGTGATTTGAGCCCAGTCCTGATGAAGAGTCTCAGCCCAAAACATTGAGTAATTTATTCCTCTCCGTAGATGCTGCCTGAACTGCTGAGTTCCTCCAGCATTTTTTTGTCTGTTACTCTGGATTTCCCGTATCTGCAGAATCTCTTGTTTTTCTGATCTCCTTTCTATAATAATCATTCCATGGTCAGAGTCACTTAGATCACATTTCATTCCCATTCTGATGTCTGGTCTGAACAACAACTGAACCTTTTGACCATGTCTGCAAGTTTTTAGGCATTGAGTTGCTGACACATGATTGGCTGATTAGATATTTGCATTAATGTGCCTAATAAAGTGATCACTGAGTGTAAATAGAAGGAAACTTTCCTTATAATAGAAGTGAATAAAACGAAAGGGTTTAAAACTAAATAGGTGTTAGGGTAAGGGGTATGTGGAGATTGAGGAGGGTTGTGGAATCTACAATACACTGCTTGAATGGGTGACGGAGGCAGGTCCTCAATATACATATAGGAAATACTTACACAAGTACTTGAATTGCCACAGCAAAGCAGGCTTGGATTAGAATATTTTGGTATTTGATGGTCAAGATGAATATGGCAGGTTGAAGGACCTGTCACTTTCCTGTATGACCCAGTGTCTTTCTCCACAGAGGCTGCATGACACACTGAGTATTTATAACATTTTCTGCTTTCATATTGAGAGGAGTTCTCTTTATATTATTAGTTGATGGAAATTAACTGGCTGATCTAAAGCATGTGGGTGGTGGGGTGGAGATACGTCTCTACCAAAGGAGGTGTAAGGTGTTCCTTCCCTCTGCTAGCCTGCAGATTAAGACAAAGGCAAGCCACTTCTATAGAAAAATTTGCCAACATGGAAAGACCATGATTAGCCATGTCATACGACAATGCACATACAAGCGAATGATCTATGACATAATAAAATCACTGCTGCCATCAAAATCATTGATTCTATATGAAGAAAGATGCTACACGGCAAAGGATATCCATCTGTGGTACCAACAAACCATTATGCAGTTCTAATGCCTGAATTCTTGGCAGTTGTAAATTCAATTAGTGTCAATTGTTGTGTCTGAACTGACTTGCTGGCAATGAGAAGGGGTTGCTGTAGTAATCAGCAATTGCTCATTGGGTGCTCCACATTCAAACAGTGCACTCATTTAAAGCTTAAGTGGTTCTAGTTTGTGCTATAAGGTATTGAATTTCAGTTTAAGCTCAGAATTGCTCACGTTTCCTAGAACGTTCAGCTGCCTTTGGCTGGTCTGGATATACCACACTAATGTCACCAGGAAATGTAATCATAATCTTGGGAACTTGCAGAGGGACTTCATGGTCGTTCTGAAATACGATTGTTCTGCCGCAAATTCAAAGAAGACTACTTTGAGAGTGAGATAACTAATGGATTGATCCTCCATCTTCGCTGGCTGTCTTGTAGTCTGGTGCAGTGTCTCCCCATGGACCCCTCCTTTCTATAATTTCAATGGCTTGAAGATCATTCCCTAAGGTGATTACTTGGACTGTTGTGAACAATGTTGGGCCCCTTATCCAAGAAAGAAGGTGCTGGCATTGGAGTGGGTCCAAAGGAGGTTCATGAGAATGACCCTGGGAATGAAAATTAATAGACGAGAAGAGCTTGATGGCTCTGGGCCTGTACTCACTGGAGTTCAGAAGGATGAGAGGGGATCTCATGGTAACCAATCGAATATTGAAAGGCTAGATAGAGTAGATGTGGAGAGGATGTTTCCTGTAGTGGGGGAATCTAGGATCAGAGGGCACAGCATCAGAACAGAAGGAAGACCCTTTAGAACAGAGCTGAGGAGGAATTTCTTTAGCCAGAGGGTGCCGGATCTGTGAAATTTATTGCCACAGACAGCTGTGGAGGTCAAATCATTGAGTATCTTTAAACCAGGGGTTGATAGGTTCTTGATTAGTAAGTGTGTCAAAGGTTATGGGAGAAGGCAGGAGAATGGAGTTAAGTGGGATAATAAATCAACCATGATTGAATGGCAAAGCAGACTTAATGGGCCAAATGGCCTAATTCTGTTCTGGTGTTTTATGATCTAATGATGATCCAATCTGACGTGCCAAGTGATGATGATGGTAAGAGATGGCTCCCCAGGGTTCACCCAATTTAAGATTGAAATTTTATACGTTCAACTTCCATTAAAGCAATTAACTTCTGACATAGTGTGTGGGGTCAACAGTATTTCAAATCTCACTT